>NC_139636.1:26278348-26430848 GCF_964638095.1 Poromitra crassiceps
TGTGTGTGTGTGTGTGTGTGCGCGCGCGCATGTGCGCTACACAACACCACAAGCCATGGTAGAGTTTCACCAAGAGGAGGGGGGGGTGTCCTCTGTCTGGATTTGCCTGCATGCCTCACTGATTCATAGTGGACTCTCAGTCTTAATCCGTTTCACTACTGTTTGGTGGTTAGGTGGCGCTGTTGGCGCCGCTCACCAAATGTCTGGAAACCGAGACTAGGTACTAGGGATGTTCATTTTGAAAAATTTCCATAATCGAAAATCGGGGAACATTAACGATCAATTATCGATTATCGATCATATTAATTTTTTTTTTTTTTTTTTTTACAAAATGAATGCCTATGGCAGAAAATACGAAAGACAACGTGTTCTCCTCAATGAACTCTTTATTTCAATGTGTCTCCTCTCCAACACTCTGCTGTCCCCGGCGCATGCCGGTGTGAATTCCCCATGTTTAAAACAGTTTTGTTGGCACAAAGGCCCGTGCCCAGCCAGAAAACTAGAGACTATGAAGCTCCACCTCACGTTAGTCGGCTGTGCAATGGAGTGGGGCGAGGAGGAACGAATTCCACCCAAACCTAGTCCGCAAAAAAATAAAAAATAAATAATAATAACAAAATCGATAAAAATTCCACATGATCGATTCCATTCCTTAACGATCAATTATCGATTTTCGATAACTGATGAACATCCCTACTAGGTACTGAGTACATGAGGACTCAATCAAAGTCTTTTCATGTAGTTCAGAAATTCAATTTGCCCTCCTGTTGTTCTAATTGTAATAGGAGACTGTTCACACATCTAGCACAAGAAAAATGGTGTTAGATGTGAATTGTTGTCTTCAGGAAAATGTTAGTTTGTGATGCTGTTGCTTTGGGGCGGCTGTGGCTCAGGAGGCATAGCGGGTCGTCCACTAATCAGAAGGTCGGTGGTTCGATCCCTAGCTCCTCCAGTCCGCATGTCAAAGTGTCTTTAACCCTAACCCAAGATACTGAAGCTCAACTTGCTCCGATGGTTGTGGCAGCACCCTGGGTGGTAGCTTGCCGCCTTGTGTGTGTGTGTGTGTGTGTGTGTGTGTGTGTGTGTGTGCGTGTGCGTGTAGTGCTTTAGTGGTCAGTAGACTAGAAAAGCGCTATATAAATGCAGTCCATTTACCATATGCTGAGATAGCCTCATATTTGTAAAAAGGTACTATAGGAACAAGCCTGGGCTTTCAGGCCACAATGACACCGACTTGAACCCTCCTTAAAGATGTAAAGAAATGGCTGAAGGCTTTGACAGTGGTGCATGTTTGCATGTACTGTACATGTCTGTCAGTGTCTCTCTCTGGGGCTGCTGGTATCATAGTGTCTGTGTTCTCTCCCCCTCCTCTCTCTCTCTCTCGCTCGTGTCAAAACAGTCAGTTGCTCTTTATTGCTTCCTGTCTAGCCTTTTTTTTTTTACTTGAAGGTTTTCATATAAGCTTTGGAATTAAATATGTGATCTGATGTATCGGGGTTATCAAAGGTCATTCATGAATTATTATTATTAGGGACTATGATGCCTAACTTCCTGTTTGGAATAAGAAATGGATGGGGAATATGATCCGACACACTGAGAAGGGATATAGCATTTATATACGACGATATCAGAAGCAACTAAGATTGTCATACCATATTAGCCTTCCCTGTAATGCCGTGCCCACAGTACGTTGCGACCATATGCCACTACAAATAAGTTCACAATGGAGGAGCCTTGTGTAAATGTTCTCATATCAGTTTCAGTTCAGTAAAGCAATATTTTTCTTCAAAGCAAAATACCCCCCCTCCCCCAATGGGCCATACGTTTCATTAAAGGAGGGGGGGATTAATATCATCTACCATGATATTTTGGTAGATACCGTACCGTGCTGTGAAGTTTCATATCGTTAACATCCCTAACTCTGAGCACTGTTACTAGGGGTGTGCCACCTTAGGCACCTCACGATTCGATTCGATTACGATTAAGGGTGCTACGATTCAATTATTAAACGATTACGATTAATCACGATTTTCGATGCATCTTTTTCACCAAACAGGATTTTTTTTAAGCAAGGTATATTTGTCAGTATCCATTAATTAAAGTAAACAAACAAATGTACCTCCATTATCTTCAGTTGCGACTGAAGTCCACGCATCACATGTTACAGCCACCCTGCATGCTTTCTTCAGTGATTCCAGTTTCCAGTACTTCGGTTTTGGTCTCGTTTTACAGTTAAGGAACTGCTTTCCGGGCGAAATACCATATTTTCTGCAAATAAAGCAAAAAAAAAAAATGGAAAAAAAAAAAAAAAAATTGCAATTTTTTGCAAATAATCGAACATTGTGAATCGATTTTAATCGTCACATGACTAATCGCGATGCATCGATTATACGATTAATCGGCACACCCCTAACTGTTACCTGATAAAACAAGTCATGGCCCAGTCCAGTGTGAAAAGAGGAGAGGTATTCTCACTCTGTCTCTCTCTCTATACTGTGTGCCTGACTGCCTGTATGACATGAGCTGTGGTGGCAGTCCAAATCTGCCGCATGTGTGTACTGTTCCAAAGAAGAGACATCAAGCAATAATATAACGTCATCCTCGGGTGGCAGGCAGCTCTTAGCCGTCTGCGTTTTGGCTGAGCAGAGGAGGCAGAGGTGTGCCATATGGCAGCAGAATGGAGGTCTGGGAGGAGATTGTCTCAACAGAGGCGCTTCTCTTTCAAATAAATGGTGTTCTTGGAGCTCCCCCGTGTCCCCAGGGTAGGAGGCCGGTGCCGCTCAGAGGGAATAAAGGCCATGTTTGCACTGTTACCAGCACGTCAGTCTCCTGGCTCATTCAGAGGAGAGGAGGTGATTATTTGCCCCCGGCCGCTCTGGGTGTGTATTCAGTGCAAGACGAGGGAGGAAGAGTCCTTTCAAAAGAGTCTCCTACTACAGTGTGAAAAGGAACAAAAACCTTCACATATTTTCTCTATTTTGTGTTGGCGAGCTGTAATTACGTGTTGCTGCGAGTACAAATTTATTTTTGTATGTTTAAATCTCTATTAGTCTATTCTAAATGAAATATATTCAGCTATTGTCCTGATATTGTGTTTATTTTGGGAGGCAATTGTTTCAACTTTTGCAGTGACTCTGTGACACGATGATCATTCTTATATGATGAGACAAATGGGAAAAGTTGTAAATCTAAATTGCAAATGGAGCTCGTTTGCCAATATATATATATATTTTTTTACAATCCATGCATCGTGCAAGCTGTCCTAATTAGAATTCAATGAGTGTAGATCGGCCCGATCAATATGGAAGATCAATAGCTCTCCTCCTGCGGGGCTGTGGGGATGCTGATGATGATGCTGTACTGCGGTCCAGTAGTCTGTGGTGAGCGCAGCTATTTTTAGCACTAGCCGAGCGTTCCTCACAGTGAGAGCAGGTAAAGAAAAGAAAGTGTACAGAGGAGTTGGCCCTGCCACCTCCTCCCACACGCCGCCTCCGGCACAATGCAAACATAATGAACCACGACTCAGTCATGAATCCAACCAGTGCCCTGCCTGCCTTTTCTCTGGCAACATTCAGTAACACACTACATCTTGTCTCCATTGCTCGTATTCTCGACTTTACTACTACTACTTTATAACAAGCCAACCAAGCCAGATGAGGCTTGTTGTGAGTTGATCTCACCTCAAGATGTTCTGGCCTCTCTCCTCGATAGGAGACATGGAATAATGTTTGTCAATCTACAGTACAAGATCCTGTGATAGCAAATTATTGATTGAGTGCTTATTGATTGATTGCTTATGATCTATGGCATGGCCCTTCTAAGATGTATTTTGTGAACTATGCGGGAAGAGACCCTCTGTGCACCCACTAAAGCAAGATACATGTTCTCCCTGTACAGGAATATTCTGCAATTGGTGAAGAGCATAGTTCACAAAATACATCTTAGAAGGGCCATAGATCATAAGCAATCAATCAATAAGCACTCAATCAATAATTTGCTATCACAATCCAATCACAGTTTTGGAGGCTGATTCATGGTGGGCGACAGACACAACAATGCAGAAATATGAACAACACAGTGTCATTTGGTAGTGTTACTTGGCCCTATACTGGAAGTTGTATCTTCTATCATTACAAAATTTCACGGCATAAAATCAATGCATTAAAAGATGAGCAAATAACTGCGCTGAAGTTGGGAGAGATTTTTTTCATTCCGACCGGACTCTGTGAGTCACCTACAAGAACTGGTGAATATGGCGCCCCCATGTGCTAAGTAGCTTTGCTTACTGCACCAGGTAACACTGTGATTTACATGCTACTGTAGCAGCACTTGCATGCATGTGCAACAATGTGCTTACCTCATATACCGGTAATCTTTTGCTCTGACCGGTTTGAACTTTTAGCAATAATGCAAGGTGGCAATGCTCTCGCACTGTGATCAACTTGGAAAACTTTTCTGCCTTGTGAGTGACCCTATAATCATCTTCGGTAGTGTTAAATTGTGTGTGGTGTAAAAAAAATAAAAAAAAATCAGGAGACCCTATTTGAATTTCAGGCGACCCCACTTAGGGTCGCGACCCTAAGGTTGGGAACCACTGCTGTAGCCATTTACTGGCCTGTATAAGTAATGAGAGTAGCTAACAGTAGAGTGGCGGCAGAGCTTTATGGAAAGCCCCCAGGACCCCAGCCCCCCTCAGCCTCCAGGTCATCTCATTACAGCGCTCCTCGGATGGGAGCAGGTGCAGAGCAGTGCAGACAGTTGCTGCTGGCCTGTTACTGCTCTATAGGCCTAATTGTGATGCCAATCATGGCTGATCATCAGTGCTCTAGTCTGTAGGAGATACATTGAAAATGTGCTCTAGAGATATTATCCTAGATCGTGGCTCACCCGGTAGAGCACGTACCATTAAAGGTCCCAATTCGTGCAGCTGTAACCTCTTAAAAACGTGTGCCTCTGGTCCATAAAACATGATTCTGGATTAATTTGTCGAAAATATAGCAACCCCGTTTGTTGTGACGGAGTTGTCCCTTCCTCATCTCGTTGCGTCCCAAGAATGGTCTGTTTCTATAATATATTCAGAACTAACAGTTCCCATTGGCTGCTGAGGGAGAGCCCGCCCCAGGCTCCCAGCGGCCAATCAGATTAGCGTCTGTGGACCAGCACGCTAGGTTGTGTGTAACTAACAACTAACGTTAGCAACGAGCTATCGCTAACTTAGCGGTTGCGACATCTCAAAATGCCTAGACTTACCGAATGCACCTCCGCAGTTGCTGGATCACGTACAGTTGGCGTCGCTCCAGCTAGAAGTGTTAATTTTGTGGCTATAGACAAAATGGTGCAGGTAGCTTGTGTGAGAGAGACGCGCGCAGTATGCTTGAGGACCATCGTGACGTCCCGATACCCCGTCTGGGGAACAGAGCGTTAGGGGGCGTGGCTTGAAGGAGACTGCAGGGGGAAGCTGGATAGGGACAAATCCAACTGTGGCAGTTCTGAGCTTGTGACCACTCATTACAGGGAGGGATGACAGCAGTATATATGCATTTACAAGTAAAAACAGCTTTTGCACGGAATGGGACCTTTAAGGCTTGGTCCTTCCTGCAGCGACCCAGGTTGGAATCCGACCTGTGGTCATTTACTGCATTGTCCACCCCTCTCTCTCTCTCTCTCCCTGCTCTCCTGTAATACTGTCCTATCAAATAAAGGGGGGGGGGGGAAATGCCCCAAAAATATTAATAATAAAAAAGAGATTATTATTACCTCCACAACTACTGGCAGTAAACTTTATATGACTCCATTAGGATGTTCACTTGTATTTACTGGATTAACTGTATAGTTTTTCGTCTTTAGTGTGATACTCTGTAGTCCTAAGAAAGTTTACAATTTCCATAGTGCATGACATGAGGGACGTATGCAGTTGGAAGCAGCACTCATTAAGAGAAAATGACAGTGTAGTGGATTTGACAGTCAGCATTCAGCCCTGAGGGATGTTATGAATTGTAAGCTGATGTGGTATTTCCACTGTTATTTTACATTAATGACATCATTCCCTCAGATAGGCTGTTTCTCAGAGTGGCAAGTGGCTGAATAATGGATGAGCAAATGTATGAATTATGCATGTGCTACTATACTGAGGAGGTGGCATATTTGAGAATATATACTTGACTATGAATTTGACAATGCATTAACAATTACATAACTGAAACTGAATGTGCTTCTCTTTGAGCATACCCAAGGTTGATTATTGCTAATTTGGCAGAAATCAACTAATAGAGACAGGCAATACGCCTGTCTCTAGTAATAGTTTATAAAGTTTAACTGAGTCTTGTTGAACTTTCAGTTCTCTGAATGTTTGAGCCTTTGCAAGGCAGTGCCCTTTTGCGAACAGTGCAGTAATTACCAACAGTCAGGCCTTGTTTGGCGTCTGACAGTTGACCAGACTTTGCAGTCAATAGCTCATTGCCTACTTCATTCACTCCAGACGTCACCTTGATTTGATTTATCACTGCAACTCCTCTAGTCAGGGTCTAGGACGACTGAGAGTCACCGCATGTGGTTATGGCTTATTGCACACTGATATTATTTGTTAGTTAGTTAGTATTTGTTAGTTGTTGAAAGAATGTGCCTTGCGTGTTTTACCACAGCGCTGGAACAGAGGTCCCACCGGGGTCATAAGATGGAAAAGTCAGGACAGTCACTTAGTCAGTCAGTCAGTCAGTCAGTCAGTCAGTCAGTCAGTCAGTCAGTCAGTCACTCACTCACTCACTCAGTCATGGACATTTAGGGGCACTTTACACGAGGATGGTTTCCTATGGAAACGGGGAATTATTTTATCGTTAGTGCCTCCCGTTAAGACGGCGACGGCGAATTCGCGCTTAGGAAACGAGACATTTTGAAACCACCCTCTAGAGTGGAATTGTTGGTGACGCTTCCCGCTGAGCGCTCCATGTAATCGGTTAGAAACGATAGTCTTCCCAGAAACTCTGACGTGCCTGCACACGCGACACACGCTTGGCAACATTCAGAATTAAGCTACACTGCGGCCGACTTCGGTTACATGTTCATAACGAGCGTTACTGCTGCTGCGAGGAGCCGATGGCTGTACCCGGTCGGCATTTAACGTTAGGCAAGCACATCGACAGTGTTTTCTCACTGCAGCCTACACAGTAGACAGTGTCAGCACAGCCAGCGCTCCCGATCCTCGCTGCTTGTTAAAGATTTCCAAATAGGCTTATTCTGATAAACTGGTCACATCTATGTAACGTTCTCACCCGAAGAATATTACGACTTTAAAACAGTTTGGTTTTTTTTAGCTTGAAAACAGCTTTTTGGCAAGTCTAAAAATTACTACGGTAGCCGTAATCTACTTCCATGTCTAAAACCCAGAAAGACGATTACGAAATGACGTCATGTAGAAGCGTCCGTGGAGTGACGAGCAACACACAATGCCACCTAGCGACCTGGCATGTACATTACAGCGTTTTAAAAATTCAACAGCGCTCATGTAAACGGGGAGAAGGTGTGAAGGAAAAGGTGTGAAGGAAACGCTATTGTGTCGTTTCTTCCAGAGACTGTCCTCGTGTAAAGGGCCCCTCAGTCAGTTGAGCAGTTAAAGGCCTGTAGCTAGGGATAGGAAGGTGGTAGAGAGTCAGGATTCGAGAGGATAGGATTAGTGGCGTGTTCATTGAATTCGTATCTCTCTGTGTGTTCTGTCATGGCATGATTGTTGCTATCAAATATAACTCAAATCCCTTCTATGTCTCTATGCAACAGTGGACACTGCAAGTGTTTGTTGCATCAGTCAGGTGTTCTGCTATGGAGTAATACAGACTAGACTAGAGGATTACAGAATGCTGATCTCTCTGATACACTGCCTGTTTACACCTGTGTTGCAGCAGACAATTTGTTTTGGAAGAAGAATCTGTTAACACCTCTGTCACGACTCACGGCTGGACAGTTACTCAGATTTATCAGACTTACACACTGATACAAGAAGCATGATAACATTTAGTTTCTCTTTTAGGCATGGGACGTTATGTAGAAATTCAATATATCACACAATAGAAAAATGTAAACAATATGTCCCATGGGGGAGAAAAAGATGAATTGTGATATTAGGTACATTTTATTCTGCTGTAGTAATCACAAATGAGACGGCTTGTCCTGTTGATCACAATTTCACAAACTCCAAATGATATTATGGGCACTTTCTAATGACATTTTTAAATAGTCATTTACATTCTAGCAAGCCAGTGACATTGTTAGGAAGATTTGTGGCTCAGAAATAAACATAATTCTGCATAGTCACACATCATATAGGGTGGTTGGATCGCATCATGAACCCCATATCACGGGTATCAAATTATATTGTGAGAGATGATGACTGTATATTGTCCCGTAGGGGTGTCAAAAATAATCGATTATAAGATGCATCGCGATGCGGACATGCACGATTCTGCATCGATTCACAAATGTCAAAAATCGATTATTAAAAAAATAAATAATAATAATAATAAATGAAATAATCAAATAAAATATAATGGAAGTACATGCAGTTGTTTATTTTAATTATGGATCATAATACAATGCAATTCCAAATTCACTTTTATTTTAAAAGTAGCCACACAGTGAGAAAAAAGAAAGTGAGAAAAAATAAATCATGTATTGCGGAAAAAAGTGATGCATCGATTTAAGACGCATCGAGATGCATCGAGATGCATCGATAATCGTAATCGAATCGAATCGTGAGGCCAGTGAAGATTCACAGCCCTATTGTCCCGTCCCTAATGTCTTTTCACATCCGGACAAGTTGGTCAACAAGACAAGGCAAGATAGGTGCAGCATGAAATTGTCACTCATACTGTGTTGAGTCATAATAGTAATATTGCTGTAGCGCACCAACCCACTTGTTTTATAAAAAAAACAAAACAGCTGGTGAGTCGTGAAGATGTGAATGTTGCTGCTGGGCCGTCACGATGGGGGAAGATCACAGATGGAAGGGATTGAAGGCCAGCTCTAAACTGCCTTGTAAATCTTGTCAGAATGGCTGTGCGCGCGGCGTGCGCATGTTCAAGGTCATTTGTCAGGGTTACCGGCGGCTGATGAGTCAGTCTGTTAGGAGGAGGCAGTGAGAGGATGGTCGACTGGCAAAGGAACGATATAATATTCTTTACGGCGATGTCACAAATCTGTCAACGACACGCCGTACAAAGACCGATGGATGGCGTCTTCCTTTGAAGGAATAAGGTCAAAGAAGTAGAGGAAATAAAATTCAGCGTGGAATTTGAGTGACATTAAAAGATGGCATAAAGTATACTGCGTGCTCTTGCCTTGGAAATAGAAGACAGCCTGCCTGACTGATCGCAGCCTATAATAATCTGAGATTTATAAGGTAGAAGTTCTTCTCGGAGCATGAACAGCTATGGAGATGGATTACATTCTGTGCAGGTCTGATCCAGGTTTTCATGGCTTTGCTGTGATGCAATCCCCATCTCCACTTGCCTCCGCCACAGTCCGTCATGTTTTGAGATCACAGCCCCACTCTGCAGGTTTATTCCACTGTGACCCTGTTCTGACATCCTGCAGTGGATCATCTCAATCAAGATGTTTTATGTAACCGCTAGCCAGAGAGGATTATGGCGAAACATTCCACATTTAGAATGTCGTCCAATGAACCATGAAGATGTGGCTCCTTCCTATGTTGTATGTTAAGAATCCTCCTGATGTCAAAAGATTTTGTATGATGTTTCTTCTTCTTTTTTTTTATATACTTGTTGAGTTTTAAATAAACTGGCTCAGTGGTTAACACTGTTGCCTCACAGCAAGAAGGTCCCGGGTTCGAACCCCGGTCCATCCCAGGTCCTTTCTGTGTGGAGTTTGCATGTTCTCCCCGTGTCCGTGTGGGTTATCTCCGGGTGCTCCGGTTTCCCCCCACCATCAAGAAAGACATGTATGTTAGGGTTAATACTCCTGTCGGTGCCCCTGACCAAGGTACTGGCAAAATAACTGGAGTTGGTCCCCGGGCGCTGCACAGTGGCTGCCCACTGCTCCTAGTTCTACGGAGGTTCCTAGTAGAGGATGGGTCAAATGCAGAGGATGAATTTCCCCAAGGGGATAAATAAAGGATAACTTAACTTAACTTAACTTAATCACACAGAACAGTGCACAATAACTCCCCCACCACAGATAGCTATACAGTACAACACATCCAACGAAAACACAGGGACATAGTTACTGTACACACAAGATTAAATAATAACAATAAATAAAATAAAAGTCCCAAAATTAAACATACATCGGTAGGTTAAGTTAAGTGTGTTAAATTAACCATATGAAATTAAGTAAAATATTTTTTCCAGTCCACTGTATGTATGTGAGTTTAGGGTATGGGTCCTCCACTGAGAAAAGTGCCTACTGCCTACCCATTAGAAGAAAGTTAACTAATCTGGGAAAGGTGACCAAACCTTCAATAACAGCTCATCTCCTTTTAAGACGGCCTGTAATCTTTCATGGGGAGGGCATTAAAATTCTCTGTCAGTAGAGGGGTGACTCAAGAAGATTGCGACACCCCCTTTGGCTCCGCCGGAGTCTGCGGCATTTCTGTTCTCCTGATGTCTTCTTTGAGGGTCTCATTGGACGCCAGGTGGCGTCCGTAGAGGGGAGGGTACTGTTAGGATGATGTCATCATCCCTACTATATACGCCTACTATGTACGCCAGGTTGTTAGGATGATGTCATCATTCCTACTATGTTGTCACAGATCACTGATGACGCCACAGGCGGTGATGATGTCATGCCTCTCGGATGGTCTCACTGATGATGTCATAACACAAGGTGGTGTCATATTCGGGACCTATAAGGGTTTGCTCTGCAGGTCCTCTGGAGTTGTTCATAGACTAACCTCACGGCAACCTTCTGCAACAGTTCCCATCTTTCGAACCTTGCAGACTCAGCTATCAAGTGCTTCAACGTTCCTAGTTATCGAGACTTCATTCGATAGTCTCACAGCGACCCTAACAGTAGTGTGATGCAGTTTTGTACTCTTCAAATATCTAAGATGGAAAAATGTCATGTAGAAATGGGTGTTCTGCTCTTGATATTCTGGTTCAAATGACATGTGCATGAAGCAGAACATGCATGTTGGTTGACAGTGAAATGAGCATACGGTAGGCAGAGCTCAAGTCCATCTCTCCTCCTCGTCTCTGGCATTCCCGAGTGGCAGCCGAGGGAAAAATGACATTTCCTTGTCCTTGGACTTCTGGGAATGCTGTAGCAGCACCTCATCTCCATGGCAACTGCTCATCTCGCCGTTGCTCCCCAGGTGTGCTGTGTAATGTGTGCCCAAACTGGCTCTCCGCTCCCAGCTATGTGTCTCACCTCAGATATCACTACACTATATCATTACACTATTATCATCATGACACAGAGAAGCAAGGACGTCGTACTGTCTACTGTGTTACGCTCACCATCATGACGATCCCTCTTCTGTGACATGCTTTTACTCGTGTTTTCTCACATCACCCGACATATTTTGGGTCAACCTTCTTCATGCTGGTTAGAGAGATCAGAGCGCTGCAGTCCAGTTCTCCAGGGAAGCTTTACCAGGCCGTCACCCCTGATGTTCTCATTTCACCTCCCAAAACAAACGTCTGCTTCCCTTCTTGTGTTTACAACTCAGTGCCAGCAAAGACCGGCGAGGAACAACAGAGAGCGGCGTGCACGTCACGCAGTGAGCAACGCAGCCTCTGCAGATTAAATTGTTCTGGTATAGTAATTAGTGCCAACTCTGCTAATCCGGCGCTAGCGCTCCAGTGGGATCAGGGATGGCAGAGTAGTAGAGGGACTGAGTCCCAGTGGAGCAGAGCTGGGTGACGTGATGGTGAAACGGGCTGGAAAAGGAGCCCTGATCGTTTAAAAAGGCTGATTGCATGTAATGAGATCAGCGGTTTCAAGGCCGGTGGTTTGTTTGCCGGAGATCCAGTTCTATCCAGGCTTCAAGTGAAGCTCAGAGGACTCCTGTTTCTGAGATCAACTCGAGGTGGTGTTTCTCTTTCAAAAACATTCTCGTCGTTGGCCTCCACCTCTGTGTCGGTATGAGAGGACATTGCTTTTTGGTTAGTCAAGAACAGAGAACAAAACCCTTTTGCCATCTCTAGATGAAAACATCCATGTTGTTTAGAGAAAAAGATAGAAAAGCTGAACACAGTTGTAAGGCTGATGAACTGCAAGTGTCCTCAAATATTATGAAGGACTTGAGAAAGTCGTTAAAACGGAAGCTGCTTTGGTTCTGTGATTTCATTTGGAAGTCATTGACCGTCTAGCTACTGCATTGAAGTGTGTGAAGAGTGTGATCCGAAAAGGAGAGGAAACAGCTTCTGAATGGGACTTTACTGTCACGTTTTGATAATTCAGTGATGATGAGCTATTGTGAAGGCATTTCTCCCCTCGTCCTGGAGCAGATCACACGTCTCAACTCCTTCACCAGTCCCTTATATTGTGTTTCTTAAAGAGCTATGAATCAGTATTCCTGCCTCAATCAAAAGCCTCCCACTTGTACAATATGAAAGAGTTCAGATTCTTACTGCAACAAAAAGAAAGGATCACATCACACAATTTTAGGCCTAAAAAAAAAATCATATGATTTCGCTGGTCACTCTTAGGACATGGGCGAGTGTGGAACAAAGATATGAATGCCTGAGGAGCTAAGGCTGGCTAAATCAGTATTATCTTTTAAATGACTTCTTTCTTCTGCTTTTAGGCTATGTAAAGAGCTTTTACGGTCTTGTAGCTCCCTTCATATTTCTTACGGTGCTTTCATCGTTTTTGCCCTCGATTTTCTTGGATTTCCCCCCTCCTTTGTAACTGTGCTTTGAAAAGCACCATATAAATACAAACTATTATCATTATTATTAAAGTCACCTTCAACAATAACAAGGGCTGTTTGAAGTACAGACATCCTACAAGAGAGCCCTCTTTGTCTTTAGTCTACTTTGGTTCCACCAGCCTGGGGGAAGGTTATGAATGAAATGATCTTCATTTAAATCACTGTCACTGGACCAGCCAGCCATGCTCCTCCTCCTTACAGATGGTGTGTGTGTGTGTGTGTGTGTGTGTGTGTGTGTGTGTGTGTGTGTGTGTGTGTGTGTGTGTGTGTGTGCGCGTGCGCGTGCGTGCATATTTCTATGCAAGTGAATGCTTTGTTCTGATGAACCAATCCTCATTGCATTTCCGTTGAACCAAACCCATCCACACATCCATATGGACTGTGTCCCTCTGGCCTGTTCTGGTTCCAGTACAGTAAGCACACATGCAAGCATGTATTATTGCTGTTTGACTAAAAATGAATCTGCATATTCACTCATGTTGATATCTCAAAAGTCTGTTGTTATTTGGTTTTCATTCCCCCCAGAGCAGGACTTAAGTTTTGATTGGAAGTATTTTTTTTCAATTAGAGGAAGCAAGGGCCTTGTTTGGCAGCGTTAAAACACAGCTTTAGTTTCTGTCTTGTCTCTGTGGGATGGAAACGACTTGGCTCTATCTCTTGAAAGTGTAAATCAGTCAGCCGCAGCCCCCCATATCCTTCCCTTACAGAAGTGGCTCCCAACCTTGGGGTTGCGTCAGCAGCAGCATACTGTGACATGTGACATGATGTCACTGATGATGTCACCGATGATATTACCAACGTTGTACCCAAATTTGAATGGCTATCTTGGCTTGAGTTGAGCTCTATGCAGCTGCTGGAGAGAGCCATGATCTGTTTGGAGAACAATAATACCGAAAACAAACACACACAAAGATCAAGTATGATCAAAATAAAAAATAAATAAAACGTCAACATAAAAAATAAAAAAAATGTCTGGGGTCCCTAGATTTTTGTGACATCAAAGTGGGGTCACAAAACGTTTTTAACTGAAAGAGGATGGGCGATAATGGAAGATTTTGAAAAAAGACAGTAAGGACTGTTTGCAGCTTGTCCTATGGCTCTCTCTCCTGTGAACTCTACTACTGTTCAATCACAGTGAGAGGACGCACAGCTGGCCAGGTGTCCCTGTCCATATAACCTTGTCGAATATATTGGAATCTGTTGTCGGTGCAAAACCTAAGGTTAAAAATGTTGGTGTCGGCACGCATGACTGGACTGGAGGCAGCAGTGAAAGGTATTAAAAAAAATATATAGTGTGGTGAAGCCTGTGACATGCATGCACCTCCTCTCATTTCTAATAGTTTCTCTCTCTCTTTCTCAGTGAGGACTTGATAACCTAGGCAACAGTAACGCACTTTATAGATGGGGATGTGATGAGTTGCTGTCAAAGATGTTGGTTTTGCATTAAAAAGGGGTGATGAGTTTTTGTGCAAAATGTTCCTATCTGATCATGGTAGTTGGGCCTGTATCACATATTCATTGTTTCATGAGAGGTATGTTGATTTTGCTGTCTTCTCATCCTTGACCTCCATCAAACGCATCCGCAAAATGATTTCTAGCATTTCCATCCCTGTAATTGTCCTGTTGTGAAAATGTCTTGTTGACTCCGGTGAATCCCTTTCTCCCATCCTTTCTCCTGTCAATTTGATCATGTCGAATCTGAATCACCCAGGACCCCATATCCTGTGGTATGCTGGGAAATCTACTAATCTAGCAGCCTGCTTTCCACTTGCAGCCTCCCTTTGCTGACTGGGGATGTTCTGCGCACCGTCCTGTGGGCCGTGAGCGCCTCATCGTCTGACAGCGGCTCATCCATCTCAAGCAGAGTGGCAATACAGTGAGCAAAGGAGGTGATGATAGTGTTGAGAGAGACAGGCGTGTTCCTTCTGGGACCCTCCCTCTCTATGTGCTTTTGTCAGAAGTGATGGAGCTTCTCCACCAAACCCACCATCTCAAAGCATCGTCCTCAGCTTAGTGCCCCAGCTATTCATGCTGTGTGGACACTGTGGAGGATAACTTCACTACTGTATTTATCCAACATTCACAGCTACAGTGTACTGTATAGATAGAATTAGTTTCCTTAGCTGACTTCCCAGTTCAGTTCCCATATTCCTTTCAAAGTTCCCATTTTCTGTTTATGACACCTGCTAATTTGTTTCCTGATCATTTGCCATTGGAATTTGAGGGTAAATGTGTTTATGCACGTGAGAAAACCAGCACATGCATCAAGTTGACACTGGGGCTGACTAAGAACATTATACTCATTTAACTACGGAAATGCATTGTGCGTGTGTGCATTTCTAGCTACTGTAGCAGTCGTTGAGCAACAAAACCACATTGACAGTCCTATTTAAAGCCTTTAATTGTAAATCTCAGACTTTGCACTGGCTGTCTTTAGCAAGGCTCAACGGAGAGGCTGTGCACTGCTTGCTGCACTGGGTGACATCATAGCTCCCAGTGAATCCTGACATCATAGCTCCCAGTGCGTCCCAGAGTTAATGACATCATAGCTCCCAGTGAATCCTGACATCATAGCTCCCAGTGCATCCCAGAGTTAATGACATCACAGCTCCCAGTGCATCTTCCCAGAGTTGCATGACTGGTTGGAGGTTTGAAAGGCCTGCAGCAAAAAGCACAGCCTCCCACGCCACCCCGGCCCAAGTTAGAGCAGACCGCATGCATGCCACCCTGTGCAGACACCATGCCATTCTACTAGCTCTTCTTCCCCCCCCCCCCCCCCCCCCGGGCCAACAAAGACCCCTTTCAGGCCCGTCCCTACTGTGATCATGCAGAGCAGAAGCAATGTGTTCCTGTTGGCTGCTCACTGTGAAGTGACCCAGCCTTCTTCTCCTTGCTATACAACGTGGCTGTTCTGTGCAACTCTCCACCAGCCAGGCTGGTTCTTCTGCCCTTTGCTTTTCCCACTCAGCCCATCTCACAGAAGGCCATGGAGGTCTGAGATGGACCATCCGCATCAGCATTATTCAAGGGTGCGCTTGGATTTGAGAGGCAAAGGTACCTGCTCTGTGTGGCCTTGAAATCAATTCATAACTTGCTGAAATAATCCAATTTCACAACCGTAATTGTCTGATAAGTCTTAATAGATAAGGTTTTACCCCTGCGACAGCTAAAAGTTAAAGAACTCTGTGATGGTATTTCGTGCCTATCCTCAACACACAGAGGCACGCACACGCACGCACGCACGCGCACGCACGCACACACACACACACACACACACACACACACACACACACACACACACACACACACACACACACACACACACACACACACACACACACACACATTTTGATAGCATAGGATGCTCCAGGGCAAGGATGCCATTTGTGTGAGTGACTGATGACGAGGTCCGAGCGGGGCCGTCTGGAGCAGCGTGCACCTGCACACCTGTCAGCGCTCCGGGGCCGGGGTCTGGAGCAGCGTGCACCTGCACACCTGTCAGCGCTCCGGGCCGGGGTCTGGAGCAGCGTGCACCTGCACACCTGTCAGCGCTCCGGGCCGGGGTCTGGAGCAGCGTGCACCTGCACACCTGTCAGCGCTCGGGGGCCAGGGTGATGTCACATCCACAGGGTCAGTCAGCAGGCTCCCCTCCCTGTCTATCTGCAGCACCATTCCACTGGCCCCATTCACTCACTCTCTGCAGGAGCTAAGGTGCTCAAGATGCTTTGCCCTACAAATAAAACCCTTACTGAGTCCCCAAGGCCTTTTTAACAATGTTAGGAAACCATTGGCTCACAGAAGAACTGACTGAACATTTCAGCTTCTTTTTACATTTTTTTCATCCGTTTTCTTCAGACTGCCAGAAACAGTGAGCATCAATTAATACTCAAAGAGGCAACATGAAATCATGATCATTTATTATGTTAAAATAATGCCTGTTGTGGGACAATGTAATTGGCAGTCTACAAAACAGTTTGACAGAAAGGCAATACCATTAAAATCTCTTACTCTCTTTATAGTTAAGTCATTGGATACGCATCTATTGTGGAAAAGGATCAATAGCTGAGTTAGATGCATGTGTCAGGATATGGACTTGTGCTCTCTCTCTCTGTTCATCAGCAGAGACTCATAGCTTTCAGGCCAAAGCTAGAGGAAGACCTGACTTAGTCCAGTCCTCATGTCTTACTGCGGGATTTCATAGAGCCATCACAGCATTTTAACACTTTAAAGGAGGACTGATCCAGCAATACATTAGTGATGGATGTTTTGCATTTTGCATGAAAGGAGTTTTCATGCTCAGTCCACTATCTCAGCTCCTTATCCTTCCTTATTCCATTATGTAATGTGTGGATCTGTAAAAACGTGCTTGTCTTGTGCAGGATCAGGATGAAAAAGACACCAAATTCTAATTTAAATTATAGACATTTTTTGTGTCTTTCCTGGCCAATGACTGCAATCTTTTTTGAGAGCAGTAGTTTCTTAGCGCTACGATCATGATGGGAGTAGGGTATTAAAAAGCGCAATACAAGGAGCGCTCTACTGTATTTTTGGTCACGCTGACATTTTTCCACTGTGGTCTTAACAGTACTGTGGTGGATAATCTCATCCAGTAAGTGGAGGCCTCTTCCAGACATTCCTTTGGAAATGGGAAAATGCAGCCATCTTAATTAGAAATGGAAGTTTTGGCAAGCTCAGAGAAGAATGGCAGTGGAGAAGAAGAATATTGTTGAGCTGCACGTATGCTGCTGGGGTGCTGTTCTGTTGTATTGTTCTGCGTATGTAAAGAGTAAGCCTATTCTATGACAGCTATGGGCATTTTGATGAGAAATATTCAACTCAAGTAGGTTTTAGCCTGTAGGCCTAAACGTGTCATTTTCTGTCATGCACACATTGAAATGATCTCCAACTAGACCTTTGTTGGCTTATAGTATTTAGACTACCGGTATGCTATGACATATGACATGCAGTGACATAATTCACACACACAATTCTGGACTGGGCTGCCTGGATCATTACCCATCCCGTACCAAATCATCTGACCATTTCACCCCCATTCTCATCCAACTACACTGGCTCCCTGTTCAATACCGGATTGACTACAGCATTGGTTCCCAAACTGTGGTCCGCCAGACCATCGCAGTTTTTTTTTTTTTTTTTTTTAATACAGACAAGTTTTTACATAATACACATTAACCCAGAGGAGTACACTCGGGCTGATTTTAAGAAATATTCAGGAAATATCACAATCTTGGAAATCTAATTTCAGAGACTGTAGCGGGCTCCGTTTTACAGCCAGAGTTAAGTTTCTGATCATCATATGAAACTAGAAGACATAAGGCATCGATTGGTACCAAACATGTCATGCTAGCGTAGCTAACTAATGCTCCAAATTTAGGCAACATTTTGGCGAGGGAAAAATGGGATTTTCAAACGGGTCCTCTTTTTCACAGCCTAATGTTGGCAGGTGTGTGTGTGCAGGTGTGTGTGTGTGTGTGTGGTCGTTTTGAACCAGTAGCCTTATGTTGTTATTTAGCCATTCTGATACTATTGCATGGTTAAATCAGCAAATTCTATTTTATCTGAAAAAAATTGCTGGTATCCGCAGTGGAAGTGATGGGAACTTTGGTTTGGTACATAGTGGTACCTGGTCTGAAAAGTTTGGGATCCCCTGGACTATAGTATAAAACCATTCTTCAAAGCCCTCCACAACATAGCCCCCACTTATCTTTCTGACCTCTAGCGGGAGTAGCCTACATCCCCTTTCTTTCGCTCCCTGTGCTCATCCTCAACTGGTCTCCTGACCATCCCTACCTCACGCCTCAGCAACATGGGTAATAAACTGGTCTCCTCCTGACCATTCCCACCTCACGGCTCAGTTTCTTCAGGAGGAGACCAGTTTAACTGGTCTCCTCCTGACCATTCCCACCTCACGGCTCAGCAACATGGGTAATAAACTGGTCTCCTCCTGACCATCCCCACCTCACGGCTCAGCAACATTGGTAATAAACTGGTCTCCTCCTGACCATTCCCACCTCACGGCTCAGCAACATGGGTAATAAACTGGTCTCCTCCTGACCATTCCCACCTCACGGCTCAGCAACATGGGTAATAAACTGGTCTCCTCCTGACCATTCCCACCTCACGGCTCAGCAACATGGGTAATAAACTGGTCTCCTCCTGACCATTCCCACCTCACGGCTCAGCAACATGGGTAATAAACTGGTCTCCTCCTGACCATTGAAAAAAGGCGAGACACGCACAATCCAAAACCTGTATAGGGCAGGTGCAGAGCTCGAGGCAAGAGTAATACAGAAAATAAATAAAGCTCGCACACTGCAAAGGCTCCAGTTTAGGTGTTTTTATTTGACCACCGGTGTCAAATAAAAACACCTAAACTGGAGCCTTTGCAGTGTGCGAGCTTTATTTATTTTATTTATTTTCTGTACTCCTCCTGACCATTCCACCTCACGCCTCAGCAACATGGGTAACAGGGCTGTCAGCTGCACTCAGGCTTTGGAACTCCCTGCGCCACACATTCGACAGTCTGACTCCATAACAGCAAATCCCACCTCCAAACCCACTTGTTCAAACTGGCCTACTCACTGTAATGCTCTTCATACTGTGTGTTTCCCTTTGTCCTTAACAGTCTTACTGTTTTTATATACGTGTCTGCCCACGATATGTCTCTTGTTTTGTTTTGTCTGTGCTGGTATCTCTCCCATGTTCGCTGTTTTTACTTGTTTGAGTATGGCTCTCTTATGCATTGTAAGGCGACTTTGGGTGTTCTGAAAGGCGCCCTAAAATAACATTTCTTCTTCTTCTTCTTCTTCTTCTTCTTCTTCTTCTTCTTCTTCTTCTTCTTCTTCTTCTTCTTCTTCTTCTTCTTCTTCTTCTTCTTAATATTAGTATTCGTATTCATATTATTATATTATAAAAATAAATAAATGGACTAATTGGGGGCCCATAGATATCGAGGTACAGTATTATCCTCTTCTGTCTCTCCTGCACTCAGGACCAGTTGTATCACAGCTTCCTTCACCTACTTGTTTGTTTATTTTTCATCATTCTCAGTTATTGCTGGACTGTCCAGTCAGCATCTCTCTCTCGTAACGGGACAAGCCCCGTCTTTTATTGTCACACGAACACCACAACACATGCATGCGGCCACAACACACTCATGCTGACGGTGGCCGGTGAAAAGTGTCCTCTGCATTTAACCCATCCAGGCATGTCCTTTCCTCCGGGGGGCAGGCCAGGAGCAGTGGTCGCTTTCTCTATGTCCTCATTGAAGAATTCAGTAGGAGTATGTGTCTTTCATTACTCCCTCGTGTTTTTAGTCTGTGTCTGTGTATTAGACTGATTGTGTGTTGTGTACTTCTGGTCAGGCCAGGTTTTTTGTGGCTCCCGTGTGCGTGTGTGTGTGTGCGTGTGTGTGTGTGCGTGTGTGTGTGTGTGTGCGCGTGTGTGTTTTGGGGGAGCAAGGACTGAAGCGGGCATGCCTCAACACATGGGTTGTTCTTTCATATCTTCCACACATGTTGTCTCATTATGAGTGTGCTGATGTCACAGTATGAGTGTGCTGATGCTGCTTTATAACCTTGTCTTCCCTTTTCGTCTCTACATTCTATTAATGCGAGGGATTGACTTTGTATGTGTCCTCAGTCCTCGTAGCCTTGACAAAATTTCATTTTCTTGTATTTTCATCCCTGTTGCAGCCCCCCCCAAAAATACGAATCATGTAAAAACAGAAAAAAAGCATTCTCTATCTCCCCTGTGATCCTGAATACTGTTGGTTGTCCAACTTAAACGTAATGTCTTGTTAGTTTTAATCTTTCGTTGCAAAGCTGGTAGCACTTAGCACCGTCTCGATTAAGCGTTCTTTGTTTACGTCTTCAGTTTCTGAGGATTCATGGCAAGGTGAGGTCGCTGCCTCGCAGTCTACTTCAGGCATATCATTCTTTCTGAACTTACTTTTCCCATTCCTTTAAGTTAGGGGGAAAGGTCTGTTTGCTGCTATGCCATAGCAGGAAAGTTAGTGTAGCGATAATTCTGACAGATCTCATTTGATACGATTTTAAGAATTAACTTGCCAAACTATCCACAGTGTGTCTTACTCACTCATCTCTCACCCCCAAAGTCTGGTACACTCATCAATACCTTACGTAAGATGTGTGGGAGACAGCTGAAGGTGTTCTCGAGCCTCCGTTACTTAAGAAAGACCCAGTGCTATCTTTACATTGAGTCTGTTCGGCAAGAAGTCGCCTACCTTTGTTCAAAGGGAATGCATGAGTCCATTGGGCACGTCGTTTGCAGCGCTAAATAGATGCTTGTAAGAAGAAGTGCTGGTCATGGCTGCTGCTGTTGCTACGAGACAATCGAAAACCAGTTTGAAGCGCAGCGCCCTCTTGTCTTTTGATAGAAGTTGAAATATTTTCCCTGGTACTGCTCAGGGCGATCATGAGCGCCACAAACATGCTAACCCCTCTGCCATGAGGATGCAGTAATGCGTTATTTTCCATTGAAAACAATGAGAAGAAAGCCAGCGCAGTGAAGGTTCATCTTGTCATTTTGGACATTATCTAGGGCAGCACCCCTCCCCTCTGTCCCTCTCGGCTGTCTACTGCTGTCTGCTCAGCTTATGGGGGACAATATTTTCACACACAGCATGTATAACAGGGAGAGAAAAGGCCATGTTGGTCCCTCCGGGTTCGTGTTGTTGAGGCTAGTGAAGTGTTAGGAGGAGGCTGAGGGAGGCAGTTATAAGGAATACAATGTCAGTGATTGGTTTGGAAAGGGCACAACCCTGGAGGTCACGTGACAGATTGTGTTTGTAACGACGGTCTCTGTTGGACGCTAGAGGACGCGCTTAACGACCAGAGCTACAATGAGTCAGCTTTGTGATGGTGTCCTCTGCTCACCTGCTCAGCATCTACTTTGCCATCCTTCCTTGACCTCCTGTGTCACAGACATCTTCCATTCCTCTGTTGCCTTGCCACACACTTGTGTTGGATCACACACGATTGCGTGGGACGTCTTAAACCTTTAGCCCCTCTGAGGCTAGAAGACACTCAGTCACCACCACCAGCATATCTCCCACGAGGAGAGAACACACTAAGCTGCCTGGTGGTGAAATTGTAAGGCGGTTCAAATACTTCCCTCACAATTGCCTTTGAAAAGTTCTATTTTTGCTCCACTTTTGGGGTTCTATCCTAAGAGGCTTAATTCATATTAGCTGTACAATCAGATTGCTCTCAAAATACCGGCTTTTAATTAAGCATGACGCAAACCAATTAAGTGACGCTCTCTCTCCATGGCAGTCACTTTCCCCGCTAGTTAACCTCAGACAAGGTTAGCTGCTGCTGCAGAGGCAGAGGCGTGCACTGGGACCGGGACTGTGCTCAGATTTACACGTTTCTCGAGGTTAAAGTTGCTGCTAGAGGCATACTGCGTTAAAATGACTCGGTGAAGCCACGTCATCTCATCTCGTCGAAAACTGTTCAAGCACCCAACTCAGGTCACACTGGCCAAAGAAATAACAACAACAACCGCTTGCACTGCTGACAGTTACACATCTGGCCCCAATCCTATTGTACAGTATAAGATCTACTCAACTTCATGAAGCTTTACCGTCGAAACCTATCTATTGTGAAGTTGAATACAGCGTGTTTAAAGGGTACATAAACGTTCAGAGCTCAACAACAGACATTGACTGGAGATACCGGAAAGAAAATAAACAAGCAGCAGGGAGTCTATAGTAACATCTGGCCAGGGACTACAGATGTAAACTAGCCTTTTGGCTAATTCTGACAGCAATGTTCATTAATATGCACTCACTGCCCCTGTCAAATAAACCAATCAATCAATCAATCAATAAATTGACAGTGATTGGTGCCATATAATAACCTTTTGAGATGAGATAGCATACTGTAGATTTGTCAGGGGATCAAGTTAGTTCTCGCTGTTTGTTAGGCCGACGGTCAGCTACACTGTTTCTTTGTTTACTTTTTTCCTCATTAAAGATTCGAGATTCGAGATTTCTATTGTCACTCCGTGGTACAAGTATCACGTGTGAAATTCTTGTGCTGTGGACTCCGTTTACAACATAGTACAAATATAACAGGGCATATGAGTGCAAAAACAACAAGAGACACAACAAGCAAAGAAAGATTTGTGCAAAGAAGATGTTTCCAGCGTGACCAAGTGAGCTTGAACTGTGTGTCGAGGATTCAGCGAGAGCGTGAGACCTCTCCTCGAAGCCACATAAATGACACGGCAATAAATCTTTCAAATCAGCTGTCACTCCAAATCCCCAGCCAACAACTCCACCGCACGTTTTCGCTTGTCGTGCAGTTCCAGCACTGTGGATGAGGAGGATCACAGCAGCCGCCCTCGCCTTCATAGTTCAACTCTTCGTGGCTGTCACACTCTGTGTGTCATAGCTGCTGTGGAGAAGAAGCCAAAAGATTACAACATATCAATTAATGAGATCAAACACAACAGGGTTGAGTGATTTTTTTTTAGCAACATTGCACTAGATATATTATTGAATCTCATTATATCCAAGGATTAATATCGAGAGGCTTTGCTGTACTGTATGTGTTGGGCATTATATCCAGAAAGAAAATCTTGTTGCATATTGACCATTTTAAAACTCTACTTAGGCCCTAACAGCATGTCTTTAAGATTTTCCAAATGTGTCTGGGGCAGATTTATTAGTATGTTGTGAATTATACGGATGATATTTGCTAAAATTGTTCTGAAAGTGGGTTTGATTACTGCAGCATTTTCAGTGGTGGGTCTCGCTACATGTTGTCCTAATGGTGCGGGTGATTTGGACAAGGCCTAATGTTGAGAAACAGATGAGAAACGGTGTTGACAGTCTGTGGCTTTCAGGCCCACTCAGCACCATGTCCTCTGGGAGCGATCAAAGACGGCTCAGTCTAGAGGGCACTCTCCAGCGCCATTTAACTGGCTCTTTGTTTGCCGTTTGTGTGTGTGTGTGTGTGTGTGTGTGTGACCAATAACACAATTTCCTAATCTCCCCTGTTACAGTGGAGCCTCATGAGCACTCATCTTTAAAGAGAGTATCTGTCTTTTGGAGGTCATGTCACCTTAACACAACCTCTGATAGTAACGGACTTAAACCTGTTAATAGGAAACGGAACATCATTGCAAGAGGGGACAATGTCAACTCTCCAACGTTCTGTACATAAATGAATTCAGAATAAACAACAGTGAGTTTGAGAATTTTGAACACATTTCTTCAGAATGACAGAGATCTGTGCCCAGAGATCTTTTATACCTTCCAGTATAGCTCTCCTAAATAAACTATGAGTATATAATAATAGTAATCTAATAATCTTTCACTAGGGCTGGTGTGAAGCACTTTGTGAGCAAATATTTGTTATAACCTTTTGTATTGTATTGTATTGTACTGACCTGTATTGTATATATATTTTGTCTGACTGCCACAGATGCGAAAAGAATTTCGAAAGGACAATAAACCAAACTAAACTAAAACTAAACTACATAACGTTATCACTGTTTATGCGAAGAAATGGCTGATAGTAGAGGGCTGTTGTGGTCAGAGTGGGAGACAAAATTGTTTATTAGTATTTTATTCATATTTGGGCAAAGGCGGGCAAAAACAAAGTGGTACAAACTGTTGTGGTTCACCAACAGCAGCACATCACTTAAAAAGTACCAGTAAGAAGACAGAGAATACGACTCCACTGTTGCTGACGGTTTATCTCAACTTGACGGATAACTTGACGCCTCCGGTTACTCGTGTCATACCTGAAATGTGGACTGGAGACATTCAGCCAAACAATGCTCTGCTCTCCTCCTGCAGCCACGGGGATATGAAGACGTTTCTCAATGAGGATTTCTGACTCATAAGTCCTCCAGCCCACCAGGCCACCACTGATGGATTTGGCTGCCAGCTGGGCTCTAATAGCTTTTCTGTCTCCTCTCTCAGCGGCACGTACAGCTGAGCATTGTGGGTACAGCCATTTGAAAGCAGACTGCCCACAGGGCATCATGGTGTTGTGATAACACAGACGGATGCACACCGCACAGCCATCGGATCGTGCGTTCCCATGCGCTTCTGCTCTTTTGTTGACCAAATATTGCGAAATACTAATTTGTTATTTTCCCCCCCTGTCCCTATCTTTTGGTTCGATTGCCGTTCTTTGTCTCCTTGCTATTGTCGCCCAGAATAAATGTATTTTTATGCGGTTTAGAGTTATTCCTCGCCTGCACAATAGTCACATTTTCTTACTAAAAAGTGTAACAAATACCCCCAAAGCAGAATGTGCAGCACAATTGGTTCGTTCCAGGGATTAGCATAGAAACAATACTTAATTTTCTGGCATCTGCACAGCGCTGATGGTGATGCGCCACTTTGGTCTCCCCCCGTGTATTGCAAGGGCTGTTGTAAAAATCGTCAAAAATACAGATACAAAAAACTTGAGTATGTGTTTTAATGTACACACGAAGAACTGTCGCCATCTGACTTTTGAAACTTGCATTTATTTATTTTTTGTCTCTCCCATGAGCTCCAGGTGCTTTCTCTGGAGCCCAATAGCGATCCCTCACTGGAACCATACATCTCAATACAGTGATACAGTGCGCTCTCCCAGGCTTCATCTCTCACAGCCCCTTCCTGACGGGACCGATGATGAACTGCGATTGCCAAACTGTTGTCAGAGATTTTCACCTGTGTCTCTTGACACTTTCAATTTTCCTTCCTATTTTTCACACTTAACAGTTTGCTTGTAAAAATGCCATTTCTGCTGCTATTTAAAGAATCTGCTGACACAAATGAAACAGCTGGTAAAAGCATTGTGTGTGTCCTTCAATAAATTGCTGCCATCCGATTTTTTAATGAAAAGGCTATAGGGTGCACAATGAAAGGGCAGAAAGAAATTGCTTTCCGGGGCATTCAGTGAGACACCGTTATCTTTTTACTGTCAAACTGTAATTTCCCTCCTGCTTCCCAGGTCTTTTTTATTGAAGGAAAGTATTTCCCAGGCCCAGCCTCTCAAAGGCTGATTGAATGTGAAGCCACACGAGAATACATGAGTTACTTGTAGGGATGTCACAATATATCGTCCCACAATATATCGCGATATCAAAACGTGACAATATGTATCGTTGAGATGAAATCTCATATCGTCAGAAAAAGAAGCTGAACATGGTGGCACTGATCTGCAGCTGATTGCATGCTCGCTCTCCTTTTCATTGCTTTGTTTGAACAGACGAGGGACGTTACAGACACGGAGGATGAAAAAATGGTGAAATTACTCAAATTAGCGTGGAGGATGCCCCCTCAACTTACAAATCGCTCACCCCAGAATACTGTTTCTGTCAGATTCAAAACACTTGAAAGGTTGATTCAAGTTTTATTACACAAGGTAATTGTAAAAACAAAGGAATACCTGAAAGAAAGCAACAGAGATACGGCTGTTTGGGTCTATAACTCTTTTAGAGTGCCTAATGTGATGCTACTTTGTCTTAAGGGATGGCCGCGTGGTAACAGAAGACTATGAATAGTCCGCTAAACAGAGGCAGAAATTCCCCATAAGATCCCTGGCAATGGAGCACTTTCTTGTCTGAGTCATCTGTGAGTTGGTGTTGCTGTATCGTCCGCTGAGGGGGAACCCACTGATCTAAAAAAGCTCGACTTGGACCCACAGTAGGCTCTGCTTTCTGGTTGTCCTCAGTGTGTCTAGTTAGTATATCTGAATATCATGGATACACTGACACCAGTCTCTGTGGCAGGAGCATAGTGAGAGGCCCCTCCCCGTTTGCATAATTAAGAGCGTCTATTTTAATACCATAGTAAATGCCCTGAATGCATTGGGGAGTGGAACTTAAGTCGTTCTCTTAGGCTATCTCATCCATATGTATAAGGTGCACTCTACCAAATGCAGGAGTCTCTGACGAAACACCTCCTGCAGACAGTTTCTCCAACTTTCTTTGTATTGACAGACAGCTGGCTTTAGAAATGCCAACCTAAGACTAGTGACTACTAGAGAATACTGTCACACACGTGTCGTGTGTGACAGTATTCTCGGTTTCCTCCAAACCCACAGCACTCAGCAGAGGGTCCATTACTCGACAAGGCAACACAAGTAAACAGGACACAGTGATACAACTAGATTGCCGGCCGCTGTATTCAGAAGTCAAGACAACACAATAAAGTGAGCCAGAAGAGGCAAAGGTCAGCAGAATGCCTTTCTGTGAGCTTTCTGGCTCAGCTAATGAAGTCACTTCTATCTGGCAAATGCTGCTTTAAAGCAGCTACGAGCAAGATTTTCGATTGTTATTAAACAGTCTAAATTTAATATCAATGCATCACATCTTACCTCTAATAGTAGACGAGACCAACGCAGAGTAGTCTCGCTTGAACCCCGATTGAATCGGCCAGTGTTAGTCTCTCTGTGGCCAGGGCAGATCAGGAAGTGAAATGAAACGGTTTGCAGCAGCCACTTCGGCCATAACCACAAAATAACTTCCAAAAAACCTGTTAGAATATAACGAGAGATGTTCGCGAGAGTATGCATGGCGTTCTCCTTGCTTATGGTATGTTGCTAGGCAGCGCGAACGGGGGAATGCAGGCAGCTGCGTTTCACTTCCGGGTTTCACTTCCGGGTTTAGCCGGTCCAGCAGTAAGGAGAGAGAGAGAGAGAGCCCCCTGTTGACGCGAGTTTAGACAGACACAGACTTAAGAGAGCAATCTCCGATTCACATGGCTTTGGTCTCAGCTACTATTATAGGTAAGATGTGATGCATCAATATTGTAATTATACTGTTTAATAACAATCGAAAATCTTGCTCATAGCTGCTTTAATTCATGAATCAGGTCTCACGCAGGCGCAGAAGGTACGTGCTAAGTTGCCCGTCAGCTGACGTGTTTGCAGTGTGTTCAAAATGCAACTTTTTGGCCCTGACACAGGAGACGTGAGTGAGGTGACGCATTGGTCAGCCTGCCCTGCACTGTAGTTGCCACTAGTCTTTTCTAGTTCTCCCGGTGTCTGGGGCTTTACATATTGTGTCGCTGTGTCTGAATCCAGCAGCATCCCACAGGCACTCAATGTACTATATTATATCAGATTGTGTCGCTGCTATTCACCTTATGTAGAAGAGACAGTCTGGCTTGAGAGACTAACAGGAAGTGCAAACACAATCAGAACCGGATTGTGTTTACACTTCCTGTGGCAGAGCTTATCCCCGCAGCCGGCTTCCAGTGAGTCACTAGCTTTGATCCGAGAGATGATATAAAACAGCCGGCGTAACACAAACAGGTCAAGTGGGCGGGGCTACATAAGGTGAATAGTATGTAGCAGTATGTAGCAACAGCTAGTACCACTGATTGTTGCCTGCTCCTCTTCTATAAATGGTGTGTATGGTGCATAATGTGTCTGAATATCAGGGTTTTTATGTGCCCTAAAATCAGTGCACATGTTTCTGGCACACTGCTGGCTGATTGACTGGCTGGTGGAAAGGGGAAAATGACATGGAGCTCCATCTCCGAGAGTGGGCACCCTTTGGCTGTTTTGAACATCTCATGCTGAGAGGAGGGGCCCTCCACGCTGCCACTTCACCCTTTCCACGCCCCCAGGAAAGATCACTTAACAGCGGGTGAATCCATCCAGAAAAATGCAGAAAAAGCTGTTTGTCCCTGGAGAGACTGGCTGCCTGTGCAGCACGCAGGCGAAAGAGAGACCTCACTGCTGGCCCTGTGTGTCAACGCTCTAATGGAGACCCCGGGGGGAGATGCAATCTCCTCGATAAATGATTCAGAGAGACGAGGATTTCGCACGATGCCACTCTACACAGTTATGACCAGGGCAAATCTGATGGCCTTGGGTGGGTCAGCACACTTCTCCCTGCTCCTGCCCCCCCACATCACAGTCTGAATGGTGGTTGGGAGGAGTAAAGATTGACTCATTTCATACCTCAAAGGGGGGCAGATAGTTCAACACAGAGAGATGACAGAGCTGAGGATGTTATAATTGGATTCACTGCTTAGAGGCTGGTAACGCCTGCCTTAAGACTTTCACATTCACAACTTTTTTAGACTGTCATATTTAATGGTTTGTCGACAGGCCTGTCAGTTGTGTCAAGTGAGGCTACCGGTAAAAAAGTAAATTAAGAAGAATCATTTTCGAGCACTAAGGGTGTTGAAGTGATGCCTTGGCATTTAGCGAATAGAACATTTCTCTCTCATGCATTCCTGTTATTAATCATAAATGCCAACTCACATTTTGCCCATTCAAGCTAGTCTGCCATTCGAAGGCTTTAGACAAACAATTATCCACAGGGCTTTATCCACAGCTCGCTTCTGCTTTGCTTCTTCTCTTGACGTCTCGCATTTCATGGGCAAATCCACACATTCCCACCATGTGTTGATGGCCCACTTTTCGCCCGTGAGACTGTGGTGCGCGTTGTTTCTCTACTTCACAGCTTCAGACTGTTGGTGCAAAGCCTCATTGCAATCACATCGCTTTATTGTACCTGTCATCACTACACATTGAGTCCAATTCTCAAGTGAATAAACTGCGAGACAAAACGTGACGTGTATTCTACTACTTACACACGCATAGCTGAGAAAAAAAGAGCTCTGCTGCTGTTTATTAAATGATGTTTAGTAAGCTGGTGGATTTTATTCGTCATATAAATTTGACTTGTCTTGCTGTTCAATCTTTTGCGATCCTTCGATCCGATTTCTTCACAATTTACCATTGTGTTACATCATTGGCCCTGTGCATTCATTCTAACACGTATTGTTATCATTATTGTGAATTCATCAAATGCACACTGCATTGTCTTTGGAGTGCTGTATTGTTCCTGAAGGCATCATTAAGGCGTAAACGTGTAATGCTGTCTTTGCCGATATGGGCCTGTCTCTTTAGCATGCCGTTTTGAAGGTTGATGATTTTGAAATAGTCTGAGTGAAGCTTTTTAATCACTCTTGAGATACCGTGTCACTTTCTATTACAGGCATCTCCTTCAACTGCCCAGGGCTGCATATAAGTTAATAACCCTATTCAAGAGCTGCCATTGAGCTCCCACAATGACAGCAAACATTTGACCATGTGATGATCAATCATTTCCACATCTAAGGCAGGTGAGCTATTTTGCTCCCTGCTGTCTTCCTGTAAGTATTTGGCTTCATGCATTTCATTTTGACTCCTATCTGGGCGGAGTAAGTCATTTAAGATTTGTATATGAAGCTTTTAATTGGCTATAATCTGGGCGGAGTAAGTCATTTAAGATTTGTATATGAAGTTTTTAATTGGCTATTGACTCAATCTGGGCGGAGTAAGTCATTTACCATGTGTATAATGAGGTTTTTAATTGGCTATAATCTGGGTGGAGTAAGGAATTTAAGATGTGTATATGAAGTTTTTAATTGGCTATTGACTCAATTTGGGCGGAGTAAGTCATTTACGATGTGTATAATGAAGCTTTTGATTGGCTATAATCTGGGTCAAGTAAGTCATTTAAGATGTGTATATGAAGCTTTTAATTGGCTATACTTCCACTGACCCTTGGATCTCACCACAGCCCATGATGGGTGTTGGAGTTATTCTCTCTCAGAAAGCAGAAATTGTTCTCTCCTGCTCCTGTCCTCCTCAGCTGTGGGGGCAGATTGTGATAATAATGGCTGCCTGGGGATATAATTGGGGGGAGTGGAAGACTTCCGTTCCAGAGGCAGATGAAACATTTAGACTCAAAGTCTGAGGTGTATAAGGCACACAGCTGTCAGCAGCACAGCACTGTCTTACTCAACACTGACTTGTTTTATCCCCATTCGGGGGCCCAACCACTGGGCCTAACGGGGCAGGTCAATAAAGTGTACCTGCCATTTTAATGTGTTGACTAGATTAATTAATTCACTGAATATAGTTAATGATTCCCTGTTTATGGCTGTGCTTTTTTATGTTGCTGGGATTCAAAACAATGTTCAGATTTTTTGGTATACGTGGTTATATATAGCCTACTGCTGGTGGAGTGGCTGGAAAAGAGCTTGTCTGATTGTATACAGGCTGAATTGTTCACCTGGTAATGATGGCATGGGCTCCTGCTCTGAAGTCATATCAGTTTGACCGTCTCAATAGATTTCAAACAGTTGCCTTAATCCTGCAACAGCCCATGTTGACTTATTGTATCAACATGTTCTACTAATGCCCCGTTGTAAACAGAGTCATATTAAAATGATAAGCACATGTTGGGAGTCTATTTAAAGACCTATTACCTATTTACATGAGTGGACATACAAAACCTGTTTTTGTCTGTATGGATTATTTGCATTCAACAATATAATTAGGGATTTTACGTCTTAATCCGTCTTGTTCCATTTATATTTTCTGTTTATTTTATTACATACTGTATATTTGGCAATATTGAGACAGATCTCCTATGCAGTTTCATCTCTGTGCCAGTGGAAAGAAACCTGGCTGAGTGTAAGGCTTGCTGTCAATAAGGCTGTGTATTTGGCATGGACTAAGTGGTTGTGGGTTGCCCTCTGTGCTCCCAGCTGAAGGAGCGGGGTCTTGGCTTGAACTTCATGGAGCTCAGAGAGGGGAGGAGGTCTGCTGCATGAACCACTGCAATCACTCAGCCTCCTGCCGTGGAGGGAAGGGATCTGTTCATGAAACCAGAGAAATCAGCCCAGGCCAGGTCTCTGCTGTGGTGCTTTCTGAGCTTCACCCTGCCCTGCTCACACACTCCAGTCCCCTATACACACACACACACACACACACACACACACACACACACACACACACACACACACACACACACACACACACACACACACACACACACACACACACACACACACACACACACACACACACTCTCCCACACTGTCAGAAACAGCAGCACGTTTCCACCGCTCCCATGTAAAGTGATACAATATTTTATTAATGGTCTGGGCTCCTGTGCTGACATGGAGACCATTTTAATGATTCATCTGAAAGGAAAGTGCTTATTGTACTCTTGGGCCTCCTTAGGACGCAAAGGAACAACCGACTTGTTTTCATTGAGTTGTTTTCAATTTTCAAAGCTCATTAGAGAGACTTTTTTAATTAGGGGCCGGGCAGTTCTGCAGTCCCTCTTGTATTCTTCTTCTTCTTCTTCTTCTTCTTCTTCTCCTTCTTCTTCTTCTTCTTCTTCTTCTGCTTCTTCTTCTGCTTCTTCTGCTTCTTCTGCTTCTGCTTCTGCTTCTGCTTCTGCTTCTGCTTCTGCTTCTGCTTCTTCTTCTTCTTCTTCTTCTTCTGCTTCTTCTGCTTCTGTTTCTTCTTCTTCTTCTTCTTCTTCTTCTTCTTCTTCTTCTTCTTCTTCTTCTTCTTCTTCTTCTTCTTCTTCTTCTTCTTCTTCTTCAGAAATCAAACTTCACACCAAACTTTGCACAAAGGGTCAGCCGCATGCCAAACTTCCTCAACAGGCATTGGGGGCCAATAGTCCTGATGGTGGCCCGACAGCAACCGTTGAAAATTCACAACAAATCAGTCATACGCGCTCCGGCTTTGCAACTTTCACTAAACTGTAGGACCAAGTGTACACAACAAATGTTCAGATGCTTGAACTGGCAGGAATTATGAAATCATGTTGTTTTTTGCAAAAACTGTAAAACTATCTCCTCCCACATTTTTGGTTCAATTGACACCATGCTTGTTTTGTTTGGTGTGTAGAAAAAAACAATAGAATGTCGTCAGTAGAAAACAGATGGTTCACACTCAAATAAATGGGTTTTGGAGGGCGCCTAACGTGGGAGTCTCCCTATTTTTAACCCTTTCTCCCGCTGTGCTCCCGATTTCATGATACAACTGATAAACTGAGGCTGATAAAGTCAGCAATGCAGAGTTGAAAATGGCCATGATGTAAATTTTACATGTTACATGTTACATGTTGGACTTGAGTTTTGATCACATCTTTTGTACATTTTGTACGTTTATTTTATTTTATTTATTTTACTGTGAGCTGTGACTAATTAAAAGTAGGCCCTACCCCAGAAAAACTCTTTTTCACAGCCCAGTGTTGCAATGGCAGGTATGCGGATGATGACGGATAAAAAAAAACTCATATGAAAAAATTCCCTTGGTGTGCAAAGACCTTTAATCACAGCGGCATGGATTTGAATCTGGCCCCTCCCCCTTCTCTGTCTGTCCTGCCCTTCCTGTGTAGTGACAGCCCAGTAAAGCAGAAATGCCCCCCAAAATGTTTTAACTCAATGAGTTTGACCTTTTATGTTGTCCATTTTATTTTTATAAATGCATTTAACAACAACAACAATGAGCATAATGTCTGAGAACATAAAAGGTTTGGACCACTTTTTTTTTTAGTGCAAACCATCTGGGTCCTACTGAAGATATTCTATTGGTTTTTACATGGTGAGAGGAAGAGGGTGGGAGGAAGCAAGGGTGAGGCTTCTATACAGCCTGGATATTTCTCAAAGACAAATTCATATGAAAATGCCTCTATTGACAAAGACCCTACAGATTGATTCGTTGAGTAATGAAGCAAGAGGGAGCCCTTCTGAGACTAGACTATTGCTTTTTAGTTGTTTGTTATATTACGGTATGGCTCTGTCTGCCTCTGTTGCCACAAGACCTCCCCTCACGATGAGTTTATGTCCAGTAAGTTGGCTGTGGTCTTTATCTCTTTCAGTATGCAAGAGAAACCTGATAATGATCCCGTTTGAGATTTAATTAAATTTGCCCACCGTTTAATTAATTTATACTGTAGAGCCGGGACATTTGGTCACAGGTGAAATATCGTCATGGTTTTGCCAGCGATCTAATCCATCCCAATTATCGCTCTATTGTAGCATCCATATATATGAGCACCCAGTTTCATCTCTGAGCTTTTTGCCTCTCTGACCGTAGGAAGGAGACAGACGGTGAGACTGGGTCTATTCAACACGTTTGCAACCTGATTGCACTTGGTCATTGAGGTGTTTTACAGTAAAGCACTTCTGGCTCTCTCAGCCACAGGTCAAAGGTCAAACAACTGAATTCAATTGTCGGGCTCCTATAATAGTGGTCTATTTTGATGCCCACGCCACAGCCAGGCAAGGAGAGTGTTCATTAGCATTCATTAACAAATTGCTAACGTTTTTCACTACATCCTTTCTCTCATGCAATCACCTCAATCTGGTCATTTAGACAGACTGGTGGGGGAATAATGCAGCTGCTCTCTGTGGCGCAGAGAGAGAGACAGAGGTGGGGGGCAGTGGGGACGTGTGGGGCAGAGAGAGACAGAGGTGGGGGGCAGTGGGGACATGTGGAGCAGAGAGAGACAGAGGTGGGGGGCAGTGGGGACATGTGGCGCAGAGAGAGAGACAGAGGTGGGGGGCAGTGGGGACGTGTGGGGCAGAGAGAGACAGAGGTGGGGGGCAGTGGGGACGTGTGGGGCAGAGAGAGACAGAGGCGGGGGGCAGTGGGGACGTGTGGGGCAGAGAGAGACAGAGGTGGGGGGCAGTGGGGACGTGTGGGGCAGAGAGAGACAGAGGTGGGGGGCAGTGGGGACGTGCGGGGCAGAGAGAGACAGAGGTGGGGGGCAGTGGGGACGTGGGGCAGAGAGAGACAGAGGTGGGGGGCAGTGGGGATGTGTGGGGCAGAGAGAGACAGAGGTGGGGGGCAGTGGGGACATGCGGGGCAGAGAGAGACAGAGGTGGGGGGCAGTGGGGACTAGTGGGGCAGAGAGAGAGACAGAGGTGGGGGGCAGTGGGGACATGTGGGGCAGAGAGAGAGACAGAGGTGGGGGCAGTGGGGATGTGTGGGGCAGAGAGAGAGACAGAGGTGAGGGGCAGTGGGGACATGCGGGGCAGAGAGAGAGACAGAGGTGGGGGGCAGTGGGGACATGCGGGGCAGAGAGAGACAGAGGTGGGGGGCAGTGGGGACATGTGGGGCAGAGAGAGACAGAGGTGGGGGGCAGTGGGGACGTGTGGGGCAGAGAGAGACAGAGGTGGGGGGCAGTGGGGACATGTGGGGCAGAGAGAGACAGAGGTGGGGGGCAGTGGGGACGTGTGGGGCAGAGAGAGACAGAGGTGGGGGGCAGTGGGGACATGTGGGGCAGAGAGAGACAGAGGTGGGGGGCAGTGGGGACGTGTGGGGCAGAGAGAGACAGAGGTGGGGGGCAGTGGGGACGTATGGGGCAGAGAGAGACAGAGGTGGGGGGCAGTGGGGACATGTGGGGCAGAGAGAGACAGAGGTGGGGGGCAGTGGGGACGTGTGGGGCAGAGAGAGACAGAGGTGGGGGGCAGTGGGGACGTATGGGGCAGAGAGAGACAGAGGTGGGGGGCAGTGGGGACATGCGGGGCAGAGAGAGACAGAGGTGGGGGGCAGTGGGGACATGCGGAGCAGAGAGAGACAGAGGTGGGGGGCAGTGGGGACATGTGGGGCAGAGAGAGACAGAGGTGGGGGGCAGTGGGGACGTGTGGGGCAGAGAGAGACAGAGGTGGGGGGCAGTGGGGACTAGTGGGGCAGAGAGAGAGACAGAGGTGGGGGGCAGTGGGGACGTGCGGGGCAGAGAGAGACAGAGGTGGGGGGCAGTGGGGACGTGGGGCAGAGAGAGACAGAGGTGGGGGGCAGTGGGGATGTGTGGGGCAGAGAGAGACAGAGGTGGGGGGCAGTGGGGACATGTGGGGCAGAGAGAGACAGAGGTGGGGGGCAGTGGGGACATGCGGGGCAGAGAGAGACAGAGGTGGGGGGCAGTGGGGATGTGTGGGGCAGAGAGAGAGACAGAGGTGAGGGGCAGTGGGGACATGCGGGGCAGAGAGAGAGACAGAGGTGGGGGGCAGTGGGGACATGCGGGGCAGAGAGAGACAGAGGTGGGGGGCAGTGGGGATGTGTGGGGCAGAGAGAGAGACAGAGGTGAGGGGCAGTGGGGACATGCGGGGCAGAGAGAGAGACAGAGGTGGGGGGCAGTGGGGACATGCGGGGCAGAGAGAGACAGAGGTGGGGGGCAGTGGGGACATGTGGGGCAGAGAGAGACAGAGGTGGGGGGCAGTGGGGACGTGTGGGGCAGAGAGAGACAGAGGCGGGGGGCAGTGGGGACATGCGGGGCAGAGAGAGACAGAGGTGGGGGGCAGTAGGGACATGTGGGGCAGAGAGAGACAGAGGTGGGGGGCAGTGGGGACGTGTGGGGCAGAGAGAGACAGAGGTGGGGGGCAGTGGGGACATGTGGGGCAGAGAGAGACAGAGGTGGGGGGCAGTGGGGACGTGTGGGGCAGAGAGAGACAGAGGTGGGGGGCAGTGGGGACATGTGGGGCAGAGAGAGACAGAGGTGGGGGGCAGTGGGGACATGCGGGGCAGAGAGAGACAGAGGTGGGGGGCAGTGGGGACATGCGGAGCAGAGAGAGACAGAGGTGGGGGGCAGTGGGGACATGTGGAGCAGAGAGAGACAGAGGTGGGGGGCAGTGGGGACGTGTGGAGCAGAGAGAGACAGAGGTGGGGGGCAGTGGGGACGTGTGGGGCAGAGAGAGACAGAGGTGGGGGGCAGTGGGGACATGTGGAGCAGAGAGAGAGACAGAGGTGGGGGGTGGAGAGAGACAGAGGTGGGGGGCAGTGGGGACGTGTGGGGCAGAGAGAGAGACAGAGGTGGGGGGTGGAGAGAGACAGAGGTGGGGGGCAGTGGGGACATGTGGAGCAGAGAGAGAGACAGAGGTGGGGGGCAGAGAGAGACAGAGGTGGGGGGCAGTGGGGACGTGTGGGGCAGAGAGAGACAGAGGTGGGGGGCAGTGGGGACGTGTGGGGCAGAGAGAGAGACAGAGGTGGGGGGCAGTGGGGACGTGTGGGGCAGAGAGAGACAGAGGTGGGGGCAGTGGGGACGTGTGGGGCAGAGAGAGACAGAGGTGGGGGGCAGTGGGGACGTGTGGGGCAGAGAGAGACAGAGGTGGGGGGCAGTGGGGACGTGTGGGGCAGAGAGAGAGACAGAGGTGGGGGGCAGTGGGGACGTGTGGGGCAGAGAGAGACAGAGGTGGGGGCAGTGGGGACGTGTGGGGCAGAGAGAGACAGAGGTGGGGGGCAGTGGGGACGTGTGGGGCAGAGAGAGACAGAGGTGGGGGGCAGTGGGGACGTGTGGGGCAGAGAGAGACAGAGGTGGGGGGCAGTGGGGACGTGTGGGGCAGAGAGAGAGACAGAGGTGGGGGGCAGTGGGGACGTGTGGGGCAGAGAGAGACAGAGGTGGGGGCAGTGGGGACGTGTGGGGCAGAGAGAGACAGAGGTGGGGGGCAGTGGGGACGTGTGGGGCAGAGAGAGCAGTGGGGACCAGAGAAGGGGAGGAGGGTGGTGGGAGCACCGTGGAATACTAATAAACTTGGCCTTCTCCTTGCAACAAAAGAGCAGGTGTCCTTTCTCACTCGCTGTGAGACATGTGACACTGTTTTGTTTTTTCTTGCTTTGTCACCGGGTCCCTGAATCATTCAATTGAAAATGTGTAGGAACCCCCATAACATTTCAGCCTGCCTTCTGTTCTTGTTGTGTTCTCTTAGTGCAGACATGCAATATCTCTAAGTAAAGTGAACATTTTAGCTTATTGATGGAGTATGGACAATGCAGACTATGAAGACTAGTATGGGAATATGTGCTTATCTTTTTGAGTGGTGTGTGTGTGTGTGTGTGTGTGTGTGTGTGTGTGTGTGTGTGTGTGTGTCTGTGTGTGTGTGTGTGTGTGTGTGTGTGTGTGTGTGTGTACTGTATGCATGGGTGATCCTTTGAAACAGGGAGCACAACACAGCGATCCTAGCCTTTCTATTTTTTCTAGGTCCATTTAGTAAGCAGCAGGCCCGTCACATTTGGTTGGTACTGATACTGTGTGAGTGAATAATCTGGAAGTGACAGAGAGGAGCGCCCATGACGGCCCTCGCTCTCTCACTACAAAAAGGCCAGTTACCTCCAGTAGCAGTCAGAGCTCCTGTATCGACGTTTGGTTCTGGGAGAATCAGGCCCGTTAAGCAACGAGCTCAGCTTCGACATGCTGCTGTGCTAATGAAGTGCCTGTTATCAGCAGCCTGAGTAATGACATGGAGGAGAGGAGAGTGCTGCCAGTGACACTTCCGCTGCCATCAGAGCAGCAGAGAGGCAGTTACAGCTAATTCCTCCAGCCTTGACCCTGGCTGATCTGCTCTCAGCAGCAGAGTGGCCAAGCTGCAGCTGATATGTTATTTACACATGCACACACATTCCCTTTATAACCCTGTCTCCCTGGGTGGAGAAGATCACTTTATAACCCTGTCTCCCTGGGTGGAGAAGATCACTTTATAGCCCTGTCTCCCTGGGTGGAGAAGATCACTTTATAACCCTGTCTCCCTGGGTGGAGAAGATCACTTTATAGCCCTGTCTCCCTGGGTGGAGAAGATCACTTTATAACCCTGTCTCCCTGGGTGGAGAAGATCACTTTATAACCCTGTCTCCCTGGGTGGAGAAGATCACTTTATAACCCTGTCTCCCTGGGTGGAGAAGATCACTTTATAGCCCTGTCTCCCTGGGTGGAGAAGATCACTTTATAACCCTGTCTCCCTGGGTGGAGGAGATCACTTTATAGCCCTGTCTCCCTGGGTGGAGAAGATCACTTTATAGCCCTGTCTCCCTGGGTGGAGAAGATCACTTTATAGCCCTGTCTCCCTGGGTGGAGAAGATCACTTTATAGCCCTGTCTCCCTGGGTGGAGAAGATCACTTTATAACCCTGTCTCCCTGGGTGGAGAAGATCACTTTATAGCCCTGTCTCCCTGGGTGGAGAAGATCACTTTATAGCCCTGTCTCCCTGGGTGGAGAAGATCACTTTATAGCCCTGTCTCCCTGGGTGGAGAAGATCACTTTATAGCCCTGTCTCCCTGGGTGGAGAAGATCACTTTATAGCCCTGTCTCCCTGGGTGGAGAAGATCACTTTATAACCCTGTCTCCCTGGGTGGAGAAGATCACTTTATAACCCTGTCTCCCTGGGTGGAGAAGATCACTTTATAGCCTTGTCTCCCTGGGTGGAGAAGATCACTTTATAGCCCTGTCTCCCTGGGTGGAGAAGATCACTTTATAGCCTTGTCTCCCTGGGTGGAGAAGATCACTTTATAGCCCTGTCTCCCTGGGTGGAGAAGATCACTTTATAGCCCTGTCTCCCTGGGTGGAGAAGATCACTTTATAGCCTTGTCTCCCTGGGTGGAGAAGATCACTTTATAACCCTGTCTCCCTGGGTGGAGAAGATCACTTCATAACCCTGTCTCCCTGGGTGGAGAAGATCACGAGGGCAGTGAAGATTTGCAGTATGACCACAATTAATTGGGATTGGATGGAATACATGTTGAAAAGGAACATCCGTAGTACACTTATATCAATACTGCAGTTTTCACATTTATTGGCTGAGCTTTCATCCGCGTGTTGGACTACATATCAAACGTATTTCCTTTCAAACCATCAACTCTACGCTACAGCCTAAAAAGAGTTCAAAGTCAGAATTGTGACTTTAAGCTCTGGAGTCTGAATTTATTCTCTATCCTAGAACTCAACTTTTCCACACGTGGCCCTAATCCTCTTCCGTACCGTACTCAGGTTTGCCTTTTCCTCCCTAGTGAGAAAGTTCTCCAGAGGAGGAAGCCCAATTTAGTTTTCTTGCTTCCCCCCAGAATCAAGAGTGAGGACGATGTTGAAGGCTGACACGTTGTCAGTAGTAACTCCCTGATCTGACAGCTGCTAAATTTGACCTTGGGGTGTGTGTTCTTTTGACAGTTGTGTGCAAAAAGTGCCCGAGCAGTGTGACGCTAACTGTGTGTGGGTGGGCTGACTGGCCCCATTAGAGGGCTCCTTTAAAAGGCCCCCGGCCTGGGGAGACAGCTTGGGGAGGCACGTGGTTCACCATGTCTCCCTGGCTTGGCATGATGAGAGCAGCCAGGGAAGGGAACCAGCGTTCATCTCTGCTCCCGTCCTGACACTGATGTATCACAGCCACCCTCCTCAGGTCAACCTCATCACATCTATTAGAAGAAAAACATGCCCTGCCTGATCCAATGCTTTAATGCCACGCAAGTCAAGAAGCTGAAATGTCAAAGTCAGCACATGGGATAGATAGATTTTGCCCAGTTTTACAGAATTATTTCCTTCTACTACTACTACTACTTTGTAGTTTCATTTTCCTCACGATTTTTCTAATGGCAAACGGGATTCTACCCCCTGTGAAATAAAGTTCTGAATCTTTTCACAGACTGACACTGCTTTGTAGTACAGTGTGGCATTTCTCCGGGGGCGTTGATGAGGTGGAGAGGTGTCGCTAACCTCTTGCCTTGCTGCAGTGTTCTACCCTGTTGTGATGATGATCATCACGCTAATGTACTTATGCAAATGATACCTGCATCCCTCTCACCTCCACCAGAGAGAGGAAAGGCAGCAAATTATGTTGAAGTGCAGCACTTCACCGTGCCATCTTTTCAGAGGGATTTCTGAACAGGTGAATGCTATGGGGATTGGGGAACAAAATCTATTTTTTTTTCTTAGAGACATTTTTCAAAATGGTAATGAGTGCTAGGAGTGCCTGCCGAGCACAGAGGCACAGATAGTGTTTTTGCAGGAGGTGGGCGATCCTCTACCATCTCTGTCTGCAGTCCTTCCACTCTACAGTATATCCTGTGTATATATATCATGTTGTCGTCACCCACTGAATGCACATTTTTGACCAGTTGTTGTATTTACTCACTCACGGCACAGGGGACAACAGTTTTACTGCTGTTTTTGAGCATTATGAAACGGTAGTACCTTGTCATACATAAGCCATTACGATATCCCACAGAGAGATGTCCCACCGTTTGTGCTGCAGATTATGCTGAAGAAGATTACTTCACCTCATACAGACAGAACTACTTATCAAAGCGAGACATGCTCAGTCAGATCCAGATGCCCAGATGTTGGTCCCAGGATGGAGATAGTTGACTGGTTCAGAATGCGAGGCAGCCAGATCTCAGCATATTTAATTGACTGTCTCTTTTAGCTCTTCCTTTAGCTGTGGACTGAGTATGTGCCAGACTCTTTAGATGGCTCTGACTGTGTGTTTTAATATTGGATGAATCCTAAATATCCCTGGCAGGGTTTCAAAATCTGAAAGCATGAAGCAAAAATAAGCAAATCTGAATCATGATCCTGCTTGTAGAAATTATTTCCAAAGCTTAAACTTGAGGCAGCGTCGTCTTATCATTTCTTCGTGGAGTCTTTTTGCTTGACCGCTTTGGGATTTGGTGTTTCTCAAAATGGGGTTTTCAGCTGCTGTGGTCATGCTGACTTTGTCATCTTTGTGTCTCTTCTGTTGCAGCGGGATGCAAAGGGCCAGTATCTGTTTGACCTCATCTGCCACCACCTCAATCTGCTGGAGAAAGACTACTTTGGCATCAGATATGTGGATCCAGACAAGCAACGTGTAAGTGTGTGTGTGTGTGTGTGTGTGTGTGGGGGGGGGGGGGGGGGGGGGATTGGGTTGTGGGTCTTCATGTGCAGGCTTGTAATTTCAAAGAGCTTTGCAGTCTGTTTCATTTGTACGGTGTGTAAATAAATACCAGAAACCGGCCTTGACAATTTCAAAATTTGTGCGTGGAGATTTCTTTCTTTCTTTTTTATTAACCAGCCTTGTGATCTGGTACCGTAATTAATTACTGTATTTAAAAACAAGTAATAATGTGAAGCAAAATGTGGATATGAATCAGTGTCTGAAATGCATCTCTTATAATAAATGAAAAGCACATAGATTGCATCCAGTGTTTTAAAAGTAGAAGTAAAAGCATTTGAATACAAAATCACTCCATAATCATAATGCAGACATGGCTTTGAATTGTTCAGTGTTTTTGTCTCTTTTCAAAAGAGATGCTTCTATATAAAAATGGAAGGGAAGACGGTACATTTAATTGTCCATGTCCCTTTTTTTGCCTAGTGAAGCACTTTATGATAAACATTTAATTAAAAAAAGCACTTTAAAAATGTAGGCCATTTAATTTTATTTATGGGAAGAATGAAAAGAGGCCATGGACCAGACTGAAGATTTATGTCCTTCACGCATCTTCATTCATACCCCCTTTCAGAGTGATGGTTGTTCCATCAGCCCCCTCAGCTTAAGGTTATTGCCCCCTGAGGCTTGGAGGTGCACTGCTTGATTCATGAAGAATTCACATATTCACAGATCATGTTTTAGTCCTGGACTGGAGACAAGAGCCAGATCCTGCTGATGCTGCATTTTCTCTGCTGCCTGTCACTCTGGGCTATTTTGGTGGTGGTTGTTGCCGGGGGTGGGCGGGGCTGGGCTGGGCTGGGGAGGAGCCAGCCTTGGAGGGGGGCGGGGAGATGGAGAGAGAGAGATTGAATGAAGGATGCTTCAGGAACGTGAGCCTGGCCATATGCTTGCGTTCAATTGGGCTCGTGTTTACCGTGAATACGGCATGAATCCACTTGAACGGCCCCCTCATGTGGTATTCACCACTTGCTATGTGGAATCTTTCTGGAAGCTTCGAAGCTCACGACTTGTGGCGCGTCTATGACGTTTTCACAAAATGGCACAAAATTTAGCTGTATAGAGCTTTTCATAGTCATTTTATAATATGTCTGAGGAACATGTTGATATTCTCAACAGTCTCATCTTGTTTCCTCTGTCATTAAGCCTTTGCACTTCCTGCATTAAGGTAGTTAGCCACTCGCTAGCTAGTGGTAGCTACATTGCTACTACGGTCTCATATTCCCGGTAAACACAAGCTCTTTTGAACGCAGCACTAGACACACACAGAGTCAGTGGGAGGTCGGTGTGAAGTGAAAGCGCCGCCATGTCTAATCATACACGTACTGGAGCGATGCCTTGAGAGACCTCCGCTGCCGTGTGGCAGCAGAGAGCGGCTTGATCTGTGTGAGATCTGATTTGCTGATACTCTTTCATATCGTCATGACTTTTTCATTTAAAAGAAAGCCCTGCTAATTCAGAGTCAGAATCACTTTAATTGCCACAGTAGGTAATCAGATTACATGTGAGGAATTTGACTTAGTGTAAGTATGCAGCGTAGAGGTCACATCGTTAGTCAGAAGACAAAAAAACAAACAGAAAGACAAAATCACAAAGAAAAAATCTTTTTTGCATTTCTTCATATTCTGTGAATCTTTGTCAAATTCTGGGCGGATGTTTTATTTGAGCAGTGGTGTGAGGGAGCGCTGCTGTATTACTGTAACATGACACAAGCTGGTTTCACCTGAAAGCTGTGAGCAGTAACAGCTGAATGTTATGGCAACTGACATTGAAAGTGTCAGCTGAATTAGTGTAGCGTGAAGTCATCAGAGAGGATTTTTAGACATTTACATGTACTCATTTCCTGTGCATGTCTTTGTTTTTGTTGCTGATGCAGCATTGGTTGGAGTTCTCAAAATCGATTGCCAAGCAAATGAAATGTAAGTACTTTGAGTTTGTTTGTTTATTCACGCTGATCATTTTAGAAATTGCACTGCACTGATGGTCTGTGCTGACAGATGAATGTATTTGACTTCGTAGAATAGGATCACATTCAAGCTTTTGAATGTTGCTGCACTGTTGTTGATTGGCACTAGTCAGTTTTGATAGATTTGGAAAATAATATATCAAAAATACATAGCCGAATTAGTGCTGGGCGATTGCCCACCCTGAGCTGAACGATAAAACTGATAATATCAGAGTTCCATACAGTTCATTTCTGCTGTGTTACAATAGAGATTGTTGCAGGATGGTGTTCTCTGTTAAATCATTTGAACTCCTACCATGAAATGTTTTTTGTCCATTTCTTAAATGCTGATATTGTGCTTCTGTCCTCCAGCTCAGCCACCATTCACCATGTGTCTGAGAGTCAAGTTCTACCCTCCTGATCCTGCTGCTCTCAAGGAGGAAATCACCAAGTATGACCTGTTATTATTATTATTTTTTTTATATTAGTGACAATGACAATAATAATAACAACAACAACAACAACCCGCAAAAACAACAACAGTAATACAATAATCAAGGCATGACAAACACCAAAAAAAAAAAAAAAGGACATCAACACTTGGGCAGGGAGAGAACACATACCCATGCACACTGTCACCCGACTAGGCAGGACGACTTGTAAAGAGGGGAACGCGAAAGCCTTCCCATGCCAGCTCATCAGCCTGGGGTTTGAAATCTGGCTACAAGATTTAAAGCTACACAAGGCATGATTTTTGTGTAAAAATACACCATTTGGTTTCAGACCAACTGACAAAGTGTGGTTACAATAGGGAAGAACGTCCCTGTACATTCATCTTATTTGCCTAAATGAAATTCTGAACACCCAACTCTCTTAATATGCGTCTCTTGTCCATTTTTGGGTATAGTCGACCATTTAAACTTGACAACATAAATACACTAAATGGACCCTGGTTCATTTCCTGTTGCAGTGTTTGCTAATACAATAGCTGAAACAGGAAATAAAAAAATGGTCCAAACTGTTCTCTAGCAACAGAATTCCGGTTAAACCATCTATAAAGCGATCAGAGACCAGTCGGGTTCGTTAACTTGTCTGTGCAGTTACGGGGTTTCCGGGAGTATTAAAGTTCCACATTTTCACAAAGTTACCTCGATTTGGAGCAGTCAACTTGCAAAGTTCTCTGCCCTGGTCCCACTTTAAGGTGTGGGCATCTGGGCCTGGGCTCTAGAGGCAGCAAGGAGGACCGAGGGTCAGCGACTCGCAAAGTCACACTAAATGATAAACGTTTAGCCCGCGGTTAGCTTGGAGTGGGATGACATGTTCACATTTCCGTGTGGCGTCCTTGTCCCCTAGCACAGCCACCACAATGAGGTCACCCAGAAAAGACAGTCCTCCTCGCCCTCAATAGAGACTCTCTCACCACAACTGATACACTCTGAATTTCCCCACCTGATGACCACATCAGCCAATATGTGTGTGTGTGTGTGTGTAAAACAGAAGAGCTATACAATTACAATGGCCTGTCTCTGGAAGATCTTCTCCGTTCTCCCAGGTGCAATGGAACGCACGCTGGATGCAGAGAGGTACCTCAGGAATGGAGGAGAGAGTAGAGGAGGATGAATGAATGGCTGGAGAGGGAGAGCAGGGGGAGAGGAGAGAGCGATACGATGAGAGTGGAAAGGCCAGAGCTTAGTGCAGACCACAGCGAGAGGGAGTGAGCAAATAATCAATTACACGCAAGTCAACTTCAATGTGTGTTCCCTCTCATCACACTCTGTGGGGATAGGCCTATGGACGGTACATAACAGCAGTAATATTCTATAGGGGAGTAGACTATATAGACTGCCACAAATAGGCCATTTTTCCCCCCATTAACTATAGAGAATGCCTTTTGTTATTATTCCAGCACCTTTCACACACTTTCCAGTTCTACTTTATTAATGTGATCAGACATTTAGGACCTCATTTAGAAGAGGTAGGACCTGCGTTTTGGCCCCGCCTCTCTCAGTATATTTTTCTATCAGCTTTATTAACGTCGGTGTCAGAAAATGGCATTGATCAAATGAAAGGCTTTGTGGAAATTGCACTTTGTGTAGCAGTTTGCGGGTAAAAGGCATGTCTCTAACACAATAACCAGCCAAAGCCACAAAAATACCAAGTGGACATTATTACCCACAACAGGGGGAATGTAAGTGCTTTTTCAATACCTGTCTGTGTACAGGAAGCTAATAAGCTGTTGTTGTGCGAATGGCCCAGTTAGAGGCGAGCGGGCCTCCGGGCCCGATGCGGACGAATGGAGGGATGAATGTCATTTCCTGGTTCATGGCGGGGGATTTGTAACAGGAGAATTAGAGTTCCGCCGAATGACTTCTACACACCTCTCCGCTTTCGGATGTGATACCATTACAGGAATTCATTCCCACCTAGACATTGAAGCGACAAAAAGAATGACAGAATCCGAGTGGACTTTGGAAATTTAGGTCATTTCACACCCAGAGACCTAACATTATAAAAAGGTCTCTATAAATGTTATTAACCACTGAGATCAAATGGCAAATGGCAAATGGTAAATGGCCTGCATTTATATAGTGCTTTTATCCAAAGCGCTTTACAGTCAGTAGTTACAATCACCCATTCATACACCGATGGCGGCAGGTTACCACGCAGGGTGCTGCCACACCAACGGGAGCAATTTGGGGTTCGGTGTCTTGACCAAGGACACTTCGACATGCAGACTGGAGGAGCCGGGAATCGAACCACCGACCTCTTTTATCCAAGGCGATTGGTGGACGACGCGCTCTACCTCCTGAGCACCTTTTATGTGTCTGCAGTGATGCACAGAGATGTGCTGACATGAGAACAGATACGTTAGCGCTACAGAGGCATGGTGCACTCAGCTGTGGCACAGAGATTACATCATATGTGATGAACATTTAGAAAAAGCACTTTCTTACATTAGATCAGACTGAGTACAGCTGCTGAACCAAAGTAACATTTTCACCACAATAGCCATGACAGAATAATGATGGTACTGTATGATGAATATGGAGCGTGCTTGCTATTGGAAATTGTGCTGGGAAAGATAGAAAGCAGAAGATGATATATTCCCACACACAGAATTCACCCTTGCTGCATAATGTCATGAGAAATGATGTCAACCCGGCATGGGATCCTCCATCCTCCCATGCCGGTGAAACTCCTCGCTGTCAGATGGAACTGCACATGTATTGGAGGAAGCATGTGCTAGTGTACGGCTCTCCCCAGATCGGCATATGGGGTGGAGCAACGACCGGGCGGCGGGGCAGCAGGGGGAATTGGCCGAGTACAATTTGGGAGAAAATGGGGAGAAAAATACGAAAAAGACTTGATCAATTAATAATAATAATAATAATAATAATAATAATAATAATAATACAATTTTATTTGTATTGATTTTTTTGCTTCAGGTGTCCAAAGCCCGAGCCTCAGCCGCTGATTGGCTGGCTGACTGAGTGCTAGGCTGCAGGCTTTCAGAGAAACACAGCCCCACTAGCAGCTGTTTGCCTCGGGGTCTCCCTACCCATGTTGTCCCCGCACTCATTTAAAGCTTCTCTCCACACAAAGCAAAAGCCTCATTTCAGCTCAATCCAAAATAAATACTCAAAACTACCCACAGAGAATGTGTTTTTTTTAGGTTTGTCGTTTGGCTCTTGGCTGCTTCCTATTCTTTTTTTTTGCTTCTGTGACTTCACTATGAAATGTAATCATAAGACTACTTAGGAGTATTTATCAACATCATTATTCTAATAAGTGTCAGACCCTCTAACCTGATTTTGTCCTTTTCTGTAGATATCTCCTCTTCCTGCAAATCAAAAGAGACCTTTACCACGGTCGGCTCCTGTGTAAAACGTCGGATGCAGCGATGCTGGCTGCCTACATCCTTCAAGGTAATGGAAAGTGACAATGGCTGGGGATGGAAATGGCTCCCTGCTCTGGTCTCTGTCCATGACCTCTGCCATGCCGTGTCCTGTAGCCACCAGCCTGATTCTCTGTCCAAAACCTCTGCCCTGCCGTGCCCTGTATCCACCAGCCTGATTCTCTGTCCAAAACCTCTGCCATGCCGTGTCCTGTATCCACCAGCCTGATTCTCTGTCCAAAACCTCTGCCCTGCCGTGCCCCGTAGCCACCAGCCTGATAAACCCCTCCAGCACAGGAAATAGATTTCTCTGGGAACTGGAGCTGAATTGATCTGAGACAGCTGCAAAGACACTGCAAAGGTTAGGTGTGTTTTATTTGACACCGGTGTCAAATAAAACACACCTAACTGGAGCCTTTGCAGTGTGCGAGCTTTATTTTTTCTATCATTCCTGCCTCGAGCTCTGCACCTGCCCTATACAGGTTTTGGATTGTGCGTGTCTCGCCTTTTTTCCCCTATCATTATTAGTTCAATGCCATGCATGCATGCTGTTTTTCAGAAACAAGAAGTCATGCTCAAGAATGTCTTTGAAGTAGTTATCTAGCATCTTATCTCTATGTTTTGATATGGTCGCATCCTGCTGCACACACACACACACACACACACACACACACACACACACACACACACACACACACACACACACTCAGAACACAGATGAGGCAAGGTGGCTGAGCTAGCATTCACAGAAAAAACACAGAGTCAGTGGGAAGGCAGGTCCTCTGTATTAAAGATGGGCTGCCTGGCGGCCAGAGAGAAGCCGGCATCAGGGTCGTTTAGAGGAGAGGATCATGGAGGCATGAAGGAACACAAATAATCCTGTGCATATCCAGCCAGGCTGTCTGATAAGCTTTGATTGTCTGTGAACAGATGATCAGTATGCTTACTTCCTCTTTCCTCTCCTCCAGCTGAGATCGGCGATTACGACCCCGGGAAGCATCCTGAAGGCTACAGCTCCAAATTCCAGTTCTTCCCTAAACACTCGGAGAAGCTGGAACGGAGGATCGCAGACATCCACAAGACAGAGCTGATGTAAGAGCCGCAATATATTTTATCCCACCAAACCATCTCTCTCAAACCCTCGTATGCATACATGCAGGTATTGCACTCATTTAGGCCAAACGAGTACCACAGACCTACTCTCTTGACATTTACCATCATTGACCGCAGGAGACAATTCTCCAGCAAGGTACCCCGTCTTGACTGGGCTAAATTGGCCAAACAGCATATTGTGAGGTGGTTGCATTGTGTTGAGCATATGGTACCCCCGTCCTCCTTTATTTGCACACTTATTAGCAAGGCCTGCTAGCCCTGGCTCTAATTGGAAGAACAGCATAACACACACAATGAATCAGATGCAGCAGGTAATGCGCTCACATGCACGCACACACACACACACACACACACACACACACACACACACACACGCACACACACATACACACATACATGCACACACACACACACACACACACACACACACACACACACACACACATACATGCACACACACACACACGCGCGCACACACACACACACACACACACACACACACACACCACACACCCCACTCTCTGGCAGCAGGTTAGCTGATGAAGCAGTTCTCGTGGCCTCTTGGTGATGATTCACACAGTGGAGAGTGGAGACAGTCACACTGATCCCTGCACCTCCCCCACACCAGGTCAGGCGAATGAGGCCAAACAGGTGATATTTCAGCGTTAAAATGATGTAGCCATTTGTCTCGGCGCAGCACTTACCCTCAATCTGAACTCAAATGAGTGTTCTATCATTCCTAATGTCAAAAAAAAGCCACTGTGTTATGTGTCTCGCTCGTGTTTGTATTAGCTTGAGCTTAGAGGCCGTTTAAAAGGTTCATGTCGGCCGGCACAATCAAAGGATATAAGGAGTAAGAGAAATGGTAAATACCCCTCTTGTCTTTTCAGTATGGTACAGTGAGACACAATAGGGGTGGAACTGCATCGAGAGAGGAAGAGCAGTGTGGCGATTACTATGAGACTCTGCTGCCCTCTAATGGGCTCTCTTCACCGCCAACACAGTGCTCTATGAATACTTAAAAAGGTAGATGTCTGAATGCAACAGAAGAAGAAGCCAAGGCACATCTTATACCACATTTCTATCAGTTATTTTATATACATTGATCTAATGGATATTGTCTCTGCCTCTGTGCCTACCAAAGAGAAGGGTCTCTCAATGAATGTACCACATCATCAGAAATATATTTTCTCTATGCTTGTCTGGATTCTAGCTTGGACTATCAATATGACACATGTTGTGTTAGATGTCTCATGCTTAAGGAGCACTGTCACAGATGTGTGGCTTGTTGTTGTTCTCTCCCAGCGGACAGACAGCTGAAACATCAGAGCTGAATTTCCTGCAGAAAGCCCAGAGTCTGGAGACATACGGTGTGGATCCTCATCCATGCAAGGTTGGGTGCTTTCTCAAACACTGCTTTTCCATTTTCAAAAGGTTTACGTTTCAAAACCATTTCTGTCCACCTTGAACTTTGAAATATGTTCATGGGATGTCATTCTTCAAAAGCATTTATCATAAGTTATATTTGGACTTTGTTACGTTGTAAGGCGTCGCTTCCTTCGTTACAGGATGTATCTGGAAACCCAGCTTTCCTCGCCTTCACGCCGTTTGGTTTTGTGGTGCTTCAGGGAAACAAGAGAGTGCATTTCCTCAAATGGTGAGCCAATCCACCCCCCCCTTCCCCATTGTGTTCTGCACCAAATGTGCAACTCTATTATCTGTGCCAAAGAAGAGACACTCCTCACAGGATGGGAGGAGACATGGCCGTTTGGGCTGGTCTCACATACAGCACTCTATAGGCAAGGCCCTCTGCACCCAGCAGCTTTTGCACCACAGCTGGCTGCACTGGGACAGTCAGCAAAGCCTAGCCATCTGCCTCTGTACCTGTGACTAGAACCGCGGGCTAGCACACAGATGGCTAATTACTAGGGGTGTCACGATATTTCGTCGCACGATATATTGCGATATCGAAACGTCACAATATCGATATCGTGAGAAAAAAATGATATCGTAAAAAAAAAAATTTTTTTTTTTTTTTTTGCTCCTGAATAATAATAGAACAAATTTAGCAGAATCAACACGCATGAGTGAGGGGGTAGACTACTACTGGCATGGCAAAACAGCTCAAGGGGTACATAAGATTACATAAGTTTAGGGACCATTGAGCAGGTGTTATTTAAGAAATAGATTGTATACTTTATTTTTCTTTCACCATGCAACAAACATTTAGTTTGTGACAGTGTGACACATTCTATTGCAAGAGAAGCATTATCTTCCATGTTGTTTTCTAGTTATTATAATAACAATTTCCAAAAACAGCATTTGTTTTGTATTTTGTGTATTTCAAATGAAAGACTATTTTTCCAGTATTTTCCCAGGGCTCCCTTGAAAAGAGGTTTCGATTTCAACGGGACTCACATGGTTAAATAAATGATAAATGAATACATACAAATTATTTACTTTTGTTAAAAAGAATATTGTTAAAATATCGTATCGTTATCGTTATCGTGAACCCAATATCGTGTATCGTATCGTATCGTATCGTGAAATTAGTGTATCGTGACACCCCTACTAATTACGCTAGGACTACATTCACAGGCATACTTAATGTGCCACTTTGCCCATTTTCAACCAGCTTTGTATCATTACTAGTATATATGCAAATGAACAAGGTTTAACTTGCCTCCATCTTGCCTGGACTGAGAGCTCCCTGTTCATTTGCAGACCATTTGGTCCACAAAGTTCTGCAAAGAAGGTAGAGAGTGCAATAATGATAGTGATAGTGATAGTGATAGTGATAGTGACACCATGGTTAGTCTGACTGCCTGGAAGCAGGCTGCTAGTTGGTGCATTGGTGCTGCTGACCATTTCCGTCGGCAGGGCAGCGGAAGACAATCCCTATCCGCTCCCTGCAAGAGCTCACTGAAGAGCTGAAAATATGCATGACAATATACTAGGGATGTTCATCAATTATCGAAAATCGATAATCGATCGTTAAGGATTGGAATCGATCCTGTGGCATTTGGATCGATTTTTTAATTATTAAAAAAAAAAAAAAAAAAAAAAAAAAAAATTTTTTTTTGGACTAGGTTTGGGTGGAATTCGTTCCTCCTCGCCCCACTCCATTGCACAGCCGACTAATGTGAGGTGGAGCTTCATATAGTCTCTAGTTTTCTGGCTGGGCACGGGCCTTTGTGCCAACAAAACTGTTTTAAACATGAGAAATTCACACCGGCATGCGCCGGGGACAGCAGTGTTGGAGAGGAGACACATTGAAATAAAGAGTTCATTGAGGAGAACACGTTGTCTTTCGTATTTTCTGCCATAGGCATTCATTTTGTTAAAAAAAAAAAAAAAAAAAAAAAAAAAAAAATTGAAAATATTGAAAATTTTCTAAGTATTAATAAAATCGATAATCGATAATTGATCGTTAATTCTCACCGATTATCGATTTTGGAAAATTTTCAAAATGAACATCCCTACAATATACATTATACATTATACAATATGCATTTCTGTTTAGACATCTGTTCAAATGTCTTGTGCCGCCTTTGGTGTCTGCTTCCTGTTAACCGAGCAATCACAGTGTTGCATTTAGCAGCATATTGCTATAATGATGAGGACATATTTATTATGTTCAGGTAAACACAGCCTGTGTTGCAGTATTTATAATGGCTTGGCTTGTCTTCCGTTAACCGCGCACAGGTTTCCCCATTGCCAGTCTGCGGTCTGTAGGGAATATTATCAGTTATTTGTTTTGTCAGCCAAACACAGATCTCCTCTGCTGTTTATGTGATCTCTCCGAGTGGTTATCATGAATATTTAAATAGGCTGCGGCTTTTCGTTTCCACTGGCTGTGTGTGTGTGTGTGTGTGTGTGTGTGTGTGTGTGTGTGTGTGTGTGTGTGTGTGTGTGTGTTACTCCGCTCTCCTGGACAGGAACGAGGTGACCAAACTGAAGTTTGAAGCCAAGACGTTCCACGTATATGCAAATCAGAGGGAGGTGAGAGCATTAATTAAGGACCTGCAGACATCATGTTCTGGCGTCACTCCTGGGGGATGGGGCATGTTCTTGTCATGTTGCAGTGTGTACCGTCCATGCATTATTAGCAGTAGCAGAGGCTTCACTGTATGCTGTAGAGCAGTGGTTCTCAGCGTGGGGTCTGGGGACCACCGGGAGTCCTTGAGGGGGTTCCAGGGGGTCCCCAGCAAACGGATAAATTGTAATACTCCACCATTGATTAATTGACAAGGAGGTAACACAATAGAGAATGTAGAAGAATGACTGTTTTAATCATAGTTTCACTGACAAAATCATACCTAACAATACAAATATTCTCAGAATTGAGTTTGATAGAGAGAATCACATCAAACAGGGGTCCGTGGACTAATTTAGGGTCCTCCTCGATATGAAAAAGGTCGAGAATCACTGCTGTAGAGCGCCCGAGATTTGTCCTTTGGTTTGTTATATTGTCCTGCACGCCCTTTTCTTTCCAACGTGCAGGATAAAAAGATCATCTTGACGTACTTTGCACCCACGCCGGAGGCGTGTAAACACCTGTGGAAGTGCGGAGTGGAGAACCAAGCTTTCTACAAGTGAGTCCACCCATCATTTCATTTCAGTTTCTCCCGCCTAATATTATATATACCTAATATCATGATGCAGAGTCACCTGTTTCTCACGCCTAATATCATGATGCAGAGTTACCTGTTTCTCACACCTAATATCATGATGCAGAGTCACCTGTTTCTCACACCTAATATCATGATGCAGAGTTACCTGTTGTGCATCTGTGAAGGCCGTCCAGCACTTACTGTCACGCTACATTGGTGCCATTAAGCACCCCTCCAGGGTGTTTGTCGGCGGTTAAAATGAGGCGTGCGTGCCGCTGCTGCTGATGACCTATTAGTGAAGGAGTGCTGCGCTGCTGCTGGCAGCAGACTGCAAGCACGCCAGCGCTCCTTCTGAGATATGCCTCCTCTGTGTCAGCCATGACTAATGCTGCGGGTCCCTTTCACCTCGGAGAGGTGATAAAAAAAATACAAATGAAAAGAGCAGCCAGTGAGCACAGAGGCCAGGAGGAGTGGTGTCCTAATGGAGGGGGATGATGGCTCAGGTGATGCAGGGGACAGACGGGGGGGTTGATGGAGACAGAGGACAGATGAAGGGCAGAGCACGGAGGAGGAGGCAGGGCTGGCGTTAGTATGCTGTGACCTCTTGATGACTCTGCACAGCGGGAGACTGATGATAACTGCCTCGTGCTGCTTTAATAAGGAGCGAAAGGCAGGAAGACGTACGAGGCAGACGTTCTGTACTCCGGAGGAACGCGCGTACGGCTTGAAAGCAAACATTAAACATTGATGTTTCACTTACCACGGCAATATAAACATATTGAATACTGTATGGAGACGTAATGTCTACTGCATGGAGAGGATAATGCATAATTGAATAGCATTGTAGTTGATTCTAGTTGCTGCTCGGGGAATCTGACAGCAAAGATAACACATAGCACAGGGATCTACTAACAGTGCGATCACATTAGGAGCATTATGCTCCCCAAAATAAACTCGTGCTACCTAGGGAATAGAAAATGGGGTATTTGGCAACAAAACAACTTGATATGCAAAGTAGAGGTGGGGGATTTAATTGTTTTCACACAGATCATGGTTGCAAATTCCATTGCTGTGCTGGGAAAAAAACCGCTCACCTAAAAATCCCAAAAAAGGTAAATATTGAGAAAGCGTTTTAATCCCAGACTACATTAAAATTTCCCATTTAGCAGCTCATGTAGGTGCAACATTCCCCAATGCTCCAGTTGAACTATGGCCAAAAGATCGGTCTTCCAACTGTGAAACACTGACATCCCTCTTGTCTTTTCCTTGTTTTTTCTCTCCTTCCATCAGGCTTGAGAAGTCAAGTCAGGTTCGCACGGTGTCCAGCAGCAACCTGTTCTTCAAGGGCAGCCGCTTCCGCTACAGGTAGAGTACATCACGGGACACGGTATGGCTGATGACAGGCAGGGCGAGGACACTGCAGAGCGCCCCCAGGTGGTATGACTGATGACAGGCAGGGGAGGACATTGCAGAAAGCCCCCAGGTGGAAGTTGAGAGAGGTGTTCCCAGAGGGGCAGGCTTCCCGGACCCTCTGTGCTGTAACGTCAGCCTACATTACGTAGCTGGAGGCTAGGACTGACACCTCACCAGCTTAGAGGACACGCAGGGAACATGAAGGGGATTGAGCACATAAGGTTGTTTTAAAAAAGCCATGTCACGTTGTTTCTGCTTTTAATCTGCAGTGGGGAGACATTGTCCTATATTCCATAGATAAGTTTCCACAGGAAAAAAATATTGAAAGGTAAAGAACTAACGATGAAATGATTAGAAAGCAATTTTATAGCGACAATACTCATGCATGGAGATTGCATGTAAAGTTAGATCACAAGTGAATTCAGTGAAAAGGAGTTTGTTGTTGAAGTCTTTGGTCATTGTTTTGATATTTCTGCCTGTGAGCATGTGCGTGCGTTTGTCTGATGGCCGGTAATTCAGTTTCCCGAAAGCCGAGTTCGCCGGGTTAATCCAATCACGATGTTTCATGTACTTGTACTCATGCACTGTAGTGATGCCTCTCAGGCCTTTGCGTGGCACCAGGGCGTCTGGTTCTGTCTGGTTCTGTGTGTGTGCGTTATGTGTGTATGTGGAACTCATCCTCAGCATCATCTCCTATGCTTTATAACAGTGGGCGTGTGGCAAAAGAGGTGATGGAGCAGAGTGCCAAAATCAAACGAGAACCTCCAGAAATACACAGGTAGAGTTTTCAGATTCAGGAGAGGTCAGAATGTTCTGAATCAAGATGTTGATTTTGTTTTTTTTTATTTTCTTCCACTTTGTTTTTTTAGGCACCAAGCTACTGTAGATGTCTTTCTATAAACAGCTCTGCTTTGCTACAGTATGACTAACCTTCCATTCGTAAGCGTTTGTCGGTGCAGCGGTGCAGCTTGTCCATGTGTGTGTGTGTTTGGTTTGGTTTGTCTCTGCAGGGCTGGCCTCGTGCCCAGCAGAAGTTGTCCGTCCATCACGCACGGGCCGCGCCTCAGCAGTGTGCCGCGCACCCGGCGGAGAGCGGTCCATATATCCATCATGGAGGGTAAGACCTGCGCCTCACGACCCACTCGCCCAGCCAGCCAGGCAGCACAACACATCAACACATCCCCATATCAGCCACAGTTCACCAGATGCCCATAAGAGGGGGGTAGTGTCTGGGTAAGTGTAGAGCCAAGAGCACTCGCCTACCACCACCCACCAGACCCAGGTTCAATTCCCTGGCAGCGGTACTTCCGGCTTGGTCAGACGCTCCTACAAACCCAAATGGCTATACGTCCTGCCGGTGAAACTTGTGAAAAGAAGCAGCTGGCTACTGCACGTGTATCGGAGGAAGCATGTGCTAGTCTACAGCTCTCCCCAGATCAGCAGAGGAGGTGGAGCAACGACCGGGACAGCAGGGGGGGGGTATACTATTCTCTTTATCAATGGTTGCTTTAACATTGTCCAGGAAGCCGTTGTGATCTGTGCCTTTGATGTAATCCTGGATAATGCGTTATGGCAACAACAGACGGGCTGGCATGAAATCCAAACATTTTGTAAATGGATCAGGCAGGCATTGGTACTATTTGTGAAGGCCCAACCCCACTCTGTCTCTCTCTCTCTCTCTCACACACACACACACACACACACACACACACACACACACACACACACACACACACGCACACTGTAACTAGAGCCATTTGGCCCAGTTCATGCTTGCGGTGCTGGAGGGACATGCTGCACAGGTGTGTGCGTCAGTCAACCTGCTCTATTTCAATGCCAGGGCCTAGTGTGTGTTTGCGTGTGTGTTTCTCTGAGCATTTGTGTATATATTGTGCCAGTACGAGGGGCAGCTGAAGCGAGTTCCTCAGCCCACCTGCAGGCTCTCCCAGCGCAGAACAGGTGGCCTTACTGTCTCTGTTGGTGAGAGGAAGTGGGCTGACAGTGGGGCTTGCTGCAGCACTGCTACTACAACAGTACCTGTCCTTGTCTCAGTCTGAGCCCCTGCATTTCATCTACATAACTCCTAATATACACCTAGCTAAACCGCTTTTAGGCAGCAGTAGCAGCAGGCATAGTGTGTGTGTGTGTTGAGAGGGTCTGTTGCTGTGGGTTCAAGGGAGCTGTGAGAGATGCCCACCCCCAAAGTGTGCTGACAGGGTGTCTTACAGGAGTATTAATACCCCCGGCTGAAAATAGCCAGGGTCTTCCTCTCCATGTATGCCGCTGGCTTGGGTGGGGCCTGACCCTGCTAGGCCAATGCCGGCGAACCCTCGCACCGCCGCAGAAGCCCACGGTTTGAACTTGCACACTCCTCGATCCGCGATCCGTAACTAAGCCAGACCCCCGCCGGCCTAACGGACAACACAGCCAAACTGTGGCCTGGGATCCGGGGACAGGGACCTATACGGATAAGGGTGAAGCGCGTTGCATGCTGCAGCAGTAGAGGCCACCGTCATGGTTAAGTGTCTGATCCGCATCACCACCAGGGTGAACGTCCACCTGCGTATGATCAACCACTGCTACCGGGATGTGAAGGTCCGCGTGCTGAGCCTGGGGCCCCGCTTGCTGGGCAAGGCCCTGGGCGTCCTGCCCCTCTACCCGTCTCTGACGGGCCAGCAGGAGTCTGCCAGCGGCTCTCCGCTTCCCGCCACCCCCCTGCCCTGCGTTCAGCCCAGCGCCGCTGCAGGTAAAGTCCATCACAGAAGCCAGCCAGACGTGTGCTTTACATGGCTGCCAATCGCTGTCTCTCTATTTTAAAATCAGCCCCTGCTTCATCCATGTTGGCAGAGAAGAAGTGACACTATGGTTAGTCTCTGTGCTTTTAAATCACATGCTCCCTTGCGGTCACAGTGATTGGACGGGCATTTAATTTTACTTCTTGGCTCGCTTGTCAAGACGGTTTTTCAACGCTGTATTTTGTTGATCGAGATTGGACGACTCTTTATATAGCTACTGTATCTGGTTTCAAAGAGTTCATATGAGTGATGATTTATGTATAGGCATAGGTTGTTAATTTGGTTTATGCCCTGCTTTTTAAATTGCCAAATGTTTTAGGAGTTATGAAGTTTAAGAGTTTGGGCTCATGAAGGCTTCAACATTGTCTGCCTTTCTGCTCCTCAGCATAACAGGATGAACTGAAGCATTATCAACACTGAGTAAAGATGGCCGCTGACAGAGTCATCCAGCCTTTATACCTTCCTCCTGCTTTCCACTTGACAGAACCTTTGTGTCAGCAGTAGCTTAGACTGAACACTGGACAATAATCTCTCCTACTTGTCCTGGGCGTTTAACAAGTCGTTTCTTTCATCTATGGATGAAATGCACACGGTGTAGTTTTATGATTTGCCGCCTCGACAAAAGCTGAATTTTAATCCCTCCCCTTTATAGTGAAGGTGTAACACTGCTGCTGTGAGCCTCCGGGGGGAATGTGATACAGTCAGCAGTAGCTCATCTGCAGTGACACACAGTACTGTACCGCAGCTCACACATAACTGTACTGCTACTTGTGTTGCCCAGCCCACAGCACGGTAGATTTGTCATGTCTAGAAAACAAGGCATTGTTGAATGGCTGTTGTTCAAAAATATTTATCAGCGGGATATTATTTTTGTCCATATGTTTCCCTTTCTATTCCGTTGTTATTTAAGTAGGGAACAAAACACCTCTGTGGCTGCATGGTCCTAATGCAGTCAGTGCTCATACAGTAGGTGTTGTATAGAAGAGTCCGGTTCGTATTCATTGGATCTTGGGGTGAAGATTGCAAAGCGTTATGAATGAAATGAAAAATGACTTTTTCTCCTTGTTATCTAAATGACCGAGCTGACGCGTCATACACCTTTCAGCCATAAATGCCCCCAAAAAAATGTGCAAAACTTTTATTTTCTTATATTTTTATATCAAAATACTATGACTACTTCCTAGAAAACAATGTATCGAATGATTACCAGTAGCTGTAGTTATACAAATTGCTTCCAATAAAAGCAATCCCGCTCCTCTCATCAAATAAAACCGCCTTTCTCACCTGATCTGCATTACTTTACACTTTTGAATGAACTCGCCCCTCAACATTTCAACAGGAAATACATGAAATGAAGGAAGCAACATGCTCTCAACACAATTTGATTGTGAATTTAAGGCTGCTTAACATGCAACAGCCTTACTCGTGGCACAATGGAAGAATTACAGTAATTGATTCCATTGACTTTGATCCCAAAGTTGGATCAGCAATCGTCTTATCAGTCTGACGACTAATGGTGCTTTCTCACTGGGAATGATTGCTTTCGTTCCGTTCTGTTCCGCACCCAGGAATGATTGCTGGTCAGCTTTCACATTACAAAAAAATGTCCGCGCTCTGAAACGGAACAGAGTGCACTTGCGTCATCAACTATGCCTGGAGTTTATCCTCGCCCGTGTGTTGTCTATGTGGTTCGGAACGGTTGGCTTTCACACTCGCAAGTGTTCTGTGCCGGGCACGCCAAAGCGCTCCCCAGACCACCTTTTCAAGTGGATCCTGTCATGGTTCCCCGTTGCGCGCCGGGCGCGGATGGAACGGAACGCAGCGTTCACACTCATCAAACATTCCAAAACGGGGGTCAATTTAGGGACAAGTGTGCTCGGGAACGGTACCGGGGTGCCAGTGAGAACGCACCCTAATATGACTCCGGGACAGACGGCTGATATTCTGGGGTTTGTTTACAGTCCAGTTGACGTGAGAATGAAGTTGAAGCTGATCGATTGTAGTTCCAGCGACATTTCGGTTAATAATAATTATAGCTGCAGAGACATCGTCGGACTGTAAACAATGACGGAAGGGGTGGGACATCCGCTCTACAGCGAAACCCCGACATATCGGCCATCTGTCTCGGAGTCATATCAGTCGTCACACTGATAGACTTTGGCTGCCCAGATTGTTGGATCAGTAATGTACTGTTGGTTTAGATTGTTGGATCAGTAATGTACTGTTGGGTTAGATTGTTGTATCAGTAATGTACTGTTGGGTTAGATCAGGGGAGCTCAACCTTTAGTAATTCAAGGCCCACATCTGATTGTTAAAAGATTTCCGAGGACCACCTTCCCAAATAAATGATAGGCTACCATTGTGATATATTGAGGTGAGAGGTCCTCTGCGGCCCACTAGATGGGGCTCTAAGGTCCGCCAGTGGGCCACGGCCCAGTGGTAGAGAAACACTGGGTTAGATTGTTGGATCAGTAATGTAGTGTTGGGTTAGATTGTTGGATCAGTAATGTACTGTTGGGTTAGATTGTTGGACCAGTAATGTAGTGTTGGGTTAGATTGTTGGATCAGTAATGTAGTGTTGGTTTAGATTGTTGGATCAGTAATGTACTGTTGGGTTAGATTGTTGGATCAGTAATGTACTGTTGGGTTAGATTGTTGGATCAGTAATGTAGTGTTGGGTTAGATTGTTGGATCAGTAATGTACTGTTGGGTTAGATTGTTGGATCAGTAATGTACTGTTGGGTTAGATTGTTGGACCAGTAATGTACTGTTGGGTTAGATTGTTGGATCAGTAATGTACTGTTGGGTTAGATTGTTGGACCAGTAATGTAGTGTTGGGTTAGATTGTTGGATCAGTAATGTAGTGTTGGGTTAGATTGTTGGATCAGTAATGTAGTGTTGGGTTAGATTGTTGGATCAGTAATGTAGTGTTGGGTTAGATTGTTGGATCAGTAATGTACTGTTGGGTTAGATTGTTGGATCAGTAATGTACTGTTGGGTTAGATTGTTGGACCAGTAATGTAGTGTTGGGTTAGAGTGTTGGACCAGTAATGTACTGTTGGGTTAGATTGTTGGATCAGTAATGTACTGTTGGGTTAGATTGTTGGACCAGTAGCCTAATGTACTGTTGGGTTAGATTGTTGGATCAGTAATGTAGTGTTGGTTTAGATTGTTGGATCAGTAATGTACTGTTGGGTTAGATTGTTGGATCAGTAATGTAGTGTTGGGTTAGATTTTTGGATCAGTAATGTAGTGTTGGGTTAGATTGTTGGACCAGTAGCCTAATGTACTGTTGGGTTAGATTGTTGGATCAGTAATGTAGTGTTGGTTTAGATTGTTGGATCAGTAATGTACTGTTGGGTTAGATTGTTGGATCAGTAATGTAGTGTTGGGTTAGATTTTTGGATCAGTAATGTAGTGTTGGGTTAGATTGTTGGATCAGTAATGTAGTGTTGGGTTAGATTGTTGGATCAGTCATCTAGTGTTGGGTTAGATTGTTGGATCAGTAATGTACTGTTGGGTTAGATTGTTGGATCAGTAATGTAGTGTTGGGTTAGATTGTTGGATCAGTAATGTAGTGTTGGGTTAGATTGTTGGATCAGTAATGTAGTGTTGGGTTAGATTTTTGGATCAGTAATGTACTGTTGGGTTAGATTTGAGACCTCTGAAAGTACTGGTGGTGGAAGCGAGGATCCTGCTGGGGTCATCATTTAATTGGGAAGCATGCTTGATTTAATACATCACTCAATGTTCCCTGAAGTATGCATTGCTTTTATGGCTCTATGTCTATCATGGTGTATACATTCCATGGTTGTTGAATGCTCAATGTTCTACCTGAGACACGTATCTACAGTACTGGTGATTTCCCCCTTTTGGAGATGACATTTAGCACCACAACAGCTCATTAGCAATCTGTACACTGACAGTATCTCCCCCTGTCTGCTTGACCCTGGGGAAACCATGATCAGATTCCTGCTCTCAAGATGGAGCCTGTCTGTCTGCACTGTGTAACAGACCCATACTGGACAAATGGCAGGAGAATGCTCTCCACACTTAGCACCAGAAACACTTAGTGTACACTGTGTCAGCGAACCCCATGCCACCATGCCAGTCAGTAGCCTGGAAAGCCATACTGATCACGTGAACTCACATTCTGTTTGGTTCTGCAGCTCAGGCCTCCGGTGATTTCAATGTGCAGGAGTACAAAGTTGGCCTTGACAGACAACTCCTTCAGCCAAACAGCGTAGCTAAATCCAGTCCAAATCCAATCGGGAGAACGGCAAAAACGCTGCTGGTGCATACCCTTGTTCTTGTTTTTATCTTGCTCCGGGAGCTGCCATAATGTTTTGCCAGCGGCGTCCCTGATTGGCCGGTTATGGTGTCAACTCTGAGGCAGGTCCCTGATTGGCCTCTGGAGTTGGTAATTTCTGAAAATGGCTGGGGGCGGGCTGGAGGTCAGACTGAGCCACAGAATGACACAGAATGTGAGTTCACGTGATCAGTATGGTTCACCAGGCTAGCCAGTCTGAAGCTCATATCAAAAATCGGTGCTTATTTGTGTCATTTATTTCAAGTGTTGTGTCATGTATGTAATTATCCCTCTTCCCCTCTCCTCTCCTCCCCCCCTTCCCCCCTCCCACCACCCTGGGAAAGGTCTGGAGTCGTTGCGTGACAGCGCCCACTCTACCCCGGTGCGTTCGGTGTCACACGGGGATTGCTTCTTGCCGCGCTCCCGGAGCCAGGCGGGCGACTCCGGCGACAGGACGGCGGTGATCTCGGACGAGGCCTACAGCCCCTCGGACAGCGTGCTGCCCACGCCCGTGGCCGAGCACTGCATGGAGCTGGCCGTCTCGCGCCAGAACAACGGCGCCCCCTGCAGCATCGAGGAGGAGAAGGACTCGGATGCGTGCACGCCCTCACGCGGGGATGGGGGTGATTTGGGTGCGGACAGTAGATCGGCACCCGAGGGTGCAGGGGGGGACTCGGCTCTCGGCGAGGTGGAACAGGTGAATAAGTTTGTCTTAAGTGTCCTCCGTTTGCTCCTTGTGACCATTGGACTCCTCTTTGTCTTGCTCCTCCTCCTCATCGTCCTCACCGAGTCCGACCTTGACGTTGCATTTTTACGTGATATCCGCCAGACCCCCGAATTTGAGCAGTTCCATTATGAATACTTTTGTCCCCTCAGGCGGTGGTTTGCCTGCAAGCTCCGCTGGGTGGGTGGGTTGCTCATTAATAAGGGAGAGTGAGGTCCGTAGTGTTCGTAAGCCCGTTCGGGGGTTTGAGAAGACGATTAGGACTCCAGGAGTGATGGAGGGCAGCCTCGTCCCAACCATGAACACTGCTTCTCTCATCATCCTCCTGCAGACATACACCTCGGACTCCTGGTACCACTGGGACAGGAGCTCTCTTCTCCTCCATTTTGAGTTACCTCCCCTATCCTCCATTTGCCTTTTTCCCCCCCTTATAAAGCCAGAAGACTTTTTTTCTTTCTTTTTGGGGGGGTTATTATTTCAGGTCATTTCAGGTATTTTATTTTTTCAAATAATACAAACGAAAAAATATGAAACTGAAATCAAAAATAACTGAAGCATTTTAAACAGTTCCTTTTTAGGAACGGGAGATTTTGTTGCAACAAATGAATGTTGCCTTCATGTATTATTTATTGTTTTTAAACATGTATTTGCATAAGGAAGAATGTGGTGAACGGTAATCAAGAAAGTCGCAAGGAAGTCATTAGAAATGAAGATGGATGATGGATGGTTATGTTAGGAAAGATAGAGTTGTGAAAGGTGAGGCAGGCAGCGTAGTATTGTTTGAGATGAATTCATCCCCATAAGAATTTAACTAGACAGTCAAACAGTAGATTCACCTCATCAGAAAAACCAGAACAATCTGTATGGGATAAGGGGAGGTTCAGAGTTGATTTGTGACAATGAGTAGAGTCAGGGTGATTCCCAAATGCCTTTTTTGAGAAGATGTTGATGACCGGTGGAAGTTTTGAATTTTTGTGGCTTGTTTTAGGAGACAATTACACTTTAGTATAAATACAATGGTGTACAAAGTAGAACTGGTGAAGATCAAGGTTTTTCTAAAGTTTTATAAACAATATAATTAAATAAACGAGTAACAATAGTGTTATGTGACCCAATAGCATCAGATATGGTTAAAGAAATATTCATGATCAATCTCTTGCAAAGATTTACTGGCACCAATAGAAAATAGTCTAGGTAGATGTGCAATGCTCATATGGTTTTAATAATTCAGTACTTCTGAATGTGTTCATTTGTTCAGTTATTGTTGTTTCTCAAATTATTTTTGATTTACATTTTTTGATCAAGTTGAAATTTGATGAATTTCAATTATTTCTTTGTATGAAGAATTTATGATTTATTTTGATTTCATATCAACCTTGCTCTTAGGTTTATGTATCATACTATATTATTATTAGAATAAGAGTAATGATGTACTTTTTGTACAAATTAGTTTGTTTCCTAATATATATTGACAGGTTTTCCATGTATATTTTAACAGAACTGAAATGTTATTTTGTTATTGAAGATTAAATTATACCTTTTTTAGCGCTGTGTTTCAAGTGAGGTCAAAAGCATTTATGGAAGTGTGGAAGGGGGACTGAAAAAAAAAACAGGGTTTTTTATCCAGATCCACTCAACACTGATCACACCTCTCACTCCACCAGCAAGGAAGCAGCCTTCACTGTATGCACAATTTTTAAACATCAAAGACGAATGATTTTTATCAAACATGTACAGTCTGGAGTCTGGAGATTTCATTATAGCATCACAAATACTTTCAAAACTTGACCATATCTCATTTTACTTTACGCGCTTGAGAGGTGACTGCGCAGACTCTTCTGCATCATGGCTCAAGGGAGCAATAATTCTGTCGCGGCTGCTGGATTCTGGGTAAAATCTGTTTTTGCACTGCGTGTCTACCTCCTGTACCAAGTGCAGGTGTAACTGAGTGTGTTAGTGCATCTGTACAGTATGTAGGAATGTAACAAAATTCAATGTGAAAACGATGGATGTTTAGACAGAGGAGAAAATGGTCATATGATGTTGTTGTTTTTTGCAAAAGGACAGAAAGAATCACTGAAGGTGACATTTTTGGGGGGTGCGGGCATTTTTGCCTTTATTGGATAGGACAGTGGATAGACAGGAAGGGTGGGGAGAGAGAGGGGGTGAGATGGGGCAGGGGACCATGGGTCGGATTGGAACTGGGGTCGGCCACACGAGGGACCTGAGTGGTACTCGCTCTACCAGGTGAGCCACCAGGACGCCCCACTGAAGAAGGGGAACTTGAAAGACATGAAATGAACGAAAGAGGTAGAGAGGGAATGAGACGTATCAGAGGCCTCCTAGTGAGGTTCTGGTGATCAGTCCGCTCTTTTGAACGTGTGTACGGGGTAAAAAAACAAGCAAACTTGGGAATGGAAGATGTGAGCACTCGGTGGTTTGTCGCTCTATTGGCTGCACGGGGTTACCTGTTTTGGCCTGCTATTTACAGTAACGCCACAAAATCCCCGACACCACCAGGGCCCAGCAGCTACAACTGCTCTACTCCACCTTCCTTGTGGAGTGCAAGTTTGCTAATCGGAGCATGTCAGTGCTTAAGCTAAGTGTGGTTTGGACCACAGAATAGCAGGAACTCGGGAGTTGTGGCTGGGTCCACTCCTGTAGCTCATCATCCTTCACGAACCCTAGTTATCTGTGACCGAGGGATAATAGCACCAATACTTCTGGGAATATTACCCCATCTAAATAGGTCAACAAGCAAGTCAGTCTACCTACATACGGCATAGACATTTAGAATAATGTTATGTCAAGTATGGATTAACATGTCTAATTCAGACACATCCAGTAAATAGCAGATGCAGAAATGAAGCACACTTTCCCCTAACTGAGGTGGTGCTCGGGTGGAGTGGGGTGGGTTGACTTCATTAGAGATTTTTGTTTGGTATGCATTCATACTTTATATTTATTACTTCTCTACTGACATTACAGAAGTACCGTCTACTTAGGCAGAGTTGTTAGCAGGACATCTTTAACGGCCAGTCTCTGGAGTGGTTTCTCACACATCTATCAGCATTATGTAGCTTCAATGGTCTTTCTGAACATGCAACAAGTAAGGCAGCATTATTCAATGAGCAATAATCAGTGAAAACTGAAAGAGCAAAATAGACGTGATTACAAACTTGCGTATGAAAATCCAACAATGAATATGGATAATGTTTGATAAGCCAGAAAGAATGTCTTTGTTGGGGTTAGGGTAACCAACCACTTACTGGTGTGATAACAATGATAATGTGACCACAGATAGTTACCACTACATTCAGTAATAATGTTTTATAAAAAGCCATTTCCTTAAAAGATTTCTTGTTTGGATCTGTATGGATCTTTGCTCTGCTGCCCCCCCCCCTCCCCCCCCTTTCAGTTTCATTGTAATGTGATAAATTGTTCCCTGTGCCTGGATCCTAACTGCAGTTTACCAAAGTGGCAAAGATGAGGGAAAGGAGAAAGGCAGAACATCCAGCATGGACTACTCCACCCTTTAGTTTCACATACTACTCCTGTATGAGGGAAAAGGATGTTGGATTTGACCTCCCATGAAGATGTGTTCATGTTGGCCTCAAGGCCTGCATCTGAAGCGGTTTCAAATGTGCACTGGGCAGCCCAAAACTTCTGGCTCTATGGTATGTCTTAATTTGTCTGTACAGGTATGTTTCCTGTGACAAAACAGTCTTTACCTTTATAGATTTCATGTGTTGGTGTCATGTTTACATACTGTTTTTGTCCCCTATGGGAGTTGGCTATAGCATTAGTTAGATCAGCGATTCCCAACCTTTTCCGAGTCAAGGCTCTGCACTTGAAAATCTCAAAAATGTTCGTGGCCCACATTCAACTATAAACAGTACAGAGGCCAAATAATGCTAAAATAATGCGTTCTCAGAATGATAAAAGGAGCTGTCCATCAGGACCACACAGAAACCAGAAACTAAAAGCGAGGGGCTGTCTGCAATAGGCTGATGAACAAATAATTGTTTTTCAAATTAAATAATGGTATCATTCAACAATGGCATGCGCATACATAATAATAATATAAAAAAATCACAAAGATTGTAATGATTTCCAAATGACTTGGTGGCCCACTTGCAATAGCTTTGCAGCCAGTGAAGGTTGGGAATGGCTGAGCTAGATGTCTGACTCTTGCTGGGAGTGTGTGATTGCCAGCCATGATTTACAAATCCGAAACAGAAGGTCCATGCCCCAAACAACTGCAGTGAAGGTGCAGCCATTCATATACAATGTGGTCCATTCATTGGAAGATGTGGCATTCATATTTCATGAACACCCGCAGCAACGATTTGTTGTGGTGTTCAAAGTGCATATTGTTACATTGTTTCAGCAATACTTTGTTAGAATATTTCAGCAGTCTCAACTACAAATACAGTTGCAACATAATCAAACTGGAATCCAAAAGATTATGTTTGGCTGTCGTTCCATCAAAAATCCTTAAAGATTTGGTTGATATTTATGTGATGGAACAAATTCGATAACCTATCTAAACCGTAGGTAGGACTCCAGATGGGCGATTCAGATATGATTGGCTACCTTTATCTGACAAAACCCTTTCATTAAAACACTGCAGATGATACAGGTAGAACTATTGTGAGGTTGAATAAATTTGTCATAAAACACCAACATCTTCATAATGCTTCTGCCCCTCTGCCAGCTCCCTAGTAGTAAACAGACCCTCACACCATGCATATACATAAATGACTATATGCATATCAATGTATGGCGGCGTCTCATGTAGTCTGCATCTTTTTAACTTGGGATTGGAGGTTGCTGTTTATTTACATAAATACATTTATATACAAATATATATAAATAAATCCATGTGCCAAATCCAGTTCTTGTTCAGTCCGATCCATTCCGAACCCGTGTTTGTACTGTAGGTGACCTTCTGTACAAGTCAGTATAAAATATTGTTTCTGTCCAATAGTCCCTTGTAACTGGTGCCATTAAAGAAAACTATTCAAACTTGAAATAAACATTGAATAAACATGCGAGGTGACTTCTGGTGTTTTGTAGTTCAGCACCTTCATTTCACACAGCATGCTTCACCAGAAATGGTAAGTCATTACAATGCTGACATCTAGAGGAAGCATCTTCATACTGCAGTGTAGAGCCAACTGAAAGCAGTTTCATAATCAGGGATATTTCAATGTTCCTTTAATTATAAAAAGTGGGAGGGGATGATTTACATCTGATTGGACAGTGAAAGGTAATGCTCAAGTCATAATCCAATAAAAAATGTCACATGACAAGACTGTACAGAACATAAATAGACAATGTTAGAATTAACAAACAGCTGGAATGTAGCAAATTCAAGCTATAAAACAAATAGGTTTGATGTGTACTGAAAATGGGGGTTTCCCCTTCCTATTTTGTGATCAACTGTGTGTATAAGGGGGAGCACCATCAGTCACAAAGGTGACAAGTCAAACAAAGCAAAGTGAACTACAACAGATCCCCCCCACCCTAACATGATGAACCAAGGGAGTGCACATAGATAAAACAACACAAAAACAAACATACATTAACAAAAGTGTCCCCTTCCAAAGCACAGAGTCCTGGAAAGTGAGATGGTCCTAGCCCATGTGTGAATAAGCAGGTTTAAGGAAGGGCCGGTTGTTGGTCTGCGGGGTGGGGATGGCCATGAAGCCCGGCCTCCTGCCTGTTGGTCCATCTGCAGCTGAGGACTGGGGGTAAGATGCGGGTGAGGACTGGGGGTAAGATTTCCTTCCACCTCTTGAGTTGGATGATGACCAGGATTTATTGCTGTTGTAACCACGTCCACGTCCACGACTGAATTCACAAGAAAGGCAGAAGAAATTCACAGAAACAAACAGATTCAACTAAGGAGGTATGACATTTGTCTAAAAGCATTTGTCTCACTATTTTTCCCATGAGAGCCGCACTGGCAGGACCAAGTCAATAGGAGAGGCAAAAGCCACCCCAACCAAGCACACCGGCCTACCAGTTTCATCAACATGTCAGGGCCCTATGAAATCAGTTTAATTGATTTCCAAATAATTTTTAGATTTCTGATTTCTCTGTCTTACTGTTTATGCTATTTTTAATAATCAGGAAGAGTGTAACGTGATGAATGACTAAATAAATAAACAAACAAGATATATCAGTAAATTTGTAATGGTGCAACACAACATTGGACTTTTTTTCTCTTCAAATGCTTCAATACAGTCAAAACAAATAAAAAAGCAATACAGCCACAAAGTGCTGAATAAATTCTAGTCTTGAATCTGCTGCAGAGTTTAATGAGTTGCCTATCTGAAGGCAGTGAATTAGTTTAGTAGAGAGTAGTTTACACTTATTTTAAAGGCGGAAAGGGGAAATGCTACGTGTGAACTGATGGATTTTGACGCTGGTCTGTCTGTGAAAGTGAATGAATAAACTGGATGGTGTCTCATTTCAAGTTGAAGTAGCCGTTTGAAGCAGTGTTGCCAGCTTTTCCAAGGACTGTTACGCTGTGGCATAGTCCGTTTGTTTTAATATGAAGTGTTGACTCCACCCACCAGGCCGAATGCGCTAGCAAAGACAAGCGAGAAGTCCCTGCTCGGAAAAACAGCCATCAACCATGCCGTTTTGCACCAATTTATTGCCAAATGCTTTGGGATTCCACACATTAACATTACATTGCTTGGTCAGAAAAAGTCAACACATCACTTTTGAGAAATAAAGTCGCCAGATGGCAAAGATGACGCAACATTCCACATTGAATGCTTACGAGCCGCGCAATGAGTAACTAGGTCTAAAATATGATCCTGTCCTAGATGAGCGGTTCTCAACCTCAAGGTCGGAAACCATAGGGGGGGGGTCACAAGATAATATATACAATATGGAAAAGCATTTCTGCTAAACAAAGTTATTATCCTCCATTTTCTCTGATTTAACCCTCATTTGGTTCAACTGTTCACCACTCTACGCGGCCTGTACTGTGGGTTGCCAGTAGGCATTGTTTTGTTTTAAGGGATCACGAGGCAAAAAGGTTAAGAACCACAGATCATGAAATCACATTACAGACCCTTTAGAGCTGGTGCTCTTTTTGCCTTTTCCATCCAGCAGCCCTCCTTTTCTCTTTTTGGCATTGTTGAAGTAGGGGGCTTTCTTCCTCTTCTGTCCTTGCACAGTGTGATCACTGAAGTAGCTGGAGGACTCGGTGTCCTCCTCGTAATCAAGACCTCTTGGACGGCCTCGTGACAGATCTATCCACCCAGAGTCTGCATTGTCTGCAGAGGGGTACAAATGATGGGTTAACAACAACCACAACGTGCAGAAGAAAAAGACTGCACACTGACACGGCCTGAACTAATCATGGAGATGGGGTACCAACATGTGTATATAAACTGAGATACAGAAATACTTGAATTACCAGGTTCAGGTTGTGTCCACTCAGAGTATTTCTGGAGGAGCTCAATGACCTCGGCGCCATACTTCTCCAGCTTGTCCTCTGTCACGCCATCAATTTGTAGAAGGACTTCTCGGTCAGCAGACAGTGTCTCTGTTCATGGGGCGGGGGTGGGTGGGTTTATTTCTACTCATACCAAATGAGCTTTCATTACATTCAAAGTGTTGATAAATCATGAAATAAATACACTCTGCAATTAACTGCAATAGTCTTAATGAATGCTCCAACAATTACCAGCTATATTTTTCAAGGTGGCAGTGGGGAAGATGTTGTAATAGTGAATGCCAAACACTTTGCCCAGCTGCTTGCACAGCTCCGTCAGCTCTTCGAGGCACTTCTGAACCATCTCTTCTCTCTGGGAGATGCTCTTTGCCGCAGCAGCCTGGTGTTTCCTGATGGTGGACGCACTCTCGGTCTCATAGAACTCCACCTGAGGCGGGACAAATGGCAATTAGTGATTTTAGTTCTACTGAACACCAATGTAGTTCTTATCTCTAGGGCCTCGCACTTCCGTAAAGCCGATGTCTGATAACATGGGAGCTGTGTATCGAGAGGTGATGTGGACCTGCATCTGTCCAGACAGGAGGTTCGTGGCCTTGGGTCCAGCGGAGATGTAAGCCACAGCCTGGTTGTTGACAGTAATGTAGAGGTCCTCCATCAGGACATTGTCCAGGACCAGCTTCTTGAAGAGACGGTCAGCATTATGCCTGGAGTAGGCTGAGCCCATCTTAAACATTCCCGTCTGGACCTTGGCCGTTTTAGTCCCTGAAAGAAAAACAACTCGATCATCTGAAGTTTCCCCATATGAGAACATTCACAGTTCTTGCCCACTTGGAATCTGAACACCAAGGAAAATGTACAACTCTTATACATCATGCTAGTTTTACTGTTGCACAAAGCTTTCATTTGTAGTATGCATCTTTCAATTGTAGTATGTATTGCAAGTATGTACCTAAGAAGATATCCACCAGCATGTTCAGCGTCAGTCTGTTTTGCTGAGCAGTCCTACCGTATCTGGCCCCAACTTTCTCACAATTTGCCTGGACGAACCTCACAATCTGCTTCACATCGTCAGTGACATTTCTCTTCTTGTATTGCTGTAAAACACACAGGAATATTCAACCAGAATAACTATTCAACAATAATAGCTGGAAATGGTCAGGTAGGTTTTTTGATTCGTGATGAAAGAAGAAATGATTCCTACATTGGGCCTGACACAGTTGTCACACATGACGTCGGGGTGGTCCTTACAGAAGCTGGCTTTGAACTTGTGCTCTCCAAAGTAAGCAAGCAGCTGAATCCTCCGGCACTCATGAACATTCTCACAGAAATGGACCATGCTGTGGAGGTTGTTGAAATGAGTTTGTTTGGCTTGTGCATTGCCTTCTCTGTCCACTGCGATAGAAAAATGGGAAACATTACACCATCAAAACGAAATAATATATGACATGTAAGAAACAAGTTAGAAGAAATGTCATAGGGCGCAGGTTAAGTCATTAAAAGGAAAATAAAATGTAAGACACTTCATAAGCAAACGTATCTACAGGAATTGCAACAAGGAAGCCTTTTTTCCTTTAGCCACGTACTGCTGATAATCCTCTTGATGCGGATGACGTCATGGTAGGAGTAGAAGAGGATACAGTGAGAGACTTCTCCATCTCTGCCAGCTCTCCCCGACTCCTGGTAGTAACCCTCCACTGACTTGGGAAGACTGGCATGGATCACATAGCGCACATCAGGCTTGTCAATGCCCATGCCGAAGGCTATGGTGGCACAAATGACCTGGCAGACAAGGGAATAACAGTGAGTTGTGTTCAGTGTGTGTATGTGTGAGCATGCATGGTGCATCCTTCTGACATCTAATGGTTTGCAAAACCTTAAGACTATGTATATCTCTTCCTAGGAAAAACCATTATCAATATCTTTATTTACACTAATAGTGCAGTGCCCGTTCCCCTCCCTCCCCATCCACACATCATGCTCTACCACTCACACCCCCCCCCCCCCCCCCAAATTGGTTGAATTGCATGAAATTCAACACTGCACTTTCTCGAGTCCACAGCAGCACACTTCACATTTTGAAGTCAATCGGACGAACGGTTCTCAAGATAAACCGGTTTGTGTTGCAAGTAGGTGGCGTTATGCCGAATTGCATGAAATTCATTCCTGCACTCCGCCAGGTCCCCCTAAGCGCACTCCCCGAGACTGAAGTCAATCAATGAGGTTTCTCGAGATACGCGAAGGACAGGCATACGGTCCTGCCTTTATTAGAGAATAGATATATGGTTGAATCGCTTGGTTTGACAAAGTAAAACTTTTTTATAAGCATTCTATGAAATGTCTCTCGAAAAAGAATGGCAGATTAAATCCCTTGGTTCGTATGCCTAAACCGGAAGGGGATGTGACTTTGGCTCTCTATTGATCACCCAAAAAAATTAATATATTCATCGAAAAAATTATAAAAAGAAATGTGAATGTAGATAAAAGGACAGAGGAATTTGCTTGCTACTGGAGTGTCGGAATTCAGGCAGCAGCCTGGAGCTCCAGAGAGTTATCTGTATGTACATTGAACACATCATGTAGGGCGTGGCAAAATGTATATCAAATTTATAATATTGAATGTGTTGAGTGTCCAAATTGCACCAATTCGGCACTGCACCCTGTCACCCCCCTAAGCGCACTCCCCGAGTTTGACGTCGATCAGATGAATGGTTTTCGAGACAGACATACATACAGACATACATACAGTACAGATGCTCTTGCCTTTAGTAGATAAATATATTGGCGAGCGACAGGTGAACTGACCTGGCAGCCATCTTGATTGATCCACTTGGTCTGCACATATTCTCTGTCACTGTCCTTCAGGCCTGCATGGTATGACAGAGCTAATAGCCCCGCTCTTTGCAGACTCTCAGCCATAGTATCACAGTCATTGCGGGAGAGGCAGTACACAATGCCAGAGCCACCTGGAGCATGCAGAGGGAGGGAGGTTAACCCATTGATACCTGATGCAGCATTTGTGTGTGTATCCCTTTAAGACCGTGAACCGCGTTAACGCGGTTCGCGGTCTTAAAGGGATACACACACAAATGAGGGATATGCACGCAAATGCTGCATCAGGTATCAATGGGTTAACACACAAAGGTCATGTAGCGCGAGAGACGGCAAACATGGGCATTGCCATTCTCACACTTATTAGGTGACTATTTACCAAACAATGATTTAAATTGACACATAAGATTGATTTAAAATTATTTCAAGACAAGCTGAAATAAATAATGTAAAAAAGAATCCAGCAAGCACTGCTTGCTGGATTATTTTTTTTACATTAAACAGGCATGTGTGTAATAACCAAAGAGTAATGTCTTTTTGGCTCAGGGTGGTGCTAGTTAATCTGATTAGAAATCATAAAGCCAACCAGACTTCCTGACTGCAGAGTGAAAATGTTTAAATGTGGAACAACAGTCTGTTATTCAGAAACAACAGACCTCAGAATAGGTTCACTGGCCAAGCAGAATTGAATATTGACCAAAGCCAAGTAATAAACAACATTTACAGGAGTGTTCTAAGATATCACAACTATAAAAAGTACTACTGAATTATTTACGTGGATAGTTCCTTTTGATCCAGCTGATGCAGTCCTCGTCAACCTTCTTGGGTTTCTTGGGCAGCACAGCGTACTTGAGGTTAGTTCGGTTGAAGCTCATGGTGAACCTGAAAATACAAATGGTGAAAATGTAAAGCTACTGCTGTGCAGCTACAGTGAAGTCAACAATAACAGAAAAGCATGGCTGTTAAAATGAATTAAGACAGACTGATGTGGAACACCTACACCTGCGGCCGGGTCATCTGCAGCTGGTTGAGGATGTCTTTCTGGACACGCGGTGTGGCAGTGGCTGTTAGGGCCATGATGGCCACATTGGGGAACTTCTGACGCAGCTCATGTAACTTCTTGTAGTCGGGACGGAAGTCGTGGCCCCACTGAGAGATGAAAGGGTATGGGCTTAATCACAATGCTGACTGCCACAAAATATGAATACTAGTACAAATACCGTATAATGCACAGGAACACACCTGCCGGCCAATCAGAAATGAGTATTCACCCAGACCATGGTATAAATACTGTATAATGCACAGGAACACACCTGACTGACGCAATGTGCCTCATCGATGACAAACCGCGCCAAAAGGCCTCGCTCATACAGGTTCTGTAGGGCGCAGATCAGCCTGTTACTTGCACTCACCTTGGGGAAAAGAAAATAATTGTCATTAATAGCTTTATAAATACAGCTGAAAAATTAATCTGGGAAAGCAATGCAGACGATGCAATTAATTGTTTAAGAGAGGAGTGCATCCAAAATGGATTTCTGAACAAGGTGTTTTAGTGTTCCGGGTAATAAAGTTGGTGGATTTTCTTTGCGAATCCTATTTTATTCACTTTACTTTGTCAAATAATCGCAATTTGTCAATATTTTCAGCCCTATTTATAACACAGATTATGATGCTTTCAGCATACAGTAGGTCTGTTATCATACATCCCCCACCTTCTCAGGAGTGACATAGAGCAGCTTAATGATGGGGTCTTTCTTGGACAGCTGCATATAAATCTTCCCTGCTTCACCTTCGCTTTTCTCCCCAGACAGACTTGTGGCTGGCACCTAAAACATCACACAAAACAAAACTTACTTAGTAACTGAGTATTCAAATGCAATTTTAACATTTGAACTCCGATCCAACAGACCAGTGATTGCAAAACAAAAAAAACACTTACATCCAGAGAAGTGAGTTTCTGGATCTGGTCTACAATCAGTGATTTGAGTGGGGAGACCACCACAGTAACTCCTGGTGACAAGCAGGCAGGCAGCTGGTAGCACAGGCTTTTACCCCCACCTAATAAACACAGCAGTTTGAGAGCTTCAGATATCTTCTCAGTTGACCTGCTCCATCGCCAAGTTCAACAAGTGCGTTTCTTCTGTCACATTACAATCATTACCAACCTGTGGGCATCAGAACAAAAGTGTCTTCTCCCAGCAGCGTAGCGTTAATTGCTTCTAGTTGATTGAACCTGAACTGATGAAGACCAAATCGCTTGTGAAAGATCTTCATCATCTCTGCGGAGTGGGGGAAAGTGAACCCTCTAAAGCGGTCATGGGCGGGGTTTTTGTAGTTGGGTTCTGTGATGTACAACATAAAAATGAGACTGTAAAAACGCAACATATCACAATCAATGAACATAAGTTAACCTGATTCAAAGCAAACAAAAAAAGAAGGTAGCTAGCATTACATAAGACTTGCCTGGGGAGCAAATCTTTGAAGGCGTGGGTCCAGGAGGGGGTGTTGTTGTTGGTTTCCTCTCCCACGCAGGCTTGTTCGACCCCCCCTCACGGACCGTTTTCGTCACCGTGCTGGTTTTAGTCACCGTGCTGGAGCTCTGTCCCAACGAGGAGCTTGGGGGTTCATCAAAGTAATCAGGGATATCCATTTCATCAAAGTCATCTATATCAAAGTCATCGTCGTAAAAGTCATCCCTGCTTTCTGTAGCTTTACTGCCAACTGGCGTTTTATCCACGCTACCGCCAGTTTGCGCAACAGCCGCTGCTGGCCTCTTGGGTGAGTAGAAGAGATCTGAGCCATCCATGCTCACAGCTGTATTCTTAGAGAAATGATTTGTTGGGGATGCGAGGCTGTAGGCTGATGGAGAATCACAGATACTGTGATTTCCAAATGTTCTCCCTTTGTCTCCAGTGAAAACAGGCTTTACGCTATTAACAAAACTGCCAGACTCTAACATGCTGCTGTCGTCGTGCACAGAGATGACTGAAGATCTCTTGAACTGGAGCCTGTTGGAGTACTCTGCTCTGTCCGCAGGTAGACAGGTGGTGGATGACAAAATGCCGGGAGTTTCGAAAGTAAAGGAAGGCTTTTCTTTAAAGCCCGGTTCCAAAATCACAGTGCTGTCTGGCTGTTCCAGCCTAAATGAAGTGTCACTGCCTTTTGCAAGAATCCGCTTCCTGGGGGGTGAAAAGGAAGATGATTGCAACCACACTCAGACGTTAAATATCATGAATTATAGCCGAGCTATTTTCTGAACAAAATGTACACTACCTTTGAGCCCTTTTCAGTAGAAGATCAGATCCACAGGCCAGACCTATCAGTTCATGTTCAGGGATGGAATCAACCAGTGTGCAAATGGACTCCATGAGGCTGAGAAGTTGCTCATCTGGATAGGTGATTACAGAAAGAAGTAAACCAATTAATGAACAAAGCAGCGTTTCGGTGCCGGTCAACGTGTCCAGCATGACTTCAGTTTCCCGGACAATTGGAATAAATTCCGGCCAAATATTAGATCTGTGTTTATTGAGCTTAAAAACAATTGATAGCAGGCTATAGCCTATAATCTCGATATTGCCATAAATTCCCTGCACCAACCATGCTTCTATGATCGGTCAATCAATCGGAACAACCCGAAATACAAGCTTCGGGGTTAATTCATTTCTCCGTGCCCGAGACGACGAGGGAGGAAAACGAAATGCCTGAAAAAATAAACCGTGGCTAGTGCTCAACTCAACACCATGGACTTAGCCCAGAACACTGGCAAGGGCTTTCAGTTCTCAGATGAAGGCTACAGGTAACTAACAATGTATTCTTACCTTTTCTTCCAGTTTAAAGTTAATTAAATATTCCCAAGTGTGCTTGTGAAGTTTAAGCTTGGAAAGCGAATTGGAGCACTGTGTGTCAATCAGCAGTAGTCTGCCCCCCCCCCCCCCCCAACCCCATAGCCTATTCATTTAGGCTATTTAATAGTAGTTGTGTGTAAATGTAATTTGAGTCTATTTTAATACAACTCAAATTGTGCTGAGGGGATTATTTTAACCGGACTTGGTGACCGGCAGATTGTAATTTGTCGGACTTTGATTAATTATAATGGTAAAAGTCCAGCAATTACCGGATAATGGAAACCCTGGAACAAAGGCAAAGAGTAGCCTAAATATGACATTTTAAATTAACACCTGCTTTCGACAAATCTGAAAAATGCACAATACCCACTTGTTTTCTCTTTAGGATGGACTTGATGTAGTGTTGACATGGGTCTCTTGGTCTCAACAGGGCTTCTTCGGCTTTCAGAATCAGTCGATTTCAATCTGTTTGGGATAGAAAAATGTTACAGCCTGTTTATTGAAAGTCAGGGTCATGGATTGCTTCCAGGTTATTCATTGTTTGTTCCCCCTATGTAAATAGTGTTCAATTAACAGCAGAAAAGAACACAATCGCTAAGTGGCTCACTGCTTACCACAAGAGAGAAACAAACTATGGCTAGTTGTGTTTCATGGGAATCACCAGAACTTTTGGCAAGATTCTCTTCACATCAGATTGCTTGGGTGAAACTACACTGTATGAAATACCTATGCATCTTAGTCTGATTTCAGACATTACCTGAGAAACAAGTAAACCAGAAAATGTAAATTTGATGTGATTCATTTCTAATAAGGCTCTTAATATATAACATTTGTATTCACCTGATCATATTTTAAAGTAGTCTAAAAACTGTGTACAAAGTTCACACTGTTGCAACTTGCTAGTTTCAAAATTGAAACCGAAACCATTTCATGTCTCAGTAAAGTTAACACAAACTGCAATAATGTGACTAATTGACTATATTTGAAATAAGACAATATTTCGATTAAGGTGTTTAGTGAGTTGCTTATAGAATACCATTAATATTCCCGTTTAGAATTTGAAACGGTTTCTATAGTCTTAGATTAATATTGGAATATTGCAGTCCATGTAAATGTAGTCTGTTTTTACACAGTTGACCAAATAAGATTAATTCAACTGATAATCTTTCAAATTAAAAGCTAACCTTTTCTCCATTCCAGAATTGGCGTAACTGATATCATCAGGTATCGGAGAAGGGGGAATGAAATCCAGGTCATCGTCAGGCTCTGACTTCATCAGGCTCTGACTGTCATCAAGTTCTATGACATCTGGATCGATCCATTTAACCTGATCACCTGAAATGTCAGATTAAACATTAGATATGGCCTAATTGTTGACCATTCTAGTCCAGAGACATATTTACATTTCAGCTCTCCCAACATACCAATGGCAGAAGTGCTACAACAGATAGCGAGTTAGTTACCTATCCTTTCTTTAGAAGGCCCAGGCACATCAACGCTCTCCTCTTCACTATCAGTAAAGACAGATTTGAGATGGTGGACCGGTGGACGATGTCTTCGAGTGCTTTTAATGGGTGAATCCTCCACCTCCCACTCTGCTGGTTCCTGAATGGGACTGTGTCTAGGCGAAGCTGTGGCTCTATCCACATGGAGCTCCAATTCATCCATTTTAATACTAGACTCTTTTCTTCCAGCAAAACCATTATCGTTTGCAGCATTGTTGTTGGACTTCTGGGGCAAAATCTCAACAGAGGCATCTTTGCTTGAGCTTTCTGTCAACTCAATGTTTTCTTCATTAGAAAGCGACGGCTTGCCATTCTTCCCTGAGAGGTCTGGACTTTTCCCTTTGACAGGTGTTTCAAAGTCATCAAAATCATCCCATTCATCCATTGGGAATCCAAGAGACATGTCCATAGGTGTGTGGCTGCCACTGCCACTAGAGAACTTCTCTTCAAATTTTGTGGGCGCAGAAGACACTGCTACAGGCGGTTGGCTTGCAGCAGGAGAGTTGAGTGCTGGGCTGATGGAGTCAGACTTGCTTTTTGAACTCGCCGGCGCGAAGAAGTTGTTGATTTTGGCACTCCCTCTCCCAGGCTTGTTTGAAAACGTCAAAGGAGATGTTGTCACCAAACTGTTCTGAATATTTACACTCCTGTTTGCCAAAGCATTTGGGCTGATTACCTTGGTCGGGATTTCTGCCGTAGCTGTGTCTGATGTGGACTTCTTTCTGAAAGAAAAGCTCCTGTAGAAAGACATGTAATGTTAACAGTAAGAGTAGCATTAGATGGACTTTGAACGCAGTAACGTTATCTAACGTAATTTATTTGACAGTCATAACTAGCTAATCAGTAAAGTCACGTTACGTCAGGCTAAAATGTTAGCTAGCGTTATGAAGCTAGGTTAGCTAAATTAAGATAACGCTAGCTCACTTTGAAGACTCACCCCGCTTTAGGTTTAGCCAACGACAACTTGGTCTGAGCAGCATTGCAATGTCTCGCCAGCTGTTCTTTCAAATTGTTTTGTGGAAGACTGGACATCTTTGGTAAGCACTGAGCTAGCGTTAACTAGCTAGCTACTACTCTTAGCTTAACGCTATTCACCAGCTGGAAAACGTCGGCATAATAGCCACAGAAGTTGCGGAAAACACCCGCTATGACTTGGGTTTTCCCTGCAACTGAGTTGTAAATTCATAAAGTTAGCAGTCAACCTCCTTCTTCTTAACAATGGTTTGCATTTCCATAAGTCGTCCCTCTTGGAGCAAGCAAGTGTGATGTGTGAAAGAACTGAACTGATTGTTGTTTTGCGCCTATTCAGTTAACTGACTTTCTATTGGCCGAGAGGAAGCATGAATGAAGGGGAGGATTCTGGGAAATATAGTTTTAAGTAGAAAGGAGAAGATACTTTTTTTTTTTTCATCTGTAGGTTATAAAATAATTCGTCCAGATTAAACGTGTTTGACTAACTAACTGGGCCAAGGAGAATTAGGCTATACAAGCGACATCACTGATATATGTAACATGAACTGTCATGATAATTACTCAGATTGCCAGTGCCACTGGGGTAAAGACTGACCAGGTGCAACCATCATTAGAGGAGGTCAACTAGCCCTACCTGCAGCAGCTTTTGATTGGTCTACCTGCTGGAGGAAACCTCCATACATTTCAGTTCCACAAGGCTCACGCGTAGCACAATAGTCTCTAAAGGAAAAAGGAAAAGTAGTGTTGTTTACCTGGCTGCAGCTGTTTTTCTGCTATGTTGTTTGGCGCCAACGATACAATCTTATAGCTTGAGGAAAGCCGGCAGATGAGATGGACGAAGCGGTGCTGCCAAAACGACAGCAGGTGTCCAAGAGGGTGTTTGGTAAAGTGTAGGCTATGTGCATCCTGGGCCGCAAAACAAAAACACAGCAAGTCAACAGGGTAAGATGTACAAATTACATATCAATATTACATCACTGATGACATCATCACTGATGACATCACTGATGACATCATCGCTGATGACATCACTGATAACATCCTATCCGTTCCTGACTGAATGAACGACTCACCCATGGACCAAAAAGCCTTCTCTTGACCATGAGCTTGCGCACGCTGTGCACGTGGTAAAAATGCAATGCTGGTAGGCCTACCTGACTTTTCCTAAAATTCCAGAGATGAGCTGATCTGTCAAAAAGGCCCTGGTAACAGGGGACAATTTGAGGATAACGGACAGAGGAGGCACTCTGGGGTGATTACCTCTTCAGAATGGGAAATCTTCTGGATCACATACTGTATGTCTTCTCCACGAGGATGACAGCAAAAAGAGTAGAGAAGGCCCCCTTGAGAGGGTTGGCTGGGACACCTTACCAAGTCTGCAACAGGAAGTCTGCCAAGCCGCGCACAGCTGACTGGCACAGTTTGTTGTCCACCTGTTCACATGATGTGACACATGATGCATAATAATCACTGATGACATCACTGATGATTTCACAATGTCTATGACATCATCAGTGATGTCATCAGTGACATCATTGACCAAAATCATCTTATGACATCACTGATTATGTCATAGGCACTGAACATGCCATAGGCATTGTGACATCATCAGTGATGTCATAGGCATTGTGACATCATCAGTGACAGTGATTAGTGATGCAAAGTTGAGCAATTGTGTGCTGCGCATGCCAATAGGGCAGGCGATTGTGTGCAGCGCATGCCAATAGAGCAGGCGAGGCCACACAGCAGCTAAGCTGCGGGCGCCTAGGGTTGCCCCTTCGCGGGCCCTATCTTACCTATCTTCACAGGTAAGATAGGTTTGGCTCTATACAAGGTCAGTGAGGGTGATCTTCTTTAATATAGCTATGGCAGAAGGGACAAGACTTTTTCTAAATTGTGCTCTTCTCCATGTCAGAGTCCTATATCTAGGCTGGGCCTGACAGCAGTAGTGTGTGATCCGCGTTGAGGGGATGATCAGTGTCTTTCACTAGTGAGTGCAAGGCGTGTGGTGCGCTGTCATTCATGTCTGAGATTGGATGAAAAGGAGTGGATGATTATGGAGGCAACATGTCCTGAATATTTTGCCTTGACATTAAAATGCTTAGTGCCATATGTGGTTTGTGCATGGAGCAGATCTGGTGTGACCACATGGTGGCACTAAATATTTATTTGCAAAATTATACAGATACAGAAGATTTCCAGCTTTAATTATTCTTTTTAACTCACCCTGATTTTTTTTTTATATCAATGCAGTAAAATCAAAATGTTATTATGCGCCGAGCAGCGGCCTGGAACGGGGAATGTGTAATGCGTGTATTTACGTCCTGTAGTTACCCTGTAATTACATGTAACTTCATGTTTGAGTGCTTACTTTTCTACTTTATTGTCAAATCATGAACTCATTAATAACCTGTAGACCTGGTACAATGGACAGGGAAGAATATACCTCAATTCAATATCTCAAACAAAATAAGACAATTCATATGGTGGGTCAGAAAAAATAATATTAGCTCAATCATATTATTCTGCTGTAGTAGCCTAATCACAAATGACACACTTGACCAGTACAGTTTCACAAGCTCCAATTCTTTTTTACATTGGTGTTTCTAGCAATCCAATAGCCTAGGTAAACCCAGCCACCACGTGACCTGCTCTCTCAGTTCCCAGTCACATAGTGACTGAGAACAGGTCTGAGAGCAGGTCACGTGGGGGATGGGTTTACCCAGGCTAGCAATCCAATGCCAAGATTTATGGCTGAGAAATAAACATGAATCTGCACAGTCAGACTTTGCGGTAACTGAACCTTTATTTTGTTTGGCTGGACAGAGAAAAACTTGGCCACCAGGAAGTGCAGCACGTTCCTCATAGTGCAAGCTGCAGGGGGGTCAGAGGTCACAGTTCATCATCATAACATCTCTATTTGACGTTTGCTGTATCATTTTCAAAATGTTCAGTTTTCTTAACTTACTTGAATCTAATTCACACACACACAACATTTTTATTTTTTAACAATAACAAGTAAAAGCAAGTAAGATAAAAAAAATAGATATAAATTTTCTACTGCAACTGCAGGATTTTATGGATAAATCTTAAAAAAATAACAAAAACAGCAACTTCAGAACAAATTAGAGGAGAAAAACAGACACATATAGAAACAATTAAAACTGAAAACTGATTCTACAGTCCGTCTGTTGTGTGTCTGAACACTGTCTGAGTGGCAAACAGTGGAGGTGCTCTTCAGCAGGTGGTTAGATGCAGCGGTGCTTCTTCAGAGTAGCAGACCGAGTGAACAGTCTCTCACAGCCATCACACCAGTAGCGTGTTCCACTGTGGACTTGTTGGTGTCTTTTTAGGCTAGCTAACACACTGAAGCGGCTCCCACATTTCTCACAGCTGTAGGGTTTCGCTCCAGTGTGTATGCTTTGGTGAATTGTTAGGCTAGCTAACAGACTGAAGCTCCTCCCACATTCCTCACAGCTGTAGGGTTTAGCTCCAGTGTGTATGTGTTGGTGTCTTCTTAGGGTAGTTATCAGACTGAAGCTGGTCCCACATTTCTCACAGCTGTAGGGTTTCTCTCCAGTGTGAATACGTTGGTGTGCTTTTAGGCTACCTAACTGACTGAAACGGCTCCCACATTCCTCACAGCTGTAGGGTTTCTCTCCAGTGTGTTTGCGTTTGTGTTGTTTTAGGTTAGATAACTTACTGAACCTGCTCCCACATTCCTCACAGCTGTAGGGTTTAGCTCCAGTGTGTATGCGTTGGTGTGATGTTAGGGTACCTAACTCAGTGAAACGGCTCCCACATTGCTCGCAGCTGTAGGGTTTCTCTCCAGTGTGAATACGTTGGTGTGCTTTTAGGCTACTTAACTGACTGAAACGGCTCCCACATTCCTCACAGCTGTAGGGTTTCTCTCCAGTGTGGATGCGCTGGTGTCTTCTTAAGTCACTTGACTGACTGAAAGAGTGCCCACACTCCTGACAGGAGTAGGGCTTCTCCCCTGAGTGAACTTTCTGATGACGCTTTAACCGGCTAGGTTTTGTGTATGTTTTGTCACACTGATCACAGCGGTGACGTCTGGGTCCACTGGTGTCTCTCTGTTTCCATAGAGAAAGATACAAAGAACGAATCAGGACAGAGAGACTGTGTGTTGTAACATCAGTGATACAGTGATATTTTTTGAGTTAACTGTTTGCCTCTGTCTATTAAATGTTGTCCATGGGACCAGAAGAAACTTGTGTCGCAAGCTCTTTTTTCTCATGAATTCTCTGTTAATAGTTTGGCTCAGCATCAATGTAAGCGGATGTGTGAGTGTAAGTTCCTCGATACAGTAATATTTTTTCTCACCTCTTCTGAAGGATTCATTTTGACAGTGTTCTTCTCCTCTGCCAGATGTCTCTCTTCCTGCCAATCAGCTCTGACGTGATCAAACAAAGACAATTAGTAAGACAGGGAACAACAACAACAACAACAACAACAACAACAACAACAACACAATAATAATAATAATACTGGTAATCATAATAATAATGTGTTGATGTATTTGCAAATACATTTTTTAGATAGAAAGAACAAAGGAAGTCCAAGGCAACTCTTCAAGAATATTTTTAAAAAGCCTTTAATAAAATATGGCTTCCACCGACATGTTTCGGCCAAACTGGCCTTTCTCAAGGTGATTTTCTTCTCTACATTTTTTAGATGTTGATTTTAGCTAGTTGCGGCAGGTGAAACGTCACTGTCTACGACAATGTTTTGTTAGTGGTCCCTTTATGCGCTTCTAGTTAAGCTGTACCTTAAAGCCCCTGGCAAGGCAATTCTGTGATTTTCTTGTAAATATGTAATTTGTGGTCTTGAATGCATAATAAAAACTCTGCGTTGTGTAGTTTTTGACAACCGTGTAGATGACGGTGTTACTCGCACGGCTGCCATGCATGCACTGCAGTGTAAACACGTGTCGTACAGTCCTGCCTCCCATACACTGGTGTTCCTTCCTCATGTAGTAAAGCAGTTCTCCACTAGACGGGGCATGTGCTCCACAATTGATTCTGTTCCCCGCTTTCACTTTCCTGAAGTAAACTTGAGTCTGCTCAGTGCTCAGTAGTGTCTGCACTCTGCTGCGAGGGGAGACAGCTTGTTATGACGAACAAACAAAGGTGTATCTTGCAAATGTAATACTTGACATTGTGTTGTTCACAATCATTTATTTAAGCTTGTGTTCATTTACTAAGGCCTTGGAATCTTTGATTGCTAACCATTCTTTACCTAGAGCCAGGCGAACATGCCTACTTTGTAAAGTATTTGGCTACTTGTACAGTCAAAATATTTGTGTTACTTTTTATCCATTTTTTGTCAAGTACAATTTTTAAATAAACAAATTACATTTCCTCTCAACATTTTTATATGCACACAGGATAAGCTTGCTTCTTGTTTTTGTACTTTTCCTGTGTTAAAAGCAAGTCATAAAGCTCTCTGAAACCAAACGGGCACCGAGGCAAAGGTTTTGAGTAGGTAGCTGAAGCCATCCAAAAAGATGCTAGTAACATGTTGAAATGCTGCTTTCTAGCAAAACAGGTGTTCCTGCCTAATCCACAGGTTAGTGCATGATAAATCGATGAACTAACTCAGTAAGGGGCGGGCGGGCGGGAGGGAGGGAGCGCGTCTGTGTAGTGTAAAGGTGAAAGCACTCGCCTACCACCACAGAGACCCGGGTTCAATTCCCGGCAGCAGTACTTCCGGCTTGGTCAGACGTTCTTTCAATCCCAACAATTGGGTGTGTATGGAGGTGGAAAGCCTGTGGGGTATGAGCCCTGGTCGCTGCACTAATGCCTCCTCTGGTCACTTGGCGCACCTGTTCGGGGCCGACTGTTGGTACTGGGATTAGGTTAGGTCTCCATGCCTTTGGTGCCTACTGCCCAGGTGGGTTATCTCGTGAAAGAAAATGCCTTTCTGTGTGGCATTTGCATGTTCTCCCCGTGCCCACCTGGGGTTTCCTCCATACAAGAACCCCCCACTAAAAGCCACAGACTGTATAAAAAATATGGACGGAATCACCGTGACATCGCCCATTGGTTTTTGGACTCCTGTTTTGAAGCCTAGAGTATGGGAGTGTGACTGTCGCCATCTTTGCCACTGGCTTTCCTGGGGAAGCTAAGCAGGTCTGGCCCAGGTTACTCCTTGGATGGGAGACTGGTGCTGGAAGTGGTGGAGGACCAGTAGGAAGTGCTCTTCCCTCTGGTTTCATATATAATCTCCCCAATGCCCCAGGGCAGAGACAGGGACTCTGTCCTATGAGTGAGCACCGTCCTTCAGATGAGATGTTAAACCGAGGTCCTGAGTCTCTGTGGTCATTAAATATCCCATAGGCACTCTTCGCAAGAGTAGGGGTGTAACCCCGGTGCCCTGGGTAAATTCCCATACAAGGCTCCTTCCATCATGGCCACCTAATCATCTCTCGTTATTTAATTTGCACATTCAGTCCTCAACTCTCCACCGTGATCGCTGATGTGTGGTGAGCGTTAACTTCTGGCACAAACTGGCTGTCGTGCACTGGTCGTGCATCACCCAGATGGGGTGCTAGCTACACATCGGTGGCTGAGTTGAGCCTCCCCCCCTCTCCCCTGATATGTGAAGACTGAAGAGCTTTGAGTATCTAAATTAGAAAGGTGCTATATAAATGCAATTAATTATTGGGGTTCTTGAGACGGCACAAGACCAGGTTTCCCAGAGCTGCAGCCGCTCCGCCTGATCCGTGATCGGCAAGCTGCGTGATCACTGGACAGGCAACGTGTCAATCATGCCCAAAACAGTCTTTTCTATCGTCTATTTTACTCTAAAAGGGTGAGTTATATAAAAATAACCCCCCGTACAGTTCTCATGAAAGGTGAAAATAGCTAGACCAAAACCGTGTTTTGAACCAGGCTGTAAACGCGTTTAATCCTGTTGTAAAGACAGGCATTTTAACATGGGGGTGAACAGGGACTGACTCGCTTTTGGAGCCAGCCTCAAGTGGCCATTTGAGTTACTACAGTCAGTGGTGGCTTGCAGCTGCACAAAAAAAGAGGAAAACTCCAGTAACGTTAACTGCGTCCTCGGCTGTGGCGATGACGCTGTGTGGTGGCTTGAATATCACTTTATCAGACAACATCCCCCGGCCGGGACCGATCCACTCCGAATTCGTCCTACTACCGGAGCGGTCTACCTCCAGGCTCTGCCGCCAGCCACATAGCTAGTAGTCAGCACGATCGAGGCGAGCCCACTGGCTGTCTGCCGGTGTCATGCCGAGTTTTGCACCCCCGCCGCCAAATGCATCCCCACCTCACGGGAGCATATTGTAATGATTTATACGGAAACGTAACTGTTTACAAATGATATAATTGTCTGGGTAGACGTGATCTCCAGGCCAGGGGGTCTGTCCTGGCTCATGGAGACCGACTTTGATGCATAAAATCCGCATCGAGGTGACTTCCATGCTTGGGTCTCTCTTCTGGCTCACGGAGGCCGACTTTGGTGCTTAAAATCCGGCTACAGGTGACCTCGAGGCATTTATCTGGAGCACCGCTTCTTCTTCTTCTCTGATCTGAAGCAACCCGGAACAACGACTTCCGGGTTGCTCCAAATAAATGCTTCTCGGTTTTTGAAAGACAGAAAAGTGGATTTTATGCAACAATTTGGATGCAACAACTAGGTGTCATTAAAAGAAGAGGATGTTTTGCATCGGATAGCGTCTTCACTTCACGTGAAGACTCAGGTAGGAGCCGGCATTTAGACCTAGACGTGAAAATGGCACAGTGTAAAATGGAAAAGTCAAAAAGTGGCGGCAAGATAGTAGACAGTGTAAAATGGGAAATGCGTGACGTTCGCCGGGCGCTAATGTGCTCAGTATGAGCGAGAAGCGCCCGGCTAGCGGGGTAAGTCTACGAGTAAATGTTATGTGGTTGTCCGGGCGCTGATGCTCAGTATGAGCGAGAAATGCCCGGCTAGCGGGGTAAGTGGCTCCCCAGGCTACCTACCGCTTCTCACCACCTGTGGATTATTATTATTCCGTGGATACTCCTGGGCTACACACTCTCCTCTTGGCTCTCGGTCACAAGCTAAAATTAGCGTTAGCTTCGAGCTTAGCGTTCCACGACCGCACCATGCCACCGCTGTTTTCCACTCCGGTTCTTTATAATAATATCAACAACATTCTGGATTACGGCCGCCGCTCTCTACACCGAGGAGCCTCGAGTTTGGGTGTCGTCGCCATGGATGTATTATAATAATAACGGTCGTCGCCCTCCAACTTCCTCATTACGTCATCACCAGGAACTGGCTTTACTGAACATCCGTTCACTCAAAAATAAAAGCCTCATTCTGAATGAATTCATAACTGACAATAACATTAACATCCCCATCCCAAAAGAAATACGCAAAATAACCTTCAGAAACAACAAATCCATCTCCCCCTCGGCTCTCTCAGCCTCTCTTACCAAGGGCCGCGGGAAGACTAATTTAAGGAATGGAAGTCCTCCTCTTCACCTTCTTTTCAGGTTTGGCCGATGGACATGATCTCTGTTATACAAATGGAGAGACTGAGGTTCCTGAGAGCCAACTCGCTTAGAAGGTTCTCAACTATCTGGGATCCGTTTTTGGCCTACTTTGACGAGGTTAAAAATGACTAGTGACTGAGGTTAGGGGTGATAGACTGCTTGCCTGGCTGGTTTCCCATGGACCCCTCTCTTCTTTTCCTGTGTCCAAGCCTGTTTGTTTGTCTTGTTTGTTTATTGTTCTATAAAAAATTGAAAATTAAATATTGGAAAAATAGGCTATCAGGCCTAGCCACTTCCCAACCCCCTAGTCCCCCAAATATAGCATACCGTAAATGCATACAATGAAAATACATACTGTAAATGTACACATACCCAGATAATGGTGAATTTACATGCATGATGTATCATGCATGAGCAAGTTATTTCAAAAATCACATATAATTAGAAGCAAGAGCAGGTTTGATAACCCTTTATTTTATAGGTCCCTAATTACATATGAACTACATATGAACATCAATGTAATTACATGTAATTACATTGGTGTTCATGTCTAAACTATAAATAGTTCATTATGTAACTACATATGAACTATATGTAATTAGACATGAACACCAATGTGTAGTTCATATGTAGTTAGATGGTACCGGACCTGTAAAATGGTGTGAGTCTATTCAACTGTAGTTCATGTAGTAAAGAAGCTACGGCCTGGGACAGAGATTGCTAAAACCCAGTGGTGGATTCGATCTAGTGAACTTCTGATTGCAAAGCACGCCGCTTTAACGACTCAGCCACAGGGGCTTTCCAACTTTCATAGTGAAGTTTGAGAGGATAACTGTATGTCAGTCAGATGTACAGTAGCTGTTGTCACTTCATAGCTTTGTTATTATACACAGAGATTTGGGGGGAAATATTTATACTTTGTTGTAGATATGATTCAAGTATATAAATCCCCTGATGTGAAGCAGAAGGATCGAACTCCCCACAATTTGCAAAATAAATTTTAGGCCCTTTGCTCTAGAAACATTCAGTTATATTTAAAACTTTCAGCGATTTACACCCGCCGGGTGCAAATAGCATCTGCCTTTTGAGATGGGAGGGGGACTGGCACAGTCACACTGCAGAAATGCCTTCACATTAATCAATATTGCCTGTCTTTCAAGCTACAACTAACAAAATATCAATATTTTCCCCAAGTCTCTGTCTATAATGACAAAGCTACGAAGTGACACTGGGTTTTAGCAATCTCTGTCCCAGGCCGTAGCTTCTTTACAGGTCTGGTACCATGTAACTACATATGAACTACAGTTGAATAGACACTCCATTTTACAGGTTCGGTACCATGTAACTAACCTGACTCCACCAGATGGGGCGGTATTGAACTACAGTTGAATAGACTCACTCCATTTTTCAGGTCCGGTACCATGTAACTACATATGAACTACAGTTGAATAGACTCACTCCATTTTACAGGTCCGGTACCATGTAACTACATATGAACACCAATTGTAATGACTGTGTAATTACATGTCTAATTACAAATAGTTCACTAGATATGTACAGTAACTACATAATTAACTATTTGTAATTAGACATAAACATATATGTAGTTCATATGTAATTATGGACCTGTAAAACAAAGGGTTACCGCACAACATCCAATTTCTTTGGAAATTCTAGGAACAGAGAACATTGGATGCTCAGCGTGCCTGAGACTATACGGTGATCTATATGGAATTAAAAAATATTTTAGGTTTGAAGGATAATTAAACATAATTGAATTTAAACATATGAATCACAAGCGACCAATAACGTTAATGTTACAAAGTGGACATTTGTATAATGTATAAAAACAGTTATCTTAATTACTTACTGAGATTATTCGCTCCTGGTAAACGAGTTGAACTTCCCTCGTGTCAGATCAGTTTGTTTCTGCTGCATGCGCGCACATGCACCCTCTCTCTCGCTCTCTCCCCCTCCTTCTTTCTAGTTTCCGGCAGTTAGCACTACTAGGCGTATCACTTCCCTTCGCAGAACAATGATATAACTAACTCCAACACACTTCATATTCTCGGATAGAACTCTGGATACAGGAACTGTAAAACTGCTTTTGTGATCAGCTGGTGTTGTTTATGGCCAAAGAAAGATTTAAGTCAAGTCAAGTCAAGTCAAGTCAAGTTTATTTGTATAGCACATTTCATACACAGAGGCAATTCAAAGTGCTTCACATAAAATGGATGACAGGAAAATAAAAGAATAAAAGAAGAGAATAAAATTTTAAACATTTAAAAGCATCACAACAAAACTTTTAAAAAGAGTATAAAAAGTGCATTAGGCAACAGGCACAGCAGTTGCAAAAAGAGCTAAAAACTCATAGAGGACTCATTGGGTTTGCATAATAGAATAAATCAATTTATCTATATTGAGTCCCCCGACATCATGACTATAAACATGACTACACACACATAAAACTCAGGTCTGGGTACGGTGTCCTCGTTTCCTCTATACTGCAGTTTGGACGCCAAGCATACCCCCGCTTGTACCTTGCGTCATCTGTTGCCCGTCGACAAACAGGACGGATCTTTTCACTAAACCTTGCTTAAAACGAGTACGGCTCTAGTAAGCTCCCCTTACGCGTGCGTCCCTCCTGACGCATCACCTCACCCTCTTGTGAGTAGAAGAGAAAATGATAAAACTCTTATGTCTGACAAACTTTTATAAAAGGTTTCCATTTCTGTCTTATATTTGGCACATTCTAGGAAAACATGCAGGACATCCACACTCACATTAGGATGTTTTCCCACAATATGCAGACACTGATTCGAGCCTCAGTCTGCAAGTTTGAACACAATCTCTCCGGGTTCCATCACAATAAGTGACTTTGTTAATCTGAGGCTGCAGAAATGTAGTGTCTTCCTTTGGTCTCCTTTTCCTATAAACCCTGCCATAGAGTGTATAAAAACAGATCACCCAGAATCAGCACAATACTTAGTAATAGGACAAATGTGTGTGGTCCAAATTAATTTCCAATCTTGATTCTGTAACTGAAATAAATTGAATTCATTTAATAAGGCATATCAGTTGACATCAGAAAACAGACAATATCACATTGTTTGTTGAAAAAGAAAAAGAAAACATTAAGAAAAATATTTGGAACAAGAACAATATTTGGATCCCATTCCCTTTTCAGCCCTTTTGTGGCTTTCTTCTACCATGCTGCTGCGTTCACACCACAGGGAAAGATGAGCAGGCAGCTAGGCCACACATGTTCTTCCCACGTTCAATGAAAAAGTATCTGTAAGAGGAGCACATCATCATCGTCATTATCGTCCTCTTGCTGGTAGATTCAGAGGAACTATAATTAGACTGAAGACTTACCCATTGATCCCCCAGCCAGGTCCCCATGAGTTCTTCACGATCCAGTAAGGGGTACCGTTCTCCTGAGCATACCCAACAGCCAGAACTGCATGGTTCACCTTGTCTGTGGTCTGGTGGCATTTAGTGCTAAAGGGAAGAGAGAAGTGGGAGATATGTGAGTTTATACGGATGTGTGTTTTGACAAGGAATGAGGAAATACATAAGTCTGACACAGCCTCTCTGACTGACAGGGCCTTTTGCTAAGCTAAGATACTTTATATACAACAGACACTATATTTTTTTACTTTGATTGAATATTAAGATAGAAGCAGTTCAATCAGGAGAGGCCAGTTGGTAGGATTAGACAAACTTTATTTAGCAATCGGCATGCATGGCAAATACTTTGGCGCTTGACTCCATTGGCCAGTGGCGCTGCTCTTGAGGCAAGAGGAGGGCACCTGCATAGGCTAGAAGATCCCCCCCCGTGGGGGATCAGGAGTCAAGACTTGTTGGTGGCGGACTGGGGAGGTGGGTGGGGCAAATGGGGAGGTGGGTGGGGCAAAACAACGCTTCGGAGGCCGGCTTCAAGGGAGATGGACTGCCGTGAGCTGCTGCTGCTATGATCGGCCAGAGAGAGAGAGGTGACGTAGAACCCTTGCTATATATATGAGGATTAACTGACGTCATAGCAGACGTCATAGCAGACGTCATACTAGGACTTTTGACTGACCACGTTATGCTAGAACTTGACTGTCGTCAGGGGATGATCGGATTATGCGTGAGTGGCCTTCTGCTTGAACTATGGTCTGGAGACCTCACTTCTTTCCCATCCTATTTATAGCAGTGGCGGTTGGAGGTGAACTTGGGTTTGTCTCTGCCTGTTCTTGTTTTGGTTCCAGTTTTGGTCCTACTGCAGGATGTTCTGCAAAAACTGTTCCTAGAATACTTTATGATAATGATACATGCACTAATGCTCTAATGGGCACACACTTGTCTGTGTTTCTCTAGGAAATATGGCTAAATTACATTATATATTATTGTTTGTTTGTTTGTAGCAGCATGTATTATTGTGTTTGTCCACTGATGAAAGATTAGAAAGCAAACTTTGCGTAAGCAAAATCATTGTTGATGGGTGTATGTCCAGCTGTGACTCTTATAATATTAGTCAGACATTAATTAAATACAAGATAGATAAACCTATTTTCAGGAACCAATATGACAGTATGATATAACTAATTCTCACCTGCTGTACACGCCCTGTTCGTAATGCATGAAATCGTCCGTCACCTCAAAGGCTAAGCTGACAGGATTGCGTGTGGCCACTGCGTCCACCATGCCCATCTCATCATACTGCCATGTAACAGAGGAACAGAGGTCGACTAGAACCGCATTAAGTTACAGACATTTATCGCAGACATTTGCGTTGAATAGACAAATCAATATTCACTTACCGCCGTTATGTTCATCACTTCCTTAACAAAAACAGCCGCCAATTCAGGTTTATACCTGCAACTCTGTTCCTGATTCAACAAAAAAGTAAGAATCCTTTGATGTTTTTGTTACCCCAAAGCATGTCAATCATGATGTGTCATTCTTTAAAAGTCAGTTTTGTCAATGCACATTATGAAGGCTAATTATTTACTTACATAGCCTTCGTATGGGTAGTCAGCCTCTGTCATGAGTCCCTTGTTGTACATAATGTACTCAAATGCGTGACTGGGAAGGCCGCTAAATATAGAGATAGAGACTCTGCATAAGAATTTGACGGCAGTGATACAGAGTTACAGATAGGTAGATGTACTGTAGATGATCAAGTTCAAGTTAGTCAAAAGTCTAAATGTAGAAAGCCAAGTTATGTCAGAACAAATCGAGAGACCAGTACCAATTTAATATCTTAAAGAAAACTAAATATACAGGGACTTGTATTATGGGAACGCAATATTATTTTAATCGTATAACAAATCTCGTACATTTCAGTCGAAGTCATTTACACAAGGTCTTTTGTCAAGACTGTAGAACCCTTTTCAAGTCATCAAAGTCAACCATCAAGTCACCAGATCCCAGGTCAAATCAAGTATTTTCTTCATCTATCAAGTTAAGTCTCAAGCAATTAAAATTGTGACTTTTTTCAGGTCTCAGTTTTTTTTTTTTTTTTCCATTTACATTAAAATAAGCATTGAAATTCTTGAGTGTGACAAGGCGTGACTCGCATCCCCACCTCTGGATTGTTGCATACAAGGAAACATGGCTTCTCAATGGCACTCACCCATTACATCCATGGTTGTCGAAGGCCCCAGCACAATCCACCAGTTGTTGCTCTGACTAAGTAGCATAAGTTACAAGGTAAGTTACAAGGTTACAATGGTAAATGAAAGTTTATCAGATTACAGTTGATGTCATGTGACAACAATGGGAAAGAAGAACATAAACAAATATTGCACTTGAAATAACTTGTTAATGACTGTAATTAAAAAAATCATGTGATGTTGTAAGAATATTTTTAATGCAAGGACAGCTGTTTTGCTAGAGAAATGAAACTGTGTCACCAGTAGTGGGAGTTTCCCAGAGGTAATGGCAGTAACAGACTCCAAACACCCAGTGGTGGAAAAGGTCCAGCAGCTGCCACAACCGCCCTTTGTTAAAATAACAAAAGAAACAAAAGAAACATGAGCATTTTGTGTGATAACACCTGAGGAAAGAATGTAGCTGAATCATGCACAGACAAGATTTGATTATATTCACTGCAGTTGTCACACACCAAAATTAATATGCTTTGTTCCACATGCAACAACTTTAAAATCCAAAATTACAAATTTAACTGTGCGATCGTGTGTTAAACTGTACCTGATTCTTTACATCTGTTACATAATTTCCTTTCTTTCTCCAGTCGATAGAATCTGGATATTGTCCGTTGCTGCTGCTGACATAGTTCCCTTTTGTAGCAGAGCAGTTCTGCAATTGACAACATGCAAAATCATTGTCTTTCCCGTCATCTACAATATAAAATATGTATTTCCTGCATAGATGACAATACCTGTGGCTCTGTCAAGAGGAAAGACCTTCGAAACTCAGCAAACGTCAAGTCAGAAAACTGGTTCAGTTGCACTGCAAGAGGAGATCAAACAAGGTTCAACACAATGTAATCCTATAAACCAAAAACATAATGCTATTAACAAGATGTGAACCTACTTGTGAAAGTGTGATTGCCGTCATTGTGCTTGTCAATCTTCCTCTTATTCTCATTGAATATCTGCAGTCTGCCATAATACTCCTCCACTTCATACATTTTGTTGTGCTGTACAGTGGGAGAATTGCTGACATTCTTAAGGCCATTAACCACTCATCAATAATGTTCTTAAGATACATTATAGTTATATAAGTATAGCCTCAATTAAGCCTATAAAGATATGTTTCCAATCTTAACAATGACCTAATCCAAGAAGGATAAATATCACAGCTAGGTCAAAAATTATACCACATAAAATCATATAGGACATACAAATACCATTAAATAAACTTATTGAGCAGGCTATGTCCCATCCAAATAATTTATTTTACCCCTTGACTGACTTACCTGCACCATCCATGACTTGAAGTGAGATTCATCTGAAAACAATAATGTCCAATTGATTGATGCTTTATACAATAAAACTATAGACTAAACAATGCAGGTACGATTAAATGCAGAATATGCCTACAGAGTACACCCCTGACAGAATATGAAAGTGAAAGCTTTGAGTATAACCTACTTTAAAACGCACAAAACCGCACAAGTTTGCGTAAAAAACAGACTATCACAGCAGCTTACCTGGCTCAGAAAAGCGAAAAGCTGAAGTTCCAGACAAAATAACAAACACTATAAACGCGAAGGTGTTCATGCTCGCTGTGCGTGTTGTTGGCTTCAGAGACGCAGATTCAGTAAAGGAGGAAGGAGTGAAGGAGGGAGTCTGGGAAGCGAGACGTGATTTCTAACCCCACATAGGATAAGCAATAACCACGCCCTGTGGCGCCGGGATTGGCCAGGAGCAACACTGGAGGGCACGCAGCCCAGCGATTTCATGAACCAACTGGAATAGCTCTTGAGAACGGACAGCGATTTCGAGAGCGGACATTGAAATGTATTATGGTCACCTACCTTCCTTAGCATAGTAATAATAATAATAATAAGTATAATAATTGTAATCTACACAATGTACACAATCTACAAAAACATGCAATAATATAAACAGTGTTGTGTTCACGTTCATAGCTCATATAATATAATGTATCATATCGTTAATTTCAAGCTCAATTCTTACCCAGAGAAAAGGTACAGCACTGAAAATGTAACAATCAATAGTTTTTTTAACATCTTTATTTTAAAAGATGAAAAACCCCAGGTGCTTTAGTCCCAAGCTTCAATGCTCCTGGCCAATCCCGGCGCCACAGGGCGTGGTTATTGCTTATCCTATGTGGGGTTAGCGAGACTAGTGAAGAAGAAACCGGTCTGAGTCATGAGGTTTGCTGCCCACTCAGGCTTTCTGTTCCCCCAAAGAATTCCCCTGCTACTCATATGGACAAAAGTTCAAATCAATGATTAGCCCGGCAACTAGAAATTAAATATATATATGAATATAATCTACATTATTGTTGTTGTTGTTGTTGTTGTTGTTGTTGTTGTTGTTGTTGTTGTTGTTGTTGTTGTTGTTGTTGTTGTTGTTGTTGTTGTTGTTGTTGTTAAGTTTTGTTATTTTCCATCTTTTTTTTCATGGCTTGCAAGGAGAGACAGACAAAATGAGGACAAGAGAGGATGTTAAATACATAATATTATATTTATTTTTTGACATTAGCAATAGAGAGAGCATGATGCCGATTGATCGATGAGCTACAAAAACACTTGAGACAAAATGCCCCTGAGATAGAATGGATTCATAGCAAGAGGTAACTGGGAAACATAGCTTTTTATTATTAGTCTCAGTCATCATATCATTTATATAGATTTGCAGATTCAGTAAAGGAGGAAGGAGTGAAGGAGGGAGTCTGGGAAGCGAGACTAGTGGTGAAGTAGAAACCGGTCTGAGTCACGAGGTTTGCTGCCCAGGCTTTCTGTTCCCCCAAAGAATTCCCCTGCTACTCATATGGACAAAAGTTCAAATCAATGATTAGCCCGGCAACTAGAAATGAAATATATATATGAATATAATCTACATTATTGTTGTTGTTGTTGTTGTTGTTGTTAAGTTTTGTTATTTTCCATCTTTTTTTTCATGGCTTGCAAGGAGAGACAGACAAAATGAGGACAAGAGAGGATGTTAAATACTAGGGCTGTGGCGATTCACTTATCTCCCGATTCGATACTATCACGATTCTTGGGTGCCGATTCGATTTATATTGCGATTCTTAAGTATTGCGATTCTACGATTATTGCGATTCGATATTACGATTTATTGCGATTTTTGTTTATTTTTTTCTTTTCTTTTTTCAGTTTGTTTGCTTTTTTACACTAGATTAGAACATGGGAAAAGTTGAATCATACACTAGAGACTGTATATTATATATCATGAGTAGGGCTGGGCGATATAGTTAAAAACAGGGGCGGACTGGGATCATAATTCAGGCCGGGCATTAGATACCAAGCAGGCCAGGGTGATATGGGCCAACGCGAGTGAAATTTGGGCCGTTTGAAGCCAGATTTGGGCCGTTTGAAGTCCAATTTTACAATGAGATGCACCCACTTTAACCCTGAAGTGTAATTATTACTTCAGACTAACTAATAAAGTAATAAAACCACTAGTAAACCAGTAGGCGGCGCCTGGTCTGCTGTTCAGTGAGTGGCCTGACTGCAAGCACCCAAAAAAAAAAAAAAAAAAAAAAAAAAAAAATTTTTTTTTTTAATTTGCGATTATCGATTCTGGAATAAAAGATCGATCCAAAAAATCGTGACATTAAAAATCGCGATACTTAGGTGAATCGATTTTTTCCCCCACCCCTATTAAATACATAATATTATATTTATTTTTTGACATTAGCAATAGAGAGAGCATGATGTCGATTGATCGATGAGCTACAAAAACACTTGAGACAAAATGCCCCTGAGATAGAATGGATTTATTAGCAAGAGGTAACTGGGAAACATAGCTTTTTATTATTAGTCTCATCATATCATTTATATAGATTTGCAGATTCAGTAAATGAGGAAGGAGTGAAGGAGGGAGTCTGGGAAGCGAGACTAGTGAAGTAGAAACCGGTCTCACGAGGTTTGCTGCCCAGGGTTTCTGTTCCCCCAAAGAATTCCCCTGCTACTCATATGGACAAAAGTTCAAATCAATGATTAGCCCGGCAACTAGAAATGAAATATATATATGAATATAATCTACATTATTATTGTTGTTGTTGTTGTTGTTGTTGTTGTTAAGTTTTGTTATTTTCTATCTTTTTTTTCATGGCTTGCAAGGAGAGACAGACAAAATGAGGACAAGAGAGGATGTTAAATACATAATATTATATTTATTTTTTGACATTAGCAATAGAGAGAGCATGATGCCGATTGATCGATGAGCTACAAAAACACTTGAGACAAAATGCCCCTGAGATAGAATGGATTTATTAGCAAGAGGTAACTGGGAAACATAGCTTTTTATTATTAGTCTCATCATATCATTTATATAGATTTTTTTTCCTTACAAAATTGGGAATATCTCTTAAGCTGTGGAAACATGAGGGTTGAAAGATAATTTTCATACCATACTGGGTATTGCTAACAGCAAAATGTTTATTTGTTTATATTCCTTATAAGAGTATGTGCATGTATAAGTGTACAATACAGTATAAGTATATAGTATTATTCTGTCTGTGAAGGTGTTGCATGCCTGCCACATGAGCTTCAAAAGTGTACTGTACATACATAGTAAAAATACATACAAATATTCACAGAATAAGCACTACGTTACTATATTCCTGCTAACAGAATGGTTATAGACAGGATTACAGTATAAATGCAAAACACTTTGAAGTTGACTCCTACCTCTAGTCATGGTTTCAAGACCACACTGTCGTAGCATTTTGTGTTTAAGCTTGAGATACAATTTTTTTTTGGAAAGGATTACACTGTTCCACATTGAGAAATATGCAGGGTTGCATGTACCAAATGTACAGCACATTTCAATAAGGTGAATTAACAACAAAGTACAAAATACTTCCCCATGTTCATATAAAGAGCGGATCACTCTCTCTTATACTACTACAAAAATAGTGTTTGAATGCTGCAGGCAGAGATCATTCACATACATTTTTTCCATATTCTTAAACAGCAATGCATATAACAGAGTGATATACAGTCACGTTCCACAATCACTGGAACAGCAAAAAGGACAGATTGTCTTTTAATTACAGAAGAGCAACAGCCTTTTACTCTACAGGAGTATCGCCGGACCTGAAAGTACAGTACTACATGTACCACTGACTGCAGAGTATGCTCCATTAACTTTGAGTTGAGTTGAAAACCGAGGAATGTGAGGGTTTTAACAAAAGCTAAAGTCATGAATCAGTCATTGTACAATGGCATGCTCCAAGCAAAACAGTGAGTGCAGACATCTAATCCCTCACATGAAATCACAGAAATCAAATGAGACGTAACACTAGAGGAAGATTTGCACTTATCTTAATATTAATGAGTTAAAGAGTTGAATTGGGTAACATAGGACAGTATTGGATTACAATGAATGAAAACACACATTGCATTTTGTCAATTTTGGGTTAATGATGATGTGAATCTCAGGGTGATAAGCAGAATTGAAGCAATAAATCCCCCTTATTTTGGTTTGGGAAGCACAGACAGCTATGCTTCAGGTATAACCTCATCAACTCTCCCCCCGAACAACATTTCACATTCGTTAAATATTGTTATAGTCTCTGTGTACTTTTACCTGGGTTTGATGCAATTTGATTTTTACAATGCTACATTGGTTGCAGAGTAACTCAATCCTCCTTAAACTCAAGCAAAGAGAACAATGGCCGGCAGCACAAGTGCTCAGAAAGTGCAAAGTCGACACAGAGATGCTGCAAAATAATGTCATTGGTCACTGAAGCTGTGTACAGCTGTAGTGACCTCTGTTATTATGCTTGAAATATGCAATGCAACTGAAAAAGAAATGAGGAAAAAGCAGGTGTCAGGTGAAACAAAATATATTATGTTTTGTGTCCTCAAACAACCTCGAACATCTACTGTACAGAAGAGCAAATATTTTAAACATGTGCAACTATACAAACATTAATGTGTGTATGTTAACTGATGTATAAATATTAACATAGAAAATAATGTGGAGGACCACCATCCTCATCAGTTGGGCACTTTAGGCTCAATTCTGAGTGAGGCTTCATACATGCTTTCTTCATCCAGAACGAAACTGTTATCCAGCAGATACTGGGCTGCCTAAAGGAGGAAGTGAAATGAACAGTGAATGAATATTTGTTTTTTAGAAAGACCTAGAAAAAATTGACTTAATATCAAAATTCCTTTTCATAGAAATCATTTCGCGACCATTTTGCATCCAAGTGGTTTGAAGGACTTCTCAGTGCAATTTTCACACTTTGCAAAGTCATCCTGTGGGCCAGATTGGACCCTCTGGCGGGCCGGTTCTGGCCCCTGGCGGGACGTATGTTTGACACCCCTGCTCTAGAGTGTATTACCGTAGTATTCATATTTGTTTACCTTTGGCTGATGATCAATCTTGTATGCTGTTTGCTGAAACTGCCTGATTTCTCTGATGATATGGGAAATCTGAAACGTAATAGAACCAGGATGTTTAATTCTAACAGTAAAACACACACTTTGCACATTGCACCAAACAAGATACTGTGGCAACTTGGCAAGAACATCTTACCATCCTCATCTTTGAGAAGTTGACCAGGTTATCTTCTGTGTAGTTTGGCGTGCCCTCCTCGATGAAAGCCAGATCCGTGAGGTACATCCCCAGATACGGCACGCAAGGGGGATCGCAGCTGGCGGGAGAAAACACATGTCATCTGGTTGCATTACACACCATATTTGGTTTATCAAACCAGTAAAGCTACATCCTTGAACAGAACTCACTTCTTCAAAGCCTCGCGCAGGTTTTTGAACCTCCCCTCTGATGAAACCAACTTCTGTAGCTTGTCAATCACCACTTTTGTCTAGAGGAGCAAGGTAGAAAGGGTATGAAGCATGGATTCAGTGAGAACATTAACGACATTTATGGCGGGACAAGGCTCACAGTCACCCCTGGATAAAGGACATTTCTTCTACTCTTAGAGAGGCAGACCTGGCATATATTTTTCACAACATGCTTTGCTGTAACGTTAATATGTTGAAACAAAGGTTATCTCTTAATTACAGAGAGGAATGGGCAAATGACATATGGTCTAAACCTAAGCTTATGTTCAGATGAAGCAGCGTTTTGGTCCTGAGCCCTATGTCACTTTCTTTCTAACCAGAAACCAGAGGTCTTGCCATTTAAGTAGGGTGGTTCACAGCTATACCAGAAGAGAACAGGATATGCAATGTCTGTGATCTAAAGGATGTTGAAAATGAGTTTCATTTCATGTTTTATTGTACTTTATATGATGATTTGAGGATTTCCTTATTTGACGAAATGGAAAAGCAAAGCAAAGACCTGAGCTCTTCTGGGCAGATGATGGCCAGAAGTTGGAGTGGTTGTTTAAGACTGAGGTATTTAAGACTGCTAACTTTATTTCTAGGGCCTAGAATAGAAGGCAAGCACAGCTCTTTAAGTAGGTTCAGCTGGTGGTTTTCATGCTGTACAACTTTACTGTATGTATTTTGGGTGTTTCTGTTGGTTTTATGTTTGATCATTATTTGTTTAAATGATGAACAGTAAAAGTGTCCTGTAAGCCCATGTGGGCTGGGCTTCCTTCGAAGCATGACACTTAAATAAAGAAAATCAATCAATCAGATAGATAGGCACCTGCTTGGAAACCTTGAGCCAGGTCTTCTTGAGGCGGAAGACAGAGCTGCGGTTGAGGGAGGAGTTGATCTCGAGCACAGCATTGTAGTTGTGGAGACAGCGGCAGATGTCAGCCACAGCCACCCATTTGTCTATGACTGCCACCCTCGTGACCACATCCTCACATCGCAGGATCTCCGTCGCAATAAGGTTGCTTATCTTTCAGAGGGAAGAGATTGGGTTACTTTTAAAATTAGGAGCAAAAAGAAGACTTGTGTGAATTATTGTGGGGGATGGTGCTTGTTGATTGAAACGTACATCATTGAAGTGCTTCGTTGTTTTCATGATATAGGGTGTCTTCTCATTTTTGTCATTCTTCATCCAGCCTTGTCCAAAGAACTCTCTGTGAAGCCGTACAGTGTGGATTGGTCAAGAAAAGGTGGATCAACATCACTGAATCTCTCTTGTACATAAAGGTGTGACCAGAGGTGGAAAGTACTCAAGTACGTGAGTAGTTTATTTATTTATTTATTTATTTATTTATTTATTTATTTATTTATTTATTTATTTATTTATTTATTTATTTTAGGAATGGTACTTTTTAAGATTTTTTATTTTTTATAATGCTATACTTTTACTCTTACTTGAGTAATAGTAGTACTCTTAAAGTAGTAAAAGTACTTTTATATGAGTATTCTTCAATTCTTACCTTTCTGGTAGGTCACAGATTGTGGATGTGAATGGGACATTCTCCAAAGCCAAAGCCACCTGCTTTCGGGTCCCTCAAGGGAGTGTTTTGGGGCCTCTCTTTTTTGCAATTGTATATCAATGATTTGAAAATTGCCTGCTCTTCTGATCTGTTTATTTATGCTGATGATTCAGCTATTCTGGTGTCTCATAAAGATGTAGCTGTGGTTGAAAAAACTCTGGGGGACGAGCTTCATAATGTCGGTATCTGGTTGTCTGATAACAAGCTGTCTCTTCATCTAGGAAAAACCAAGGCCATATTATTTGGTTCCAGAATTAAGCTAGGTAAGGCCCCTGACTTGAATGTAAAGGTAGGTGAGACTATTATTGCAGGTAAGGATTCAGTAAATTATTTAGGGTGTACTTTGGAGAAACACCTAGCTGGGGATGCCATGGCCATAAAGCCATTAAAAAAACTCCCACACTAAGAACATTGGCTGGAGCATTGGTACAATGCCATTTTGACTATGCTGCCACCTCCTGGTTTACCAGCACAGCGCAGTGCTTGAACAACAAACTTCAGACTGCCCAAAATAAAGTAGCTAGGGTGGTGTTAAAGCTGTCTCCCAGGACACACCTTGGCCCAGCACATTTCTAACAGCTAATTTGGCTAAAAACAGCTAATCATCCAAATTAAATTAGGATTTACCCATAAAATCATACATAATGCAGTTCCCAAATATCTTTACAACTACTTTAACCATTTTAGGGACATCCACAGCTATGCCACCAGAGGCAGCTCAACTAATATCAGACTTTTTTAAATATAGGACTCTAGTAGGAATACCTTTCTGTACTCTGCTGCCATTGAATGGAACAAAGTTCCAGCATCACTGAAGCTTATTGAGGCACAGAGCAGTTTTAAGACGGCAATTAGTGGTTGGCATCCAGTCTTTTAGAATAGGTAGGTACCTAGCACTGTATCAGGGAGAGAATGTATATTGTATTTGATAACTTTGTACTTTAGCCTATGTTCATTTCTATATGTAGGTATGTATTTATGTATTGTGAGTCTTAAGTATTGTATTTGCACCTGACAATCCTGTCAGCCATTCCCCTTCCTTTTATCGTGTTCTGATTCCCCGGAAACCCAGGAACAAGATGAGCCGGCACAATAATTTGGCTAGGATGATTGAAGTTTGTAATATAAAAAGAATTTATTATAAAACCTGCTGAAGTACAAAAATAAATGAAATTAGCTACAAAAATTAGAATTACAGATGGAGTAAGAAATTCTCCACTGAAAACGAACCGCACCCAATCTCAGACTGTACCCAGTTAGCTGACAAATGATTTTAAGCGAGACTGGCTTCCAATGTTTCAACATCTGTTATATATCAATCAGAGACTTCCTGCTTCAGGGTATTTTTCCATTGGTTCACCTATAGTTAAACATAAGAATGCATAACATCACATCACAGAGGAGTTCAACTAAAGTTCCTTTGTGGTTAAACCATATATGGTTTCTTGTAAACCGTACGCCTATCTCTTCACTTTCTTTGAAAAGACAGGAAGTCTCCACTCGCAGCCGGCTGCACAGGAAGCCTGTTCAACTCTGTGTAGCTCTGCAAACACGTATACACTTCTCTGTAAGCATAACCATATACACAAAGGAAGTCAATTTATAGGCTATTGAATCTGGGACAAAATTGTTGCTTTTTCCCAACACTTTCCCCCCAGAGGATCGCAATGGAAATAAGCCTGTGGCTTTGTTGTGTTTCAATCCTGGGCAGTTTTCTATGTTTCATAATGTCTGTCTTCTGTGAAGCAGTATTATGTGTGTTTTAAATTGTCAAATAAAACTTAATACTTACTTACTTTTAAATAAGCTACTTTTTTACTCTTACTTAAGTAATTTCCTGGACTAGTAATTGCACTTGTACTTGAGTTAATTTTGAGTTACTAATGTAACAATACTTGTACTTGAGTAGGATTTGTCAGTACTCTTTCCACCTCTGGGTGTGATGGCGGGGACTGCCCCCTAGTCCGACACCTCATTAGATGGCACTCACTCATATGGGATGACCTTAAAGACCAAGTGGTCCAGCAGGGTGAGCTGCTCTGCTATCTCCAAGGCGGAGTGGTTCTCGAAGGGCTCAGCCTTCCCTCCCTCCGCCTGAGACACAAAACAACACATGATTGAACACATGAAACACATGAAATGAAAAATGACTTTGTCAAATCAAAGCCTCAACCAAATCCCACAATTTTTTACTTCCTTGAAAAACAGAGTATCTTCAATGGTGACCTCATCATGTACCAGTATGAAAATTTCATCACAGATGTTTGAAAAATCCCACCCGTCCCATCAATTCAAACAGCCTTTCTCTCCTTAACTGATCTCCTCCCATTGGTTGACACTTTTGATTGATCCCTGGCCCACTCCGAGTAGGGAGTGAGTCCTTACCCCAATTGAGGGAGTTTGTGAGGGGACGACGGAGAATGGGAGCAGTGGGAGCAGCATTCTCTTTACCACATCGTTGTGACGAAAAGAGAGCTGAGCCAGAAGGCAAAGCTCTCGATCTACCAGTCAATCTTCATCCCAACCCTCATCTATGGTCATGCACTATAGGTCATGACTTGAGCGAAGGATGAGATCATGGATACAAGCGGCCAAAATGGGTTTCTTCAGTAGGGTGGCTGGCATCTCCCTTAGGGACAAGGTGAGAATCTTGGTCACCCGTGTGAGACTCAGAGTAGAGCCGCTGCTCCCTCGCATAGAAAGGAGCCAGTTGAGGTGGTTCGGGCCAGTGGCGTAGCAAGAAATGAAATTGCAGGTGGGCCTGAATAAAAGTGGATGGGCCACATTGACGTAATCGACATGATCAGAATCAGAATCAGCTTTATCGGCCAAGTATGTAGACATACAGGGAGTATGACTCCGGTATATGTTGCTCTTAATGTATTTTCAAAGGAAAAGAAAATGTATGAATACAAGCTGAAACAAACATCAAGGACTGCGATCAAAGGTATATAAAGCAAGTTAACAGCTATTTACATTATATACAATAAGTGTGATGTAGAATGTCCGCTATGAATAAGCAGGAGTAAAACAAAGAAATCATTGTATACCTATGTACAAATCATTGTATAGCTCACTGCAAAGACAGTAAAAGTATAGGGTTTGTTTTCTGCCAAAGGGTGTAACTGCTGTACGCCATTTTGACACCTACAGTAGCAAAACTCCACTTTTGACACTGACCAAGCCTTGTGGGTAGACTGGAGGATCCTAACAGCACTTCGGTCAGCTCAAAATGCATGCTGACATAAGTAATTCTAGCATGGTTCGCGCCCCCGTGTTACCTCCGGCTTGGTCGGGCATCCATACAGGCATGATTGGCTGTGTCTGCGGGTGGGTAAGCCGGATTAGGGGTATCTGTCCTGGTCGCTGCACTAGCGCCTCCTCTGGTCAGTCGGGGCGCCTGTTCGGGGCGCAAGAGAACTGGTGGGAAAAGCGTGATCCTCCCATGTGCTACGTCCCGCCGGTGAAGCTCCCCGCTGTCAGGTGAAAAGAAGCGACTGGCAACTGGGCATGTGTCGGAGGAAGCATGGTGCTATTCTACGGCTCTCCCCAGATCGGCAGACGGTGGAGCAGCGACCGGGGCAGCAGGGGGGAAATTGGCCAAGTACAATAGGGAATTAAACGGGGGGGGATTCAGAAAAAAAATAAAAATAAAGTAAGATGCTCTCAAACTGCTGTTTCATTGTGATTTTAAAGCTGCACGAGGCAAATTTGTACATCGGGGGTTCCAAATGTATGAAGTTAAATATGTAGCAAAAAAGCGAGAGAACTTGCAAAATATGATGTGAGAACTTGAAGAACAAAAATTTTGAGTTGTATGTTTAAATTTTCACCCATAGAAACTATTCACACACGTGTTCTGAATATGAAGGCACAGGGAAAAAAGAAAGTGAGAAATGTGTGTATTTTTACATAAAGAATTGTACATAGTGCAGCTATGCACTGCTCATGGGTATACAGTACAGTAGCATTGACTTTACTCACCAATTGTGCCACCTCTTCAAGGCTGATCTGATTGTCACCATGATCTTCCTGAGTTAGAGTCCTGGCAGACATGGAAAAAGATAGTCAAGCTCTGAAGAATATACAGTATAGTAAATGTGCTTCACTGGGTTTGTGTTTTTACATAACGGTAAACTCTTAGCCTGGTAAGCAGCCCAAATAAATCCTATGAAGAGTGATGACAACTGGGATTCATATGGGGCTGGATACCAGGATAGTACATTCTAGTCCCCACTGCTAAAGCTCTGTATCAATACCTGATGATATTGGCCGCTGCCTTCCTTTCCTGGGTCAGCAGCTCAGGATCATGCATCACTTCTTCCAGGAAGGAAATAACCTTCGTCTTCAGCTCATTGTTACTCTCAAAGTCCTGGAGGAGCGCAGAGAGAAACACAAACAGGCGGCTTACAATATACTGTGTAGAATATTAAATTAATCATAGTCGTGCTTAAAGGAAAAATCCATCCTCGGATACTCTTAAAAGGTTAGATAGCATCAATTTATGATATAATACATACTTTATTGATCCTTTGCAGGAAATTACTTAAGCTGTTACATACAATCAGTCCTTAAAGTACACAATGGCAAAAATACAACAGCAAAACACACACACACACACACACACACACACACACACACACACACACACACACACACACACACACACACACACACACACACACACACACACACACACACACACACACACACACACACACACACACACACACACACACACACACACACACACACACACACACACACACACACACACACACACACACACCGATAAATCCAATGTAAACAAAGCCAGTGATGTGATGACAGTGTTTCAACAGGGGGCGCCATACTGCCATGTTGGATTGGGGCGTGTAAATGCAGACTGTAATTGTGTTGGGATGTTTTACCGGAGAGTGTTTGGACACCCAGTGCCTCAGGACATTCAGAACTCTGTTGGTCGCAGCTCTTCTGATGATGAACTCTTTGTCTCCATTTCTCTGATCTGTTGGGAAGCCTGGGAGGAAATGATTTGAATGAGTTTTTGACCTGACGTGCAGCACCAGTGCTATATAATTTGCTAATGAGGAACAGTGAATTTTGGTGAACATGTGAATTTAATAAGGTGAGTCCTCATGGTTGGGTGTGTGTGTAGTACCTGTGCTGGCGAGGGACAGCCGTCGATATTTCTCCTTGGTGGGAGTGCCCTCGTTGGCTCCTGCCGTAGCGATAGCGAAAGCGGAGGCAGCAGACAGGGCGCTGCGGTTATTGTTGTCCATCTCTCGACACGAGGACATCACCATGCCATTGTTGTAGGAAAACAGGGGGAACTCTGCAGGGAAGCCAACATGTTGAGAAAATGTCATTAGGTGAAGTTAGTTGGTTTTTCCCCTGTGGGCCATTCGAACAGATTTTGAACCCGTGCAGCAGAAGAAGCAGGATGTGTTTTTCCCCTTGCTCATGCTTCCACTAGGGGGTAGTATAGGCTAACACTACTCTCCCTGTAGAATTTGCTTTACAAGAGGCTTTGATATTCAAGATGGTTGCGGCTAAATATAGCCACCAAATATCAGCATAACTGAGGAATCAACAGCTTCTCTGCAGTCTAAATCCTGAGACCGTAGAGACATCATAAGGAGCGAGAAATCTTACACTGTGTGCAACTGTTCCCAATTTGAGGTAATTCATGAATTGCAGGTCACTCTCTTTTGCTTTTAAAATCGATCTGTATGATTTTGCCATAAGATTTGTACGACACAGAGGATCTTAGCTACAGTGAAACAGCCTCATTACTGGGGGCGGAAGGGAAAACACGCTCCTGAGCTTGTTGCTATGACACAAGTTTCCCTACCACCTACTCAAGCCAAGCATTGGCTTTCCCCAGATGTTCATGCACCAGTTTTTACATTTCATATGGCTCATGCTAGACACAATGTAATGCCTCTATTATGATACACTTCTTTTGACCAATCACAGCCTATGAATCAGAGCCTTAATTTCGACCAAAAATAAATAATAATAATAATAATAATAATAATAATAATAATAATAATAATAATAATAATAATAATAATAATAATAAATCCATAGACAGTAAAGGAATACTTTGAATTTAAGAAGATTTGACACTTGGTCAAACAGAAGAATGTGCAGCGTTCACTGATGAATGTGGGATTGAACAGGAAGTGGGATACAGGACATGGGATACATGGACATGGCATACAGGTGGCATGCCATGTGTGTGCTTCAGGAGTTTGGAGATCACACTACTGAGCAGTAATGATGTCACTCTGCTGTCTGGGACACAATGTACCTGAGGAGTTTTTGCACTTGACGTTTTTGGGGGTGGTTGGTGACTTCGTGGGAGAGGTTTCTGGGTCTGCGTCATCGCTCTGGTTCTGATCGTTGTCGCTTTCTTCCCGTACAGAGTGATCTATAACGCCAAAAGCACGCGGCTCAGTCAATACATAATTACATGACATTAAATTAACAGTCAGAATAATCCAAAGACATTTGCTTGGAGTCCAGGGAAAATAAGTCACCGTCGCTGACGTACCTTGTTTGCATGCAGCCGTGTCCTCTGCCTTGTCCGTCTTGGCCTCTCCCTCATCGGGGATTTTGCTGGAGACAGGGCTGGACACGTAGAGTTTGTTGATGTCCAAGGTGGTCTTGCTGAACGGGGACATGGCGGAGTACATGCTTGCATAGCCATTCGATGAGCAGCTGAGGGCGGCCAGGTCGAGAGCCTTGCCCCCAGTGATGATAGGGATGTTAAGGGAGAGCTTGCGCCGGCGGTTGGGGGACGAATTCCTGGAGATGGCCAGGGGCGGAGGGGAGGAGAACTTTCGGCTGGCCCGGGGGGAGCTGGGAGGCTCTCCATACAGGAGTTTGCTGTTCTGACTGCTGGCAAAGAATAACTCCAGGGACCTGCATCAAGGGAGGATATACAAATTATAGAGTTTATTTAGGACATACGAATATGTTTCTTTGATGGTAAGTATACTCGATGTTTTAACACACTCGTCATCAGTGAATATCATCTCAATAATTTATGCAAACCAAGTCAGCCGCAGCAACAAGAAGTCCCTTTGCAGCCGCGTCTCATCGTTTTAGAATAGGATACAGGCTGCAGTGTTGCAGAAAACCTCTCCCACTCCCCGCCACCCTCCTGGCGACCTCACGGGTTCCCATAAATAGCACAGCGAGTGATAGCGCGCATGGCCACTGCTGACACAGGCAGCCAAGTGGAGGTGTCTCGCAGTGACATGACAAGCGCCACAGGAGAGCGTGCTGCAGGGCGTGGGCATGGGGAGCTCCCCCTGATCTAAACCTGAGAGTGAGCCTCTCTCTCTAGGCCTGCGGAGGGCTCTGGTTAGTTAGCCCCACTGCAACACACCATCAATATTTCACACTATGGATCCTTTGCAGACAAGGGGAGGGCAGGGGAGGGGAGGGGAGGGGAGGGGAGGAGAGGAGGGGAGGGGAGGGGAGGGGAGGGGAGGGGAGGGGAGGGGAGGGGAGGAGGGGAGGAGGGGAGGAGGGGAGGGGAGGAGGGGAGGAGAGGAGGGGAGGGGAGGGTGGGGTCCTGCAGCATGGAGGTCAGTTGCCATAGAGCGACAGAGCCCAGTTGAGACACTCCTAGGCAGGCAGGAGAGACTGGACCCAATTACTGCATTCTAACACTGAACACACACACTGAACACACACACAAACACACACACAAACACACACACACACACACAGGCTGATACAGAAGCATCATACAGCCTGTCCTCTGCACCGTGCACCGTGCTCAGTCACCAACAGGAACAATCACATCGTCTCTAAAATCACTGCACTTTCCACTCCCAATCTGAGGGACCTAAACCTGTCACATGTAGAGCGCTTACAACAGCACAGGACCCTGAACACCGGCTCACCCCATGTTTCACCCTCCTCCCCATATCCAGGCACAGACATCTGTAAAAACATAGAAATAAAAAGATTTCTGCTGCCACACCTCTCAACTGCCTTAATAAAATTGTGGACGACCTATAATTGTTTTGTATCAACAATATCTATCTATCTATCTATCTATCTATCTATCTATCTATCTATCTATCTATCTATCTATCTATCTATCTATCTATCTATCTATGATTGCCATGATAAAAACCTGGGTAACACGTTCTATCTATAATCATGCATGTCAACTTGTAATAAGGTTTGTAAAGTATTATAAATGGTGGACATAATGTATTATAATAAATATCAATACTATACTGTAGCATGACTTTGTGAGCTTTAAAGTGACAGCACTATAAGGTTATTAGCAATTGTGTGATACTAACACCCCCCCATCCCCCGATTTTTTATCCCCCATTAGTGCTAATTAATTAATTTATCCTGGTTGCTACTCCACCCTCTGCCGATCTGGGGAGAGCCTAAACTGGCTCCATGCTTCCTCCGAGACATGGGCAGTTAGCCAGCCGCTTCTTATCACCTGACAGGGGAAGCTTCACCGGTAAGACATAGCACGTGGGAGGTTCACGCTATTCCAAACAGTTCCCCTCCCTCTGAACAGGCGCCCTTAACGACCAGAGGAGGAACCACATTAGCAACCATGATATTGCATGTTTTGGTGAAGGGGGTTCCTATATGAAGGAAACCCCCGGGAGGCACGGGGAGAACATGCAAACTCCACACAGAAGGGCCCTTTTGACGACCCCACCCGGGCGGTGGGCACTCGAGGACATGCGGACGGGCACGCATTCCTTCAGCGTTCACAGTGTCCCAGGTGGGAATCGAACCCAGGACCTTCGAGCTGTGAGGCGACAGCGCTTACCACTGCACCACCGTACCCCCTCTACTATAACACAGTTATGAGGACTATGAGGAGCAGTATTTGCTGGCTGCAAGTAAAGTGTCAAACAAAAAAGATTATTCTTTCAAACACTGTTGTCACTTTGGCATGAAGGTATAAAGCATTATGAAGGCTGAAATTATAATATATTATGTTCACCGCTTATAATACTTCATAGACCTTGTTATAAGTTGCCATGCATGATTATAAACATTTATAAAGAGTTTTATAAAGCCTTATAAATGCATTATAATATCCTGCTGAGATGAAACCAGCTGAGAGGAGGAGGAAGGTTGCTAGCCTGAACCCAGCACCATGAATCACTGAAACCATGTGACCATTTGAATTTTGCTGTTTACTAGACTGGCATGTGTGTCGCTCATGTCTACTGTATATACAGTATATATTCTGTATGCATCCAGCTCACAAATCAGCATGAGCTTTCAGATCAAAGTCTTGTATGTTTGAACTGCCTCCTCAGAGGGAAGTACTGATAGTCCCATCAATTCTGAAATACAAATGGCCTCGTGGCGAATGATTAAAAATGTGGAAAAACAAAAAGGGACAACTCATTGGACTGGATTGGGGGCGAAAGCCTCCGCATACTGTCTCAGGGCATTACCATCAGTCCAACATGCCTGCCTAATGTCTACTGTACTTCTCCACATGACCCAACAATCCTATACTGTATGTTTATGCAGCATGGTATGTTCTGGAGCGATGCCAAACAATTGAAAAGGGATTTTCTTTGTCTTTTTTCCCCAATTGTAAATGTTGTCAAAATGCCAGCGACGCCCAAGTCTGTCAAAGCGAGTGTAGTCTCGCTGGCCAGCCTCCTCTCCCTTCCGTCTGAGGAATCTGGCGCCGCAGGTCTCCATAGTGGGATTGCGATGGGCGGCGCTTAGCGGCAGTGCCTTTGGAAAATAATTTCCAACAATCCAATTTGCCGTTTTCAGCGTGTAGCAACGATCTAGCGTGTACGTTTCTGCCGTTAGCTTGCTAGCTATTTAGCATTGTTGTTTTCACTGAGGCGGCAGGGCACTATTTACAGCGACACACAGGGAGGAGGGAGCGGAAGCCGCTCTGATTGACATGGTCGGAGCCAATGTCAGAGTTTGTAATAACCCGGGAGCGGACATCCGGCTGCCACCGAAACAGTCGCTCCAATGGGAGAGCAGCTGTAGTGCAGGGGAGGGTTTATCCCTGTTGCCTGCCGAGACTCCTCGGATGGAAGGGAGAGGAGGCTGGCCAGAGAGACTAAAGCGAGTGTGACCCACTCACCGAGCAGGGATGGCGCTGATGGGCTTCTTGTAGATGGTGATGAGTTTGTCCAGCACCACGTCAGCACTGGTGAACACGCGGTAGGAGTGCAGGAAGGTGTTGAGGAAGTCGATGGAGAGGAAGCGCAGGTCGGTCAGCCGCTCCAGCAGGCGCTCCACGCTGGCGTAGCGGATCTGCAGCACCTTGCACGAGTTCATCATCTTGCTGAAGCGGATGTCCACATCATCGCAGTACAGGCTGGAGTCCGACCTGCTCACATATAACAGACCCACACGTGAGCACAAAACAACCCCAGGGCAAAACAGGAGTTGCTAACAGCAAATAGTTGCATATCGTTGCTTTCGGATGATCATGGTATCCTTGTACCTTGTATCCTTGTAAGCCAACTTTTCAGGAAGTACAAAAATAAGCATTGTTTTCAGCTTGACCACCATGCATTTTTGGGTAACACTTTACAATAATGGTACATTAATGAATGGTTAGGTAATGCTTAATAATGCTTATGTGGTAGAAAATTGAAGTTCCATTTTCTACCACAGCTTATAAGCATTCAATAACCCTTAGTTAGTGCTTATTAACAATAACCATAACAAAGCCTAACCATTAAACTATTAATTAATGTATAAATTAATACATAATTAGTAAATGAGTACTAGACACATTAGTTAACTGTTAATTAAGGGTTAGTTGATGCTTATTAAGCATTAACTACCACTTAATTAATGATTACACCGCTTATATGAATTATCCCCTTATTCTAAAGTGTTACCAGTTTTTGTGTTTTATCTAATTGCTTGTGGAAAGTTTTAATAAACCCAAGATTTGTATCATTTCTATCATTTCCTGCAAATGACCAAAATTGGAGTAACAAGGTTTTCAAACGACAGCAACGATATTCAGTATACTCCTCATTTGCACCAACAGACAGCCACACACACACACACACACACACACACACACACACACACACACACACACACACACACACACACACACACACACACACACACACACACACACACACACACACTTGCTGTATATGAAAATAGGGCTTACTTGATCATCTGTGGCACGGTGACTTTAGAGTTATCTTCAAAGGCGTTCATCATCAGCCCGTTGCAGCGGATGTTGTCTATGCACTTTATAGGACAGATGGAGCAGACAGAGGGAATGTTAGTACTGTAATGTGCAGCCTCACCGCCAACATCCACGGCCTCCTGTCTGACCGTGGGAGAGGGTGTGATGTGTGTTGACGTGCCTGGCTAATGTCACTGGTCCACGCAGACTTCTCCTGCCTGGAGGAGGCCACCAGGATGACTGTGAACGACTGACTGTCTTTGGGCTCCACCACAATCTTGAAGTCCAAGTGCTCCATGTCCTGGCCAGTCTTGTCTGATTTGGCTTGGAAGCAAAACAGACACACATATACAGTTACAGTATAGTTAGAGAGCAGCATTTCTATCAATACAAGCGTTCATTTCCACATCCATTTCCCCAAAAATGTAATAATGATCTGAAGTTCAACATTATTTATAAATAGTGTCGTCATTTAGTCAACAACATATATTATAAGTAATGCATTATCCTTTAATATTTTCAATAATTCAGTTTGAATTTTGGATTATCAATCATTTTGAATAGGAATTACTTTCTAGCAGTTGTCTCACACTAGAATATAAGTCTTCAATTGTTCGACATATGAATAATTCAATATTTAGTAATCATACATTATATAGCACATTACACATGGTACATAGTGCACATTTCTGTGTGCTGCTGTATGAATAAAACACTGAGGTACTCACACTCATCATCTGTCCCCTCAGGATCCTCCATAAGAGTGCAGTCTATAAGCGAGGTGACTCCATTCTGGAAACAACAGACAGTATACATTTAGCATCTCCATAACCGCCTCATCTGGCTCAATAGCCACTCGCACTGGTTTTACAGTGATACCATAACATCGAGTACATTTAACATTTTCAAAATCATGCAAGGAAATATAAATAACAGTTATAATTAGGGATATCACAATATATCATCCCACGATATATCGCGATATCAAAACGTGACAATATGTATCGTTGAGATGAAATCTCGAGAAAAAGAAGCTGAACATGTTGGCATTGATCTGCATCTGATTGCATGCTCGCTCTCCTTTTCATTGCTTTGTTTGAACAGACGAGGGACGTTACAGACACGGAGGATGAAAATGGTGAAATTACTCAAATTAGCGTGGAGGATGCCCCCTCAACTTACAAATGGATCGCAAAAAAATATTGTTAAAATATTGTATCGTGTCGTTATTGTGAACCCAATATCGTGTATCGTATCGTATCGTGAACTGAGTCTATCGTGACACCCTTAGTTATAATTGTATTTACCAAGAGACAAGGAAGGATGTCTGCACAGCTGATTTTGTCCTGCACCTGTATCCAAGTTATGCTGGACCATTCTAGTTCTATCTCATAATTATATTTACCCCCTTTAGTTAACAGCCTTCTCTTTGACCCCCAAAACACATTGGCCTTTGTAAAAAAAAGAAGAAGTTTAATATGGTAAAATAACACCACTCCATTACACAAATCAAAGTGACATCAAACATCAATAAACTGCGTTCAAAAGTGTGCAACGAGCACCTCTGTGTGCGCATGCCCATATCAGCATGCATATCTCTGGTGGAAAATGCCATGACATCTCTAACCCTGCAGCTTTCATCTCCTGAAGAGAGTTAATCCATTCAATTGAGCTATTCAAGGTTTGTGGTGCCACACAAATGGAGATGGTTTGAAAGGAGTGGCCCGAGCACCAGCTCAGCAGCTCAGGCCCACCTTGGTGAGATGAAGCTTTCCCCCAGAACTCCTGGTGCAGATGATTAAATGCTTGGAGAAGAGAAAGCACTGCCGTTCCCCTTCCTTCTTCAGAGACAGAGAGCCCAGTCGCCCACGGGTGATCTTGCCTTTCTCGCTCATCGGCACCTGGATGAGGGACCCTGTATGGGGGAATGCATGTGTGTGTGTGTGTGTGTGTGTGTGTGTGCAAACGAGAGGGGGTAGAGGACAGAGAGAGAGAACAGGAAACCATATATAAATGGTAAGATATTGGGAGCTTGCCTTTAGTTATGTATATAGAGTATGTTCATTCATATGGGATACATAGGATTAAGTAATTTGCCATTTCTATTTTGCCCTTCCCCTTCCATCAAGGCCTGCTGGGGATGTGTGACATTTACAGCGCCTGATTCATCACCAGTTTGCCTCAGAACGGTCTAATTACACTTGGAAATGAAAGAGTCGCCTCGTGGGGAGTACACACTGTTCCTCAGAGAGAGAGATATACGTCTCTTTTAAATCGGACGTCTTTCCCCAGCAGAGGTCTGCGTGCGGATGCTTGAAGATGTGTCGAACAGGTGAGGGACAGCAGGAAATACACTCTGCTGCTGCGATTGTGCTGTCCTGCGGAATCAGCGGTTCCTCCTCGTAGGCTGACAGAAGCAGATCTGATCGTACAACACTTGAAGGCAGCATTTACCTTGTCTCACGAACGTCTGGCTGGTGTCCAGGAGAATCTCGCAGCCCTCTACGATCATGCGCTCTATCGCCAGGTTCTTCCTGATGTTCTCCGTCTCGCTCACTTCGTCGTGCATGATTCTGTGGAAAGGACATTTCAACACTCTCAATTTCATCTGTTTGGGACAGTATGACAAGTGTAGATCATTTGGGAAAGAAACAAATAAAAGGGACTGATACACAGGAAATTGTATGGTCCTTCATTTGACTATTGTGCATGCATTATAATAATAATAATAATAATAATAGATAGGACTTATATAGCGCTTTTCTAAATACTCAAAGACGCTTAATTATGTCAGGATTCAATGTTCTTTTTCCACCAAGGCACTGTGGCTAATTTGGTTTGAACAATGTGGGACTGCTGTACCTGGAGAGCTCCTCCAGCTTGGACTTGGCATATTCCAGACTGTTTCTCTCCACATGTTCATGGGGTGTGTGGGCCAGCAGCTCATGGAGCGTCAGTATGTAGCGGGGAATCTAGAGGGACAGAACAGAAAGCAGCAAATGTAAGAGCTTACATGCATGCGTCATGTAATGTAATAACAGAAACAACCACCACGCACGCACACACACACGCACACAATCACACAGATGCACAGACAGGAATGTACATGTGCACAGACTGCCCACACAAACATGCACACTTACACTGATGAGATCAGTGGAGAGCACTATCTACAGTCATCAGCAAAATGTATTATCAACACAGCATAGCCTGAAGTAGGCCCCAGCAGAGCGGACTGTTATCAACACAGCATAGCCTGAAGTAGGCCCCAGCAGAGCGGACTGTAAGGAAACTGCGTGCCTTGCCAGAAAAAAGCCATTATTAAAGCCCGAGCTAGAAAATGTTTTTTCTACAGGGATATTCTGAGCAAAAGAAATAAAATAAAATAAAGAATATGGGGATATTGTGAGCAAAAGCAGAATAAATAGCTGCTGTTGACGTGTTGGTGATCAGTGGCACTACAATATGGGATACGGTTAGTTTAGAGAGCCAATGAGCAGCCACCTAGCAGAGTTAGAGCATTCAAGAAGGGGTTGTAGCCTATCTGTAAAAGTCTTGACTGAATTGGAGAGATTTCAAACTAGCAGTCAGACCAGGACACAGTAATTCTGGTAAAAGCAGAAATCAGCTAACCACCTTGCTTGTAAATGTTAAAATTTGCTTCCGACATTTGGGCCTGCTATGCCATTTTGCATTGTACGGTCCAAAACTGGATAGTACACGATTCACTGTTGCCATCTTGGACCACCAAACCAGCAGAGTAAATCGTAGCAGACTACAGGCAGCCACATTATCAAAATGAAAATGAAAATGAAAATGAAAACATGAAAATGAAAAATCTGAATGAGTAAATAAAAAAAAAAACTAAAAAACTAAAGCAACAATAAAACTGCTACAGAGCGATAGTTCAAGTGAAAGCCTAAAAAAGAGTTTTACTGAATTGTCTAGCTAGCCTGATGCCAGAGGGCTGTTCCAGAGGCTGGGGGCTCTGATGGAATCGGCTGGGTCACCTTTAGTCTTCAGTCTAGACTATGGAATGGTGGCTCTCAGGATGGGCTCATAAGAGGTTAAAAGCTCTGAGATATAGCTAGATGCTGGTCTAAGATATCAGTAAAATTTCTAAACCTGTCCTACAGTGGTAGCCAGCCACTGAAATAAAGCTAACATTTGGTAATATGCTGTCAAGAGTCGATATTCTGCTGGCTAAGGCAGGTGTACAGGAAGTTACAGTAGCCAATGCATGATTAAATAAAAGCATGAAACACTCTAATTTTGGAAATTCTCATGTGTTGCAGATCAAACATGTTGAAGTAAAAAATTACTCCAAGATTCATACAATTTTAAGATACATTAGAGCAGAGAGGGACACGATGATTGTGGATTTGAGAACTAACACTAGTGGGTCCAATAATAACATTAGAAATTCTTCATTTGTAAGAATTTAAGAGACATCCAGCTTTGAATATGCACCAAAATGGACTTGACATCACTTTGGTTTGCAGAATCATTTGGCATAGCAATCAATACTAATATGTTCGCAAATTATATGGCCCAAGGGAAACACAGTATGAAAACTGTGGCTGCAGGAGCAGTAAAAAATAATGACAAAACATGTCTTGTGTAGTATATCAGTGAGAAGTAAGTGCTAACCTGGAACATGGGGTAGGTGAGGAAGGTCTCCAGAGTTCTCTCCTCACAGTCGGGCTTGCCCTCATACTGCTTCAGCAGCTTGTCGAAGTCCCGGTTCTGCTTGCAGTGAGCCAGGATCTGCAGGCTGTACTGGTGGTTCCTCACAAACTCCTGGTAGATGTTCAGCATGGGCAGCAGGATGTCGAACAGGTCCGCTGTTGGAGAGAGCAACACCAAGACACGGGGAGAGATCAAACTCAGCTGTGGAGTAAACCATCATCATGCCTATTATTGACACAGAAAACAAGTAAAGTCAGCTTTATATGTGTAGTAGACTAGTAGCCCCTTACAAAGGGCTTCACAACGCCCACAATATGAAACAAGAAATCTTACACATACAGTAGCAAGCAAACCTATGTTTCTCTGTATGTATGTCTCTCTGTTCCCATTTACTCAAACACTGTCAGCCTGACACCATTCATATTTGGCAGGGCTACCAGCAGGGGTGCCCAGCAGATGGTGACAGGGCCGGGATTTTGAATGAGGTAATTAGGGTCGACTTAGTCTCTCCACAGACTCAAATATTACGTTGAATCGCTGTGCTCCTCATACTACATAATGAGTCTGTGCCGCTTCACAGCCACAGCTGGTATTTGAGGGCGGGTCTAGGGGGCGTTGAAATTGAATGAGTGACAGGTCATAGCACCAATGAGAGAGTGGTTCGAAAAATGGGCTGTGCCTCCCGTGCCGTCACTGATCGCAAAATCGTTACTGATTGGTGAAGGCTGAATCCAAAACTGGCCAATCACTGGCCAAGTGAACGGTTCACTTTCTAAACCAGCTGGCTGAGGGGAGTGTCCCAAACCCAGAGAGAGGTCTGCAGCATGCAGTAACGTAGTGTGTTAGCGTAAGAACTCTCATGGGTCTGGCGTTGAGACTAGGGTCGACCAAATGGTGGCCAAAATGAGTGAACACAGGTTCAGCACCGTGGAGAGCTCCATTTATTAGCTACTGATGGAGCACGCCTGAGTGGAGTTGGGGAAGTGGACTATGAACGCCCTCTGGGGAGGGAGAGGCTGCATGCCAACTCTGTGAGTGAGGCCTGACTAAATGGCCAGTGATTGTGTGCTCCAACCGGTATCAGAACTAGTGAAAACAAAATGAAGAAAGAAGAAAGAAATGATGCTTACCCAACACCAATGTTGGCCAGCTTGCTATTCTGGCTTTCAGACCCTGGTAAAATATCTGATGTAGGAACATGATAGTTTCACTGGGGGGGGGGGGAAGGGGGGGAACATTAGTGATACTGTATGTGCCATCCAACCTCCTAGAAATACTTATTTGGGAGTAAATTATTCTGCACCATGTCTTATACATTTATACACACCCTATATATTTACAGACAGTAGACTTGATAATTTGTTTGATAGGCCTATGGTAGCTGAGATAACCCCATACATTTACAGACAGTAGACTTGATCATTTGTTTGATAGGCCTATGGTAGCTGAGATAACCCTATACATTTACAGACACTAGACTTGATAATTTGTTTGGTAGCTGAAATAACCCTATGTGGAAAACGTGTTCTTAAGTGTTTTTCCTCATGTTACTGAGCAGAGTATTGTCATTATCCTCGCCATCAGTTTTAAGGGGCAGTAGCCTAAACGTGTCCACCAATTGTTTTATGGAATGTGCAAAAATTAAAATATATTATTGTTGAAATTCATCATCTGTTTTGTAAATCGATGTTCCATTCACTGTGAATGTTTTCAAAATGTACCTGTACTTATTTACACTAAAGGAAACTGTTATACTGTACTAGGTGATCGGTTTTCTTTGTCTGGCCCATGGCCACTTCAGATAAAATTGGGTCACATGTGGCCTGTGAACTAAATTAGTTTGACAACCAATGTCTGTCTTCCACACAAGAGAATTGCAAGTGCACCAGTGCCATGTGAGTGAGGAGAGAGGAGCCCACCTGTTGAGGAAGATGCTGCTGACGTCGTCGTGGGTGATGGGAGGCTTCTTGGAGCTGGCGGCCATACGTAGCGGCCTCAGGAAGTTGTTGACCAGGATGTGAAGCTGCTGGACATACTCTGCCTCTGAGTCCAGCATGCTGAACACCACCTGGTTCCTCTTCCTCATGCTCTCCGCGTGTGGCGAGCGGATGTAGTCCTGAATGATGGTCTTCCACTTCCTTCTGCAGATCCAGCCACGCAGGAAGCTCTGGACCTGAAGCAGAGTTTTTTGTTTTGAAAGGCCATGGTCAGTTTCTCAGCATCGTAATAACAGGGTTCCCACACATTTTCATCATGGATACGAATTTCAAAACTTGTCCATGTCTTTTCAAGGATCCATAATATAATTTCCACGTAATGTGAGGTGGTGACTCTGAATCAATAGCGAAAATGATTACGGTACTACACTAAATAGGCTTTACTTTTTTGATCTTCTTGATTTCACTGTCGTTGTCATCGCTGGGCGCAGCTGTAGGGCTGGAGTGGATCTTCTCGTTGTCTTTGAGCAGTCCAGAGATCTGACAGGGAAACAACCACAAAACTCTGTTCACATGGCTGCTATTTTTTATTTATTTTTTTATCAAGTTTTTTCTCCCATTTTCTCCCCAATTGTACTTGGCCAATTTCTCCCTGCTGTTGTTGCTCCACCGCCTCTGCCGATCTGGGGAGAGCCGTAGACTAGCACCATGCTTCCTCCGAAACATGTGCAGTTGGCAGATGCTTTTTTTCCATCTCACAGCGAGGAGTTTCACCGGCAGGACGTAGCTCCTGGTAGGATTGAGCTATTCCCCCCAGTTCCCGTTCCCCTCCAACAGGCACCCTGACCAACCAGAGGACTCATACCTCACCGGCTTCCCACCTGCAGACATGGCCAATTGTGTCTGTAGGAATGTCTGACCAAGCTGGAAGTACCGCTACTGGGAATTGAACCTAGGTTTCCGCACTGGTAGGCGAGTGCCAAGTGCTACACTATCCAGTATCCAGACACCCCACCTGGCTGGCATTTCTGTATCAATATTGATTTACATTGGTCACTTAAATGCAGTGTCACTAGGTACAGAGCTGCACACTGACAAGAGGTAAACAAGTTGCTAAAAGAAAACCAGACTGGAACTGCCTTGAACTGGTTCAAGGTGTTTCTATTTACTTTGTGAGTGAGAGTAGTTAATTATCATTGCATTTCATAGAAGAGATGCAATATAAAGCCCTGTTCATGCATATTCAGCACATAATTTAATCTCAAGCATCACATTTGCACATTAAAGTAAAATGACTATTTGATCTGAAGAATACGGCAGGGAACGTAACTCTATTGAGGGATTGTTTCTGAGAAGAGATGCAAAGTGGAGCGTGGTCGGCCTGAACGCATCTCTCATACAGGCTGCTCCCATTTCTGTCCTCGAGTCACACACTATTTATCGATACAAAGATCAAAGATAATCGGCATAATGCACGGTTTTCCCGCCTGTTATCTGTGTTGTTGGCAGGTTGGGGCGAGCATGGGATGCAGACACATTTTGGAAAGGACTGGGTGCAATGCAAGAATCTCTGTTAATGTAATATTATTTTGTCAGTTTGAGAAGTCTATTTATGGTGGGTCTGTCTGATACGGTGCCGGGCAGCCACAAATAAGTACTGTATATGGAAAATCCTACAACCCTCAGCTATCACGGTTCAGTCAGAGAGGACAAAATCCTGGACATTTTAACAGCGCTCCCTTTAGTGTTGAGGACCTTAATACTCTAGTCTAGTGACTATCATCAGACGATCCATTCATACTCAGTAAAGACAAACAAACAAAGAAAACAAAAGAAAACAAAAGAAAACAAGACAAAACATAAAACAAAACAAATACTCCCGAGGGTAAAGGAATGAGAGTGAATATTACCTCTGACTTAAGCCTTTCAATCTCTATTTCCCCATCTTCTATCTGTTGTCGAAGTTGCTTAGCAACAGTTTTCTCTGTCTCCACAATCTGAAGCAGATGAAGATACTTCTGCATGAGAGTCTCATGCTCGCCGGCCAAGTTTCTGTAACTGTTGTCATGTACACGGCAATGCACACGCACACACGCACGCACGCACGCACGCACGCACACACACACACACACACACACACACACGCACACACACACACACACACAGAGAGTACATAACATGACTTTCACATAGCATCTAACTATTGAGACTTGAGTAATGAATTAATGTGTCATTATGTAACTGCATGTAAAGCGATATGTGCCATATCTTGTATTTTAAACCGGGACATGAAACCATGGCAACCCCTAACAGCTTACGCACATCAGTCAAAGATGACTTACCCGCTACCAACTAATTCAGCTAATTATCATGTCTGCACATTTCACTGATGTGCTCCTTTACCTGGCATGTGATATTGCAGCCACCCATTCGTCGCAGTCCTTTACATCCTCTGTGCGTAACTCCACCGCCTTTTGGTTTTCGTGGGTGAAGATGACAGTGAAATAGTACTGAAACAAACAGGGGGGGGGGGGGGGGTGAAAAGTCCTAGTTTAAAAAAAACTGATGACATGACCATCATTAACCTGGCATGTAATAGGCTACTACACAGAAAAGGGAACATTTATCATGATATGCTTTCTACTGTAGATCGACCGATCGATCGATCGATCGATCGATCTCTATCTATCTATCTATCTATCTATCTATCTATCTATCTATCTATCTATCTATCTATCTATCATGGCCTGACTGAAGCGCCACTGCTTTTGTCTGTGTTTGTTCCACTGCCTCGCTGAAGACATCAAGCGGGTGATTTAAAACCACAGAGGGCCTGGGGAAGCCACATCTTCCTCGCCCACGAGTGCAATTGATGGAGCACGCTGACTGAGGGAAGCCTCCCCCAACCTGCTTCCTGGGATGGCTCTGGTTCCCATGAGGAAATGCCATAAGACATGGAGGCTGGAGCCGCGGCCAATTACATAACTGTGCGATACCTGTTACCTAGCAACTCCACTCAATGTGAACCGATAGGCTGTTTTTGCGTTTGTTGCCACACTCTATTTTAGACAAGCGTGCTTCCTTCTGCTCTTGATTCCCAACCACAACAAATTTTGAGTAGTGTATAGTTGCAGCGTGGAAATCGCTGCCAGCATTTTCTTTTTTACATGTGCGTCCTGTGTCCTTCTTGTTTAGGACCTACAATTAGGCTGCTCTATGTCTTTTTACATTATTGCTATATCTGACTATATTTTGTTCTGATTAATAAAAAAAAAAAGTAAAAACCAACAAAAACAACGATTTGAAGATGGTTTTCCAACTAACTCTACAACGGTCCTCTGCAAACAACCACCTGCTTCTTTCAGGAGGAAGGTTTCCCCTAGAGATTGTTAAATGATACAGTGGGGCAACTACAGTATTTGAACAAAAGCGACATGGGATTTTCATCCAATGTTGTGATTTTTGTTGGCACAGAAATTGCTACCTATTATCTGAACAGTGGAATAAGATCCCAAACGATGGACTGCAGTTTTATCTCATATCAAGGCAAGAATAATATGTGACTTACATTTTAAAAATGTTCCATTAAGCTTTAATTTCCTGTGTATCGATTGTGCATATTTGGGTTTATCTATAGACAGTTTTAACTTGACAACAATAACAACCGTCCCAACCCACCTGAATATCCGGTTTACTTCCTGTATACATAGCTGAGCGCAGGCTGATATTCGGCTCATATTAAATGTTAACGTTAGGCCGTGTCTCCGACAGACACATTAACAAGGTAGCCTATTTCGGTCTTTATGTCTTGTAGTAGTTAGTAGTAGTTGTTGTTGTTGTTGTTGATAGTTGCCATAACAACCACCCCTGTCGGAAAGACGTGCACACGCTGGGTAGGAAGCGTTGTTGTCCCGGAGGCGATATTCTTTTTTCGGATGATGGCGAAGGCTATGCGAAGGCATAACCCGCCCCTTTCTGCCTCTGATTGGCCTAGCGTCAAACTTCCATCCAAACACATTCGCTTGGCTATCCTGCATTACATCTCTTTCTAGTCTGTGGTCAGACCGTCAAACTCAGTGGGTCAGACTCAGACATACAGCAGTTACGCTTGCTAGCCCGCATGAAAGACGCCAGTGTGTTTATGTTTTTAATATAGTCATATCTATGGTTTATAACGCTGCCACTAATCAGAGGCAGAGAGGGCCAGAGGTTATGCCTTCGCCGTCATCCAAAAAAAATATCGCTTCCGGTAAGCTAGCTAGCTAGCTAATGTTAGCTGCTGGTTGGTTGGCTAACTAGCGAATGTTAGCCGTTAGCTAACGTTAACACATTAACTAGACAAACACAGACATGCAGAGCTCCAAAAACAGAGCAATTCGTGATTTTGTTACTGTAGTTTCTGCAGAGTAACGTCCATGTCACGGATCTGACGGATAGTGCAGTAACAGTCAGCAGCTATGATAGCGCAGCCGGGGGGGGAGGAAGTCCATATATGGTCCATCCGGTCATGGGTCATAGGACATTACGTCATCACAGGATAACGCGATTGGCTGGCTCAGATCTGTTCAAATCTGAGCCAGCCAATCACGTTGTCCTGCGTTGTTTGAGACGTGTATAAAAGGCGACCGCAGATGGGGGTGGGTGGGGGGAACCAGAGGGAGAGGAGGAGAGAGGGGGAACCAGAGGGGGGAGAGGAGAGGGGGAACCAGGGGGAGAGGAGGGGAGAGGGGGAGAGGAGAGGGGGAACCAGAGGAGAGGAGGGGAGAGGAGGAGAGGAGAGAGGGGGAACCAGAGGAGAGGAGGGGAGAGGAGAGAGGGGGAACCAGGGGGAGAGGAGAGAGGGAACCAGAGGAGAGGAGGGGAGAGGGGGAGAGGAGAGAGGGGGAACCAGAGGGGGGAGAGGAGAGGGGGAACCAGGGGGAGAGGAGAGAGGGAACCAGGGGAGAGGAGAGAGGGGGAACCAGAGGAGAGGAGAGCAGAAGGGGAGAGGAGGGACCAGAGGGGAGACAGGGGGAGAGGAGAGAGGGGGAACCAGGAGGAGAGGGGGAGAGGAGAGAGGGGGGACCAGAGGGGAGAGAGGGGGAGAGGAGGGGGGGAACCAGGGGGAGAGGAGGGGGGACCAGAGGGGGAGAGGAGGGGGGGAACCAGGGGGAGAGGAGGGGAGAGGAGGGGGGACCAGAGGGGAGAGAGGGGGAGAGGAGGGGGGGAACCAGGGGGAGAGGAGGGGAGAGGAGAGGGGAGAGGAGAGAGGGGGGACCAGAGGGGGGAGAGGAGGGGGGGAACCAGGGGGAGAGGGAGAGGAGAGGGGCTGGACCCCTCCAGGGGCACTGCCATCCCTCTGGGCGGCCCTGGTAGTGGAAGCGATCATCTTGCTCTATAATGACCAGAATGGGTGTTGTTCAAACTGAACATTTATTTCTTCAACTTACCTTTTCGGGCTACACCTGGGTCCCTCCGGAATCGGTTAACCCTTATTGATTATATATGGTTTTTAGTTATGTTTTCATTGTTTGTATTTCTCTGAATGAATTGTATTGAAATGTGATGTAAGTCGCTTTGGATAAAAGCGTCTGCCAAATGAAATAAAGTAAAGTAAAAGATAAACAGCGGACACTATTTTCGTAGTTAAGCTAAGTAGCCTACTTCCCCCCGCAGCATCGTGACATTGAATGAAAGTATAGAGGCTATAACGGCTCGTTTGAGATGACTTCTGGCTCGCCTGGGAAGCAGCCGAGAGCAGCCGAGTGCAGTCAGCCAATTAGAGGCAGAGAGGGGCGGGTCATGCCTTCGCCATCATGGGAAAAAAAAAGATTGCGTCCCGGAGCTAGCCTGAGAGGCTAATAAAAGCTACATGTTACAGAGTAAGCTGACTATCAGTACGTTATTGCACGCATAGGCCTATCTTTACATTTAAACGTTTACATAGCAAAAATAGAAATAGAAGTAGGCTATGTCAGTGTTTTCCCGTGAATAGCTGAGAAAGTGGACACTGTCAATAGTTAGCACTGTGAAGCTGATACAATTCAGGTGGCGGTAATGCAACATTTAAGGATGCCAACCGCCATAAAACACAGAAGAAGAAGCTGAGAAAAAGGAAGTGCTGTGGGGTTGCAGCTGGTGAAAACCGTCTATATTGCAATGGCTTTTTTTAACGAAAGCCTATACAGTCGGTGTAGTCTATTAGTGAACAAAAATCCCATGGAGGAGAGCCAAGGCAAAACGAAAGCCACAACTCACACAAGTAAAATGTCATCTTTCTTATGGACTATGCCAGCCATTGAGTGAGAGCAGACTCTAATCTTTGGCCTGCAGATGTTCAACAGGCGCCTATCAACCTGCAACTGATCATTATTCATGGCTGACTGCTCTTCCATCTTCACATTCATTAGGTATTCATCCTACCGTCAAAGAAAATCTATTTCTGGCAGGGAAGCATGCATGTTGTTGTAGTTTCCCCTCGTCAGGGAAGCATGCATGTTGTTGTAGTTTCTCCTCGTCCTCTCTCTAAGAGCAGGGAAGCATGCATGTTGTTGTAGTTTCTCCTCGTCCTCTCTCTAAGAGCAGGGAAGCATGCATGTTGTTGTAGTTTCTCCGTCCTCTCTCTAAGAGCAGGGAAGCATGCATGTTGTTGTAGTTTCCCCTCGTCAGGGAAGCATGCATGTTGTTGTAGTTTCCCCTCGCCAGGGAAGCATGCATGTTGTTGTAGTTTCCCCTCGTCAGGGAAGCATGCATGTTGTTGTAGTTTCCCCTCGTCAGGGAACCATATGTTTTTGTAGTTTCCCCTCATCAGGGACGCATTAATGTTGTTGTAGTTTCCCCTCGTCGTCTCTCTGTCAGGGAAGCATGCATATTGTTGTAGTTTCACCTAGTCCACTCTCTAAGAGCAGGGAAGCATCCATGTTCTTGTAGTTTCCCCTCAGCCAGGAAGCATTCATGTTGTAGTTTCCCCTCGTCCTCTCTCTGGCAGGGAAGCATGCATGTTGTTGTAGTTTCCCCTCGTCCACTGTCTAAGCCCTTGGTCACACCATACGCTGAAGCCACACTGAAGCTACTGTTAACAGGCGAGACCGTTCACACCAGCTGCATGCCACACCATGCTGAAGCCACGCTGAAGCTATGCTGCAGCGATAGTTTCAGCTTCTGTTCTATTTTTCAAGCGTGCACTGCACCCGAGCTGCCAGGCATGAAGTCAATGCAAGTTGGGAGCGGGGGGAGGACAGCGCTGAGCGAGGCGCTGAGGAAAAGAGAGTGCTTCTGGTGTGACCAGTTTAGCATGTTCTGAATAGCGCCTGGTGTGAACCGAGGCTAAGAGCAGGGAAGCATGCTGTTGTAGTTTCCCCTCATCCTCTCTCTAAGATCAGGGAAGCATGGATAATGTTGTGGTTTCCCCTCGTCCTCTCTCAGGGAAGCATGCATGTTGTTGTAGTTTCCCCTCGTCCTCTCTCTAAGAGCGGGCCAAGTGTCTGATATGAGGCAATGTTAAGTACACTGTGTGCGTTATGGTTATGGCTGAGTCATGCTCTCTCAAACACCTTTAACGGCTCCATGTCTTAACAAGTCTAAATGATCCGAGCTGATGAGGCATTGATAAAAGCAGTGATATACTGTACTAGGCATCTTGCGCGCTACGCACACACAATTCCTCGGGTGGAGACTTGTCCTCTTCTCCCTACTTATACTCCCACCACTTAGGCTCAGCCACAAAGGATTTATTACATCGCTGATGACATAGCAATTGCTCAAGTGACATCACTCACTGATGACATCACAATTGCTCAAGTGAAATCACTGATGGCAATTCCTCACCGAAGGCTGTCAAGCAGGATTTGAAGCGGGAACACGGCGGTCAAAGAGGAGAGCGAGGCGGCCAGATGGAGGAACATTGAGGAGGGGGCGGACCCCCAAGTCTGGAATTTGTGTAATATTCTGTAAGAGGCAACAATGTGCTGCAAGGCATCCAGTCTGCCGGAAAGCCAGAAGATCACTGATGACATCACTGATGACATCACAATCGTGACACACACCGCCACCCACTTTTTTAAAATGGTACTTCTGTTTTTACCGCGTGCGAAGTGTGTGCAAGCGCGTGGTCAAGAGAAGGTGAGTCATGCATTCATTCATTCAGTCAGGAACAGATAACGGATAGGATGTCATCAGTGATGATGTCATCAGTGATGATGCCATCAGTGATGATGTCATCAGTGATGTCATCGGTGATATCCTTCCTGGCTGAGGCTATAAGTGGTGGGAGTATTCACAAGTTTCCTGATGAGACCGTGGGCGCTTCCATGACACCCTCCCTCCCTGTTTCCAGCTGCCGGTTGCCTGTTTCCGCCCAAGGCCGTTCATAGCGAAAGAGACTGAAAATAATCATAATAATTGTTGTGACTTTGTACCTACCTATGTCTTGTAATGGAGCCCCCAGCACAATAATTTCACACGTGCATAATTGTACAACGGAGTGACAATATATTGACTCTTGAAAGAGAGAGACCGCTAAAGCTCCGTTCAATGACCAAATAATAAGAGTTCCGGTTTGGACGTTTAGCCTTCAAAACAAAAGCGGCCGCTATGCAACCACACACTATTTTTAGCAATTTAGGCAAAAATAAGCCCATACAGTACGAGTTAATTGACATTCACCTCGCTTTTGTAAAATATTGCCGCTATGCAACCACACAACGTTACTATTTTTAGCCATTTCGGATCAAATAAGCCAAAGGTTCCCACTCTTTGACAGCGGCGTGCACGTCCTTGCTAGTGAACAAAATGTAAACAGGAAGTCGACAACCGGCAACCGCTGAGAATCATGGGAAACGTAAGTCCAGGAATAAGGTGAATAAGTAGGGAGAAGAGGACAAGTGGTGCATCATCTCCAGAGTAAGTGTATGCTATTTGTGCCAAAGACGCACGTGGTCCTGGGTCGAATTTGCCCTTGTTCATTTACAAAAGGAGACGAATTTAGAGACACTTTGTAACTCTGTTTTGAAAGGTGGTATACAAATTATTTTGCCTAGTTAAAACCATGCTGAAACACTAGAAGCTGCAAATGGTAAATAATAAAATCCAATATTTTTGATTAATTGAACTGTCTTCAGTAAAATAACTTTTTTAGTTACTATCATAAGTAAAATAATTATTGTACCTTATAGAATTGCCACTGACTGATAAACAGCTCCGTTTTACTGCAGAAAAAACAATAAATAGGACTTTGCTGAAACATAATGGTATGATGATACTATACCACAGTAATCCAGAATTTAAGTCTCACTATAATTGTACCTCCATCCACTATGTTCTTCTAATGAGTAGTTTTATTTTGGACATTAGCCTTCTCCACGCCCCTACAGATCAGGCGTTACTCTCTGCCAAGGCTTCATGTAGAAAGGGCTGAAACACTGTTGTTTCCCCACCGTGAGAGCACTGGGTTTTCTATAAATGGACTCTGACTCCTCCAAGGTAGCAAGGCACAAATGTAGCCCTGATAGCACTCACATTATAGAAGAGATGCGACAATACTTCTCTCAGTTACCTCGCCTCTTCCAACTGCATCGTTCTTTAGGATGCAAATAAGGGTTGCCATAGAAACCTTGGGCTCAAACGCATTATCATTTTCAGACTAACTGCATTTGAGGAAAAATATAATGTAGGGATTATAGTGGTTTTCTAAAATGTTGAGTCAAAACCATAAATCCATCCACATCTAGGCAGTCACAGAAGATAATGGCGATATTTTCTTACTCTCATTCTTCCTCTGGAACATTTCTAATAAAAGATTTGTTATGGATTTTGGATGTTTGATTGTTTACATTACAGGGTAAGTCTTAGGCAGCCCATGATATCAGTCCCATCAGTCTTTCATTATTTATGTTACAGTGTTTTCAGTGATGAGAAAGCAGCATTCATAGAACAAAATGAATCAAATATCTTAGTTTATTCTGAATTCAATCAGAGGGCTCCATAGCCCTCTGATAACTGGGGTTATCTGAATCTATTCACATTTCCATTCATGTAATTACAAAAAAATCAATAACCACAAAACAGTAGGCTATAGCTACATTTGCCTAAATGACGTACAGATATAACTGGATAGAGGACGCAACATTGTCGACAAAAGAACAACGAATAAAACAAAATTGCTGTAGACTAATGAGGAAGCTTTTGGTTGCCTTTAAAGCAACTGGGAGAGCATAACATTAGCCAGTGTGTTGCATTCTGCTTTGTCAGCACAGGGGCAGCTGTTCACAGGAAGAGCCTAGACTCACTTTGGATTGCAGCCCTCTACGTACACAGCCAGGCACAGAGCTTGGAGAGAAGAGAGCCAGAGGCCTGAGCACTGAAGCAGAATGCTCCTAGAGCGTATATGTAGATGGAATAACAATTATAACAGGCCATCATTACAGTCACCTTTCCTTTCATTCATGTCTCTGATGTCTGATGCTCTCATGTGACAGAAGCAGGCAAATATTAAACTCTCACACATTGGCTATGACTTACATTTCCCAACCCTACTAGGCTAGTCTATTATATGTGGGACTGTTATAGCCAACACTTCACAGGATTGGCTGAGATAAGGAATAAATGGACAAGGAAAAACCATAACTACTCATAAGATGTAATGCTGTAATTATAGTGCAGAATGTAAACGGAAAGTCTGACTGAGTAGACTGGGAATCATTTCAATCAGGTCATCTAGATTAGACATGACTGATCACAGGAACCCTGTTCAGTTTCAACTGTAATTTCATGATTTCCCCGCACGATGGCGACCTCGAGGCAGTTTCCCCCCCTTTTTTCTTTGGCACATTTTATTGGAAGGAAAATATGGCAAAAAAAAACTTCAAAGATAACTTCAAAGTCAAAACCAAAATATCTGACCGGCCGGTAAGCATATAAAGCAATCAATCTGATCCGTCAACATCACCCTAAACTGAAAATGATAGCCTATGGAAAGAAAAAAAGAAAAGAAAAAGCTTGGATAAAACGCTGCATAACATGGGGTATCGCATAATCATTACTAGGTGTTATTGATGCCTAGTAGGCTACCATGGATTACATAACAACATGGAATACGGCAATCTGGAACCTCGTGCTATTCCGCTGCGCTGTATTTGAGGTCATAATCCTGCAACAGCTAATAAGAAAAATATGCACACGAACAGCGCGTTTAGACCAAAATACAGAGAAGACGGAAATCACAGTCTACATGGAGACTTATAAACCACAAGTGTGGAATGAAACCTGGAACAAAAAAGCAATGCGAGTGTGTGTGCGTGCGAGGGAGAGAGAGAGAGAGAGAGAGAGAGACACAGAGAGAGAGAGAGAGAGAGAGAGAGAGAGAGAGAGAGAGAGAGAGAACGAGAGAACTCGAGAACTCTCCATACCTGCTTTTCTAAACACTCCTTGGCTGACAGTGAGGGTTTTGGTGAAGGCGCCCTGTCGCATATGCTTCCCTCCAACAGGTATAATCCCGACGGTCGAGAGCTAGACTCGTTCTCAAAATAAAAGAGCATATTTTGTAACAAAGCGAACCACTTTGTGTGCCATTTTGTGTTGTCTGAGCTCTTTTTGCTCAAGCTCCCTCGTCTTGTACCATCTTTTTTTGCCAAAAGCCCCAGATAGGTGACATGACCATCATTAAGTCGTATTCCCTTCTGCATTTTTGATGAAAAGGCAGCTGCTAGGTTACATCCTTTTGAACTCGCAAAAAAAAAATATATATATATATATATATATACTTTCTGAATGCGGACCTCTAAGCAGCAGGCTTGTCCGCTCCGACCGCATTCACCGTGTTGGCATTTAAGTAAAAAGAGGGCAACAAAACGAAAAGCACAAGTCCAGCATCCCAAAATCTCTCGCTATACTCCGAGCGCTTTGAAGGTCCACATTATCCCAATGATAAATAGCGAAGGGAGACGGAGAAAAATGGTGTAAAAGAACGCAAGATGAGAGTGAGTGGGTTCGGGGTTTGTCCTTTTCTCACATGAAATCTCCAGAAAGCAGTCGGCTTGGTGCTGAGCTAGGCAGTGCTGCTGGGTGAAGTCACGTGACGCATGCTTGGAAAAGCAGATTTCAGAACCTTGGACAGCGACATTACAACAGCTAATTTAAAAGATCCCGCATACGTTTCCTCTCGCTGTCACCTCCATCTGGACGATGAGAAGAAATTGGAAAATGACAAGACATTTTATTCGAATGATAAAGAAATATATTCACCCACTATAATGAAACCCAGCATTATACTGATTCAGTGTAGCTTACGGTTTACATTTGATAGTAAAGTTTTGTCCTGATCCCCAGCATGTTATTTTTATAATACAACCAGCAGCAAAAAATAAAATTTCAAAAAGGCAAAGTTTCACCAATGCTTACTTTGCCAAAAAACGACCAATTAATGCACAATTATCACCATGAAAATGTGGCTTGTTGTATTTTTTTGTGAGCTACAGTATATATGTTGTGCTTTTTACATCCACATTGTTGAAGAACATCTGGAACCTCTTAACGTTTCCTCGCTGATATTTGTGTTAAAACTATCTCCATATAGCACAAAGTATCATACTGATTCTCCAAAACCAAATAATCAGAGGTGGAAAGTAATTACAAGTACAAGTAGCCTACAATTACTGTAATTGAGTAGCTTTTTGTGTAGGCTACTTGTGTACTTTCTTGGGTAGGCTAATTATTTTAATCAGTAACTTTACTTTTACTTAAAGGAATACTCCGCCGATTTTCAATGGTGAATTATTTTGCACATAATCTCACACATATCCGAAAACTGTCAACAGTTTTGCAGACATTCATTTAGTTTGAAAGTTATTGAGAGTTGATTTCAATTAAGTTGTGGACCAGTGATGTCATTTGTGCATGAATGGCATCACTGGTCCACAACTGAACTCAAATCAACTCTCAATAACTGTCAAACCAAAGGAATGTCTGCAAAACTATTGACATTTTTCAGATATGTGGAAAATAATTCACCATTGAAAATTGGCGGAGTGTATTCACCTTATGTAGCCCCGCCCACTTGACCCAGTTGTGTTATGACTTCCTGTTCAAAACACCGTCTGTTTTACCTGGCCACTAGTACTGTGCTGTCACAGGAAGTGTCAACACAATAGGAAGTAACTGGCTGACCACTGTGTTGGAACATAAGGTGAATAGGCTAATGTATAGCGTTGTTACATTTTAAATTGGTTCAGATAAGAGTAAAATAAATCTAAAGTTTTGCCTATGAGCTGCCTGCAGAAACTGTCCAATTGGCCCTGCTAAGTTACTGTCAGTGTTGTCAAGAAAAGTAGGCTATTGGCTGGCTGCTCGCAGCAGAGGGAGGGGGGACTCCACTGTGTGTGGGAAGCGCCGTGCTCATCAAACCTCTCTGGATGACAAGCAAGTAGAGCAAACCAGCGACAGCCAGACCAAATGCTTTGTGATTCAACACTTCACCAGAAGGTGAACGACGGTCAGTCAGGCAGCAACGAGAATACGTGGTGCTGGTGCTTAATCACAGAGGGGATGGAGAGACGGATGAGAAAACACATCTGCAGACCTAAATCCAACTGAAACCCCATTGGGTTTGGTTGAAGTTGAGGATGAACTTGAAGAAAATGAGGAAAAACAACCTAGTTTGAGATGATATAACCCAGCCGCCCACAAAAAGTAACTAACTTTTACTCTGAGTACATTTTAAATCAGCTACTTTTTACTTTTACTCAATTCGATTTTTAAACCAGTAATGCTACTTCTACTTTATGTAAAATGTCATCAAAGTAACAGTACACTTCTACTTGAGTAGATTTTTTGGTGCTCTTTCCACCCCTGCAAATAATTAATGAAAAAAAGAAATGCCCTCCATGATAAAGGAAGTGATACAGCCATTTTTAAAAGAGGCCACGTACAGCGCTAAAAGTTTTGCTATTAGCCTACCTTGAGCCAAAAGAGCCCATTTTTAGTATGTCCCCCTTTCTCTGGGGGATTTTTTGTTACATCTCATGCAATAGTAGTATAGTAGTAGTAATAGTCGTAATAGTAGTAGTAGTAGTAGTACTAGTAGTGGTGGTATAGGTATATAGGCCCTTACAGGAAAACTCGAGTAGCCTATACATCTCAGGTCCTTAAGGGCTACAGTGTCTTGGCAACAAAGATTGATTGTTGCTGTGAATGGCTGCTATTGCATTTTAAGCCCAAAGGAGAGCTGCCTACAGTATATTAGGGGCCAGTCAGTGACAGGAAGTAGATGGTGAAAGATAGACTGCTGTCCCACATTGGTTCTGTACACATGCAGCAATCTTCAATTGGTGGCCGGGCCATTCGGCTGCCAGCCGGCTGCCAAGCAGGATCCTTCTCAGATGAACAGAACATAACATAACATAACATAACATAACATAACATAACATAAGGGACATTGCCGATTTCCAATGCTGAGTTCAGTTTTGCTCCAGTGATGTCATTCATGCACAATTGACATCACTGGTCCTCAACTGTTAAATGGGGCACCTTAGTCTTTGTTAGAAATCACAAATTAGTAACATATGTCATAAACAAAAACGCAACATCGTCTGATATGAACAGACATTCTAACCATGCAGGAAGTTAGTGTATTATTAAAAAGTTAGCACTTAGCTGCACTATGACTTCAGCTTGACCTTGTTGGAGAACTCTGATGTAAAAACCCTTTCCAATAGCTGCGACATTGTTTTCAGACAGACGCTGGTTTGCCTTTCAAAATGGTTATCAATCTTACATTTTTATTGAGTCCTGAACTACAATCCCTTTGAAATGGTATATAAAAAACGTGTACCAAGGAAATCAAGGTAAAAAACTAAATCCACATTTTTGATGATATATTGAAAGAATAAAACTGTGTAACATTTTGGTTGCAAACAGTAGTTGTGAAAACCCCTTTTAAAGTCAGGGGTTAGAATGTGTTCAGATTTGTCTAATCCCATCCCAAAACCTCAGATTATTTAGAACTCTTGCTTTTGCACAAACGTTTCACCAGATGAAGCAGAACCACACCACCTAACTAAGGACTTGTTTGGATCCCGTTTTCATCTCATTCTTCTCTATCCAGTTCTCTAAATATACCCACATTCACTCTGGGTCGGAATTCAACAAAGGTAATACAGGGAAAAAGATGTCCTCGTGGTTACAGAGCTGAACTATGAAATATGCTCGAGCAAACAGCCAATATGCCACTTTCAGCACCCATATAGGCTCTAATCGGCTCCTGTCAGTCCTCCGGCTACTTCTCAGAGAGATTTATTTATTATTCTATCACCATTGTTATCTTCTCGCTCTCAGATCCATTCTTCCATAAATCCCTCCAGGCTCCGAGGTGCCTAGTTCAACAAGCCATTTTTTCCACTTCAATTAGCCTTATTGACTAGTCAAATATTAATCAAAAGTAAAATTTTAATGTGATTAATGAAATTCTGTATAGGATGCAATTACGTGAAATGAGAGTAGATTTCTTTTTGTAATAAATGTATCCACCATTAGTTTCATGCCTCATGAGTATGCAATTTGTATTGCCAATTTCCGAGTAGATTTGCCTCAACAACACATGTGAGAGGCTGATAAGACTGGGTATTATCTCTTTATGTGCCAAGCTTCAGCCAAGGTGAAAGACAACGGTGCTGTTCTGCTTGGCATGTGGATTCTCAGTCCATCCTGCTCTGTGGATCACTGGATCTTGGGACAACGGTAGATATATAATGATGATGTCTCTGACTGCAACTCCTTCCAGATGTACAGTATATATATATATATATATAGCTATATGAAATCTGCTTGTTTTGATGCAATCTGAATCAGCATTCCTCCAGCAGCTACAGTATATGTCAAAAAAATGCTGCTGGAGCTTCTCTCAGACTCCGCATTTGATGCGATTTTCCTTCTCAAACTCAATTCTGAGAATTTCTTTCTTGATATTTTGTCCAGAATTTCATGACTCTATGGAAAATTCTATGTATTGTAGGTGAGAGTGAAACTATGATCAAACCAGTCATTCTTCTACATGTACATTCTCTAATTGTGTCAACTTCCTGTAAATGAAATAATGATAAAGTTTTTATCTGTTTGCTGGGGACCCCCTGGATCCCCTTGAAGGACCACTGGTGGTCCATGTTGAGAACCACTGCATTATGTGTGCATAAGGTGTGTGTGTGTGTGTGTGTGTGTGTGTGTGTGTGTGTGTGTGTGTGTGTGTGTGTGTGTGTGTGTGTGTGTGTGTGCAGAATATGCTGTTGCTGTAGTGTCCTCGTCTTTCCCTGTGCTGCCTATGAAAAGGCTCGAGTCCTAATTACATGATCCACCAGGCTTCTAATTCGCCATACTCTTCTTCTCAAATGACATTTACTAATTACTCCTTCCTTTTTTTAGAAATGGCTTTCTGGATTTGATCCAGGCTCCGCCCCCTCATGCTCATTGTCATGTAGAAAGAAACAAGTTGGCTGTTGTGGCAGTCATGACCCATTTGATTGAAAGTGAGTATGCAAACATACAAACACTGCACACCAAATCCCTTTAAAGCATGATGTTGTGTTAAACAATCTCGATTAGGGAAAGAGGAATTCAATAAAAGAGAGAGAGAAGTGGGGGGGACCTGTAATGCAGTATTGGGACATAAAGCAGCTTGTCAGTGCCTGAGCCCACACAGCGACCCCTTCAAACAGGGCCACCAAAATATGTCTTTCCATGTGTTCAAGCTAAGCAACGTAGTGCCACCACCAACAGAACATGAATAGATCCATATGAATGATAAGAAAAAGGGTGACCAAGTTGGGAATGTCAGTGATTGTGTGACTTTCATTGTGAACGAGAGTTCAACTTGCAAAGTTTAAGCACTGGATTTTCTTGTTATTGAGGATGGATTTCATTTGGTTTAGTTTTTTATTGTAGAAGCTATACTGGCCGGAGGACTGATTGATTTAAACTGGCAGCGATGCCATCCGCCAGCTGGAGTGGAGATAAGACGGGCCAGTTTACACTGCAGCAACTTTCCCCTGCAACATTCTAAAATGGTTTTGTCTCGTTGCGACTGCGAGTCATCGGTATAAACTGGCCTTAAAAGGAAGGGTGAACACAAGTGCAACCAAAACATTAATGAGGGCCCGAGCACTGAAACACTTAATGGATTGGAAGTTGGAAACCCTTTGGTTGCACCTGTGTTTACCCTGCCTTTTAGACACAAAATGGCTGCTGTGGAAAAGGGCCCATGTGTGTGTGTTTTTTTTTTTTTTTGGTCTAAATTTCTAGAGAACAACTAATGTACAACTCATTTTGTGTTGTGTGGGTTTCCATGTTGGATGTACAGTGTGATGTAGGCTACTGTAGTACAGTATATGGGCTGGGCACCTAATTGGTGCACGGTACTTAAATACATCAAATTGAAATCAAAATACAAAGCTGCAAATGCCTGCAATAGCTAACATACACCTCTGTGTTTCTGCTTTCTGATTGAGTACTGTGCATTCTGTATTATAGGTGTAGTTGGTGTAGCTGGGTTGTGGTACATGTAGTACAACATGTTTTGGGGACTTTAACTGGAACGAAGCCTGACACGTCGTCATGCTGATGGTCCATCTCCAATGTGGCAGGCAGGCATTGCCCCCTCTCAACTGCGGCTGATTCTCCTGTGTCAAGACCGGTTAGCTGACCTGCCACTCACAGAGGAACCGGACCCATGCACCAGACGCTGCCTGCATTCTGCTGTCGCTGTACAGTAACCACTGTTCCCCAGCACAGAATCTCTAACTTACAGTTTTCAGGAAATACAGTGACTGCTCTATGTCTTGGTTACAGGTTGCCGTTGCCATGACAAAGTATTATGCTAAGAACAGTTGTGTAACAGTATGGAGACATTACCACGGTCCCTGCAGTGGCCACACTGAGTCTTATGGTCACATGTAGGAAGTCTGGGCTTGTGCACATACAGATATCATGTCTGCATGGGTGAGCCTTTACCAACCCAGAAAGATCTCCCGTTTACTTACAGTTCACCCTCACATCAGCCCAGCCAGTTGATGCCTCGCCTTTGTCAACGCTGGGTGGAGAGTTTGAGATGACCACATTGTGCAACCAGGTTGTTTGCTTAACCTCCTACATACATGGCATAATTACAGAAGTACATTAACAACATCAACAAACATAGGCTGTGACACATCATACCCCAAACACAATAAAATCATAGTCGTTGCTAATGCGTTACTATAATCCCCTTTTATCAGTCTAAAAATATGCCGCTTTTTTTGGTTAATCCTCCATATGCAATGTTTCTATTTTCCGCAGGCACCGATGAAACAGTGAGTACCAGAGTTAGCCTACTCTATTTCCAGAGCAGGACATGAATTATAGAGCAAAGGGGCAAACAATGTGCATTGCATTCCCTTTTTACTGACCTGAGTGCAGGCGAGCGACGTGTGGAGGAGAGCGTCTGTGAGGAGTGACCATGAGCTGCTCTTGGAGCGTCGGTGGGCCGTGCGATGGCAGAGTCCCAGCTCTTGGCGGTGGCCCAGGCCATTGTGATTTGTGCTAGCTAGCTATACTGCCTACAGGGTCGCCACCTGGCTGTTGCTTCCTCCAGTCTCCCTGGGTTACACAGAGTGCATCCGCAGCAGGTCTGTAATTGAATTTCACACGTCACAGTCCGCTTAACTGTGCTTCTTGCAAGGTGTGTGGACCTCGAAAAGCTGATCTTGATGCACCTGAGAATTATTGCGATGAATGAGGATTCACCTCTGATCCTCTCTAGCCTAAATATGAATTTCTGAGGCTATACAGATGTCTGGAAGAAATTAGCCTACTGTATGTCAAGCTTCTTGACTGGTTTTGTCAAAAACAATTTCAACACTTTATGCGTGTTTATTTGTTTATTAAAAAAGGATCCCCATCTTCCTGGGGTCCAAGACAACAATTACATGACACTGACAGACAAACTGTGTGTTGAATGTATTTGCAATTGGTCAACTGTGATGTCACCCGAGATTTGGGTCTGGATTTGGATCTGGATCGAGGCAACAAGGAAGATGTGATGTCATCAGGTAGTTGTGATGTCATCAGTGATGTCACTCGAGCAATTGTCTTCTTCTTCTTAATTAAAAGTGGTGTCCGCATGTCTGCACCGCTTACTTCAACACCTGAGTGTGATTTTTTTTAATACAGCAAAAGACTGTCTGATGTTTTCACTTGTTCCTTACTGTAGCTCTCTGATGTTTTCATGTGTTCCTTACTGTAGCTCTCTGGTGTTTTCATGTGTTCCTTACTGTAGCTCTCTGATGTTATCATGTGTTCCTTACTGTAGCTCTCTGATGTTTTCACTTGTTCCTTACTGTAGCTCTCTGATGTTTTCACTTGTTCCTTACTGTAGCTCTCTGATGTTATCATGTGTTCCTTACTGTAGCTCTCTGATGTTATCATGTGTTCCTTACTGTAGCTCTCTGGTGTTTTCATGTGTTCCTTACTGTAGCTCTCTGATGTTTTCATGTGTTCCTTACTGTAGCTCTCTGGTGTTATCATGTGTTCCTTACTGTAGCTCTCTGATGTTTTCACGTGTTCCTTACTGTAGCTCTCTGATGTTATCATGTGTTCCTTACTGTAACTCTCTGATGTTATCATGTGTTCCTTACTGTAGCTCTCTGGTGTGTTCACGTGTTCCTTACTGTAGCTCTCTGATGTTATCATGTGTTCCTTACTGTAGCTCTCTGGTGTGTTCATGTGTTCCTTACTGTAGCTCTCTGGTGTTTTCATGTGTTCCTTACTGTAGCTCTCTGATGTTATCATGTGTTCCTTACTGTAGCTCTCTGGTGTGTTCATGTGTTCCTTACTGTAGCTCTCTGATGTTTTCATGTGTTCCTTACTGTAGCTCTCTGATGTTTTCATGTGTTCCTTACTGTAGCTCTCTGGTGTTATCATGTGTTCCTTACTGTAGCTCTCTGATGTTATCATGTGTTCCTTACTGTAGCTCTCTGATGTTATCATGTGTTCCTTACTGTAGCTCTCTGATGTTATCATGTGTTCCTTACTGTAGCTCTCTGATGTTATCATGTGTTCCTTACTGTAGCTCTCTGGTGTTATCATGTGTTCCTTACTGTAGCTCTCTGATGTTATCATGTGTTCCTTACTGTAGCTCTCTGATGTTATCATGTGTTCCTTACTGTAGCTCTCTGGTGTTATCATGTGTTCCTTACTGTAGCTCTCTGATGTTATCATGTGTTCCTTACTGTAGCTCTCTGGTGTTTTCATGTGTTCCTTACTGTAGCTCTCTGATGTTTTCACTTGTTCCTTACTGTAGCTCTCTGATGTTTTCATGTGTTCCTTACTGTAGCTCTCTGATGTTATCATGTGTTCCTTACTGTAGCTCTCTGATGTTATCATGTGTTCCTTACTGTAGCTCTCTGATGTTATCATGTGTTCCTTACTGTAGCTCTCTGGTGTTTTCATGTGTTCCTTACTGTAGCTCTCTGATGTTTTCACTTGTTCCTTACTGTAGCTCTCTGATGTTTTCATGTGTTCCTTACTGTAGCTCTCTGATGTTATCATGTGTTCCTTACTGTAGCTCTCTGATGTTTTCATGTGTTCCTTACTGTAGCTCTCTGGTGTTTTCATGTGTTCCTTACTGTAGCTCTCTGATGTTTTCATGTGTTCCTTACTGTAGCTCTCTGATGTTATCATGTGTTCCTTACTGTAGCTCTCTGTTATCATGTGTTCCTTACTGTAGCTCTCTGATGTTATCATGTGTTCCTTACTGTAGCTCTCTGATGTTTTCATGTGTTCCTTACTGTAGCTCTCTGGTGTTTTCATGTGTTCCTTACTGTAGCTCTCTGTTATCATGTGTTCCTTACTGTAGCTCTCTGATGTTATCATGTGTTCCTTACTGTAGCTCTCTGTTATCATGTGTTCCTTACTGTAGCTCTCTGATGTTATCATGTGTTCCTTACTGTAGCTCTCTGATGTTTTCATGTGTTCCTTACTGTAGCTCTCTGATGTTATCATGTGTTCCTTACTGTAGCTCTCTGTTATCATGTGTTCCTTACTGTAGCTCTCTGATGTTATCATGTGTTCCTTACTGTAGCTCTCTGTTATCATGTGTTCCTTACTGTAGCTCTCTGATGTTATCATGTGTTCCTTACTGTAGCTCTCTGATGTTTTCATGTGTTCCTTACTGTAGCTCTCTGGTGTTTTCATGTGTTCCTTACTGTAGCTCTCTGTTATCATGTGTTCCTTACTGTAGCTCTCTGATGTTATCATGTGTTCCTTACTGTAGCTCTCTGATGTTTTCATGTGTTCCTTACTGTAGCTCTCTGATGTTTTCATGTGTTCCTTACTGTAGCTCTCTGTTATCATGTGTTCCTTACTGTAGCTCTCTGATGTGCACATTAGAGACAAAACACTGCCTCAAAGTAGGCCAATTACCAGCGACTATGAATAAAGACATTAATGCAGCGTGGCAGAGCCCAAGAAGCGCCTCAATGGCAGGGTGTGTTCCATAAGCTAATATGAACTCATGGAGGGGAGACGTAAACAAGTCTCTCCATTACGTAACCAAGGCCTTACTTTCCTCCTTGGAGCATCTTCTCTCGTTTTATCCATCCACTCCTCGTCATCTCCTCTCTCTGCTCGCTAGAGTGGAGTTGGAGGAGATTGTTGATGTTGCCTCTGCCCCACTTCCCCTGGCCTCCACAATGTACTGCTGCCTCCATGCTTCTTCATCCAGTGCTCACGGCGATGCTCAGTCTGACCTCTTCAGGATCCGCTTCATATGCGTTGTTTTGGATGAAAATGAGGAAATGTGGTGTAAGGTTAGATTAGAGCTGTGTGTGCAGACATACTGGCAGCGCCGTATACATCCAGTCAATACAAACACTGAAAATTAAGCATTGGCCTGAGCCTACATTTGAAAAACAAGAACACAAGAGAAATGCAATGTGAATTTTGTTGACTAAATCCCTGATATATTGTTTGTTTGCATGTCAGCGTCATTATTGTGACTGTAATTGGAACTGGAAGTCTAATATGGGGGGGGGGGGGGGGGGGGGGGGGTGCTGCAGGTACACGACTGACATGAAGGGGGCGCCAGCACCAGTCCTACTGTATTCACAGGCCAAAGGACACATGGGCACAGGAGACAGTGGTGCCATCAAGGCTGGCAGGCACATATTCCATCTGGAAGAGGGGCAGCAACACAGCCTGCAAGGGGTTATATACTCAATCACAGCTCAATCAAATCTAAAGATGACAGATGCTGCCAATCAGCGATGGGTTAGTGAGGTCAAATTAAGATCCATATGCTGACCTTTTCCTTGGCTGCCTCCTTTCAGAGTGCCTATCATCAGGGCTATCAATAGGCACTAATGAGTCTTAATGGTCAGATCCTGGCAGAGCGCCATCACTTACACTACAGCCTAGTGCTCACCACGCCCAGGCAAGGTTATCACTTACACTACAGCCTAGTGTTCACCAGGCCCAGGCAAGGTTATCACTTACACTACAGCCTAGTGCTCACCAGGGCCAGGCAAGGTTATCACTTACACTACAGCCTAGTGCTCACCAGGCCCGGGCAAGGTTATCACTTACACTACAGCCTAGTGCTCACCAGGGCCAGGCAAGGTTATCACTTACACTACAGCCTAGTGCTCACCAGGCCCAGGCAAGGTTATCACTTACACTACAGCCTAGTGCTCACCAGGCCCAGGCAAGGTTATCACTTACACTACAGCCTAGTCCTCACCAGGCCCAGGCAAGGTTATCACTTACACTACAGCCTAGTCCTCACCAGGCCCAGGCAAGGTTATCACTTACACTACAGCCTAGTGCTCACCAGGCCCAGGCAAGGTTATCACTTACACTACAGCCTAGTGTTCACCAGGCCCAGGCAAGGTTATCACTTACACTACAGCCTAGTGCTCACCAGGCCCAGGCAAGGTTATCACTTACACTACAGCCTAGTGCTCACCAGGCCCAGGCAAGGTTATCACTTACACTACAGCCTAGTCCTCACCAGGCCCAGGCAAGGTTATCACTTACACTACAGCCTAGTCCTCACCAGGCCCAGGCAAGGTTATCACTTACACTACAGCCTAGTCCTCACCAGGCCCAGGCAAGGTTATCACTTACACTACAGCCTAGTGCTCACCAGGCCCAGGCAAGGTTATCACTTACACTACAGCCTAGTCCTCACCAGGCCCAGGCAAGGTTATCACTTACACTACAGCCTAGTGCTCACCAGGCCCAGGCAAGGTTATCACTTACACTACAGCCTAGTGCTCACCAGGCCCAGGCAAGGTTATCACTTACACTACAGCCTAGTGTTCACCAGGCCCAGGCAAGGTTATCACTTACACTACAGCCTAGTGCTCACCAGGCCCAGGCAAGGTTATCACTTACACTACAGCCTAGTGCTCACCACGCCCAGGCAAGGTTATCACTTACACTACAGCCTAGTCCTCACCAGGCCCAGGCAAGGCTATCACTTACACTACAGCCTAGTCCTCACCAGGCCCAGGCAAGGTTATCACTTACACTACAGCCTAGTCCTCACCAGGCCCAGGCAAGGTTATCACTTACACTACAGCCTAGTGTTCACCAGGCCCAGGCAAGGTTATCACTTACACTACAGCCTAGTGCTCACCAGGCCCAGGCAAGGTTATCACTTACACTACAGCCTAGTCCTCACCAGGCCCAGGCAAGGTTATCACTTACACTACAGCCTAGTGCTCACCAGGCCCAGGCAAGTTTATCACTTACACTACAGCCTAGTGCTCACCAGGCCCAGGCAAGGTTATCACTTACACTACAGCCTAGTCCTCACCAGGCCCAGGCAAGGTTATCACTTACACTACAGCCTAGTCCTCACCAGGCCCAGGCAAGGTTATCACTTACACTACAGCCTAGTGCTCACCAGGCCCAGGCAAGGTTATCACTTACACTACAGCCTAGTCCTCACCAGGCCCAGGCAAGGTTATCACTTACACTACAGCCTAGTCCTCACCAGGCCCAGGCAAGGTTATCACTTACACTACAGCCTAGTCCTCACCAGGCCCAGGCAAGGTTATCACTTACACTACAGCCTAGTCCTCACCAGGCCCAGGCAAGGTTATCACTTACACTACAGCCTAGTGCTCACCAGGCCCAGGCAAGGTTATCACTTACACTACAGCCTAGTGCTCACCAGGCCCAGGCAAGGTTATCACTTACACTACAGCCTAGTCCTCACCAGGCCCAGGCAAGGTTATCACTTACACTACAGCCTAGTCCTCACCAGGCCCAGGCAAGGTTATCACTTACACTACAGCCTAGTCCTCACCAGGCCCAGGCAAGGTTATCACTTACACTACAGCCTAGTCCTCACCAGGCCCAGGCAAGGTTATCACTTACACTACAGCCTAGTCCTCACCAGGCCCAGGCAAGGTTATCACTTACACTACAGCCTAGTGCTCACCAGGCCCAGGCAAGGTTATCACTTACACTACAGCCTAGTGCTCACCAGGCCCAGGCAAGGTTATCACTTACACTACAGCCTAGTCCTCACCAGGCCCAGGCAAGGTTATCACTTACACTACAGCCTAGTGCTCACCAGGCCCAGGCAAGTTTATACCAGTGTTGACGAGCACTCTCAATAAAAATTCCATTATCTCAGCTGATGTGATGCATCAACAGCCCCTTCACCCCCCTCAAGGTGAACGACGGTCAGTCAGGCAGCAACGAGAATACGTGGTGCTGGTGCTTAATCACAGAGGGGATGGAGAGACGGATGAGAAAACACATCTGCAGACCTAAATCCAACTGAAACCCCATTGGGTTTGGTTGAAGTTGAGGATGAACTTGAAGAAAATGAGGAAAAACAACCTAGTTTGAGATGATATAACCCAGCCGCCCACAAAAAGTAACTAACTTTTACTCTGAGTACATTTTAAATCAGCTACTTTTTACTTTTACTCAATTCGATTTTTAAACCAGTAATGCTACTTCTACTTTATGTAAAATGTCATCAAAGTAACAGTACACTTCTACTTGAGTAGATTTTTTGGTGCTCTTTCCACCCCTGCAAATAATTAATGAAAAAAAGAAATGCCCTCCATGATAAAGGAAGTGATACAGCCATTTTTAAAAGAGGCCACGTACAGCGCTAAAAGTTTTGCTATTAGCCTACCTTGAGCCAAAAGAGCCCATTTTTAGTATGTCCCCCTTTCTCTGGGGGATTTTTTGTTACATCTCATGCAATAGTAGTATAGTAGTAGTAATAGTCGTAATAGTAGTAGTAGTAGTAGTACTAGTAGTGGTGGTATAGGTATATAGGCCCTTACAGGAAAACTCGAGTAGCCTATACATCTCAGGTCCTTAAGGGCTACAGTGTCTTGGCAACAAAGATTGATTGTTGCTGTGAATGGCTGCTATTGCATTTTAAGCCCAAAGGAGAGCTGCCTACAGTATATTAGGGGCCAGTCAGTGACAGGAAGTAGATGGTGAAAGATAGACTGCTGTCCCACATTGGTTCTGTACACATGCAGCAATCTTCAATTGGTGGCCGGGCCATTCGGCTGCCAGCCGGCTGCCAAGCAGGATCCTTCTCAGATGAACAGAACATAACATAACATAACATAACATAACATAACATAACATAAGGGACATTGCCGATTTCCAATGCTGAGTTCAGTTTTGCTCCAGTGATGTCATTCATGCACAATTGACATCACTGGTCCTCAACTGTTAAATGGGGCACCTTAGTCTTTGTTAGAAATCACAAATTAGTAACATATGTCATAAACAAAAACGCAACATCGTCTGATATGAACAGACATTCTAACCATGCAGGAAGTTAGTGTATTATTAAAAAGTTAGCACTTAGCTGCACTATGACTTCAGCTTGACCTTGTTGGAGAACTCTGATGTAAAAACCCTTTCCAATAGCTGCGACATTGTTTTCAGACAGACGCTGGTTTGCCTTTCAAAATGGTTATCAATCTTACATTTTTATTGAGTCCTGAACTACAATCCCTTTGAAATGGTATATAAAAAACGTGTACCAAGGAAATCAAGGTAAAAAACTAAATCCACATTTTTGATGATATATTGAAAGAATAAAACTGTGTAACATTTTGGTTGCAAACAGTAGTTGTGAAAACCCCTTTTAAAGTCAGGGGTTAGAATGTGTTCAGATTTGTCTAATCCCATCCCAAAACCTCAGATTATTTAGAACTCTTGCTTTTGCACAAACGTTTCACCAGATGAAGCAGAACCACACCACCTAACTAAGGACTTGTTTGGATCCCGTTTTCATCTCATTCTTCTCTATCCAGTTCTCTAAATATACCCACATTCACTCTGGGTCGGAATTCAACAAAGGTAATACAGGGAAAAAGATGTCCTCGTGGTTACAGAGCTGAACTATGAAATATGCTCGAGCAAACAGCCAATATGCCACTTTCAGCACCCATATAGGCTCTAATCGGCTCCTGTCAGTCCTCCGGCTACTTCTCAGAGAGATTTATTTATTATTCTATCACCATTGTTATCTTCTCGCTCTCAGATCCATTCTTCCATAAATCCCTCCAGGCTCCGAGGTGCCTAGTTCAACAAGCCATTTTTTCCACTTCAATTAGCCTTATTGACTAGTCAAATATTAATCAAAAGTAAAATTTTAATGTGATTAATGAAATTCTGTATAGGATGCAATTACGTGAAATGAGAGTAGATTTCTTTTTGTAATAAATGTATCCACCATTAGTTTCATGCCTCATGAGTATGCAATTTGTATTGCCAATTTCCGAGTAGATTTGCCTCAACAACACATGTGAGAGGCTGATAAGACTGGGTATTATCTCTTTATGTGCCAAGCTTCAGCCAAGGTGAAAGACAACGGTGCTGTTCTGCTTGGCATGTGGATTCTCAGTCCATCCTGCTCTGTGGATCACTGGATCTTGGGACAACGGTAGATATATAATGATGATGTCTCTGACTGCAACTCCTTCCAGATGTACAGTATATATATATATATATAGCTATATGAAATCTGCTTGTTTTGATGCAATCTGAATCAGCATTCCTCCAGCAGCTACAGTATATGTCAAAAAAATGCTGCTGGAGCTTCTCTCAGACTCCGCATTTGATGCGATTTTCCTTCTCAAACTCAATTCTGAGAATTTCTTTCTTGATATTTTGTCCAGAATTTCATGACTCTATGGAAAATTCTATGTATTGTAGGTGAGAGTGAAACTATGATCAAACCAGTCATTCTTCTACATGTACATTCTCTAATTGTGTCAACTTCCTGTAAATGAAATAATGATAAAGTTTTTATCTGTTTGCTGGGGACCCCCTGGATCCCCTTGAAGGACCACTGGTGGTCCATGTTGAGAACCACTGCATTATGTGTGCATAAGGTGTGTGTGTGTGTGTGTGTGTGTGTGTGTGTGTGTGTGTGTGTGTGTGTGTGTGTGTGTGTGTGTGTGTGTGTGTGCAGAATATGCTGTTGCTGTAGTGTCCTCGTCTTTCCCTGTGCTGCCTATGAAAAGGCTCGAGTCCTAATTACATGATCCACCAGGCTTCTAATTCGCCATACTCTTCTTCTCAAATGACATTTACTAATTACTCCTTCCTTTTTTTAGAAATGGCTTTCTGGATTTGATCCAGGCTCCGCCCCCTCATGCTCATTGTCATGTAGAAAGAAACAAGTTGGCTGTTGTGGCAGTCATGACCCATTTGATTGAAAGTGAGTATGCAAACATACAAACACTGCACACCAAATCCCTTTAAAGCATGATGTTGTGTTAAACAATCTCGATTAGGGAAAGAGGAATTCAATAAAAGAGAGAGAGAAGTGGGGGGGACCTGTAATGCAGTATTGGGACATAAAGCAGCTTGTCAGTGCCTGAGCCCACACAGCGACCCCTTCAAACAGGGCCACCAAAATATGTCTTTCCATGTGTTCAAGCTAAGCAACGTAGTGCCACCACCAACAGAACATGAATAGATCCATATGAATGATAAGAAAAAGGGTGACCAAGTTGGGAATGTCAGTGATTGTGTGACTTTCATTGTGAACGAGAGTTCAACTTGCAAAGTTTAAGCACTGGATTTTCTTGTTATTGAGGATGGATTTCATTTGGTTTAGTTTTTTATTGTAGAAGCTATACTGGCCGGAGGACTGATTGATTTAAACTGGCAGCGATGCCATCCGCCAGCTGGAGTGGAGATAAGACGGGCCAGTTTACACTGCAGCAACTTTCCCCTGCAACATTCTAAAATGGTTTTGTCTCGTTGCGACTGCGAGTCATCGGTATAAACTGGCCTTAAAAGGAAGGGTGAACACAAGTGCAACCAAAACATTAATGAGGGCCCGAGCACTGAAACACTTAATGGATTGGAAGTTGGAAACCCTTTGGTTGCACCTGTGTTTACCCTGCCTTTTAGACACAAAATGGCTGCTGTGGAAAAGGGCCCATGTGTGTGTGTTTTTTTTTTTTTTTGGTCTAAATTTCTAGAGAACAACTAATGTACAACTCATTTTGTGTTGTGTGGGTTTCCATGTTGGATGTACAGTGTGATGTAGGCTACTGTAGTACAGTATATGGGCTGGGCACCTAATTGGTGCACGGTACTTAAATACATCAAATTGAAATCAAAATACAAAGCTGCAAATGCCTGCAATAGCTAACATACACCTCTGTGTTTCTGCTTTCTGATTGAGTACTGTGCATTCTGTATTATAGGTGTAGTTGGTGTAGCTGGGTTGTGGTACATGTAGTACAACATGTTTTGGGGACTTTAACTGGAACGAAGCCTGACACGTCGTCATGCTGATGGTCCATCTCCAATGTGGCAGGCAGGCATTGCCCCCTCTCAACTGCGGCTGATTCTCCTGTGTCAAGACCGGTTAGCTGACCTGCCACTCACAGAGGAACCGGACCCATGCACCAGACGCTGCCTGCATTCTGCTGTCGCTGTACAGTAACCACTGTTCCCCAGCACAGAATCTCTAACTTACAGTTTTCAGGAAATACAGTGACTGCTCTATGTCTTGGTTACAGGTTGCCGTTGCCATGACAAAGTATTATGCTAAGAACAGTTGTGTAACAGTATGGAGACATTACCACGGTCCCTGCAGTGGCCACACTGAGTCTTATGGTCACATGTAGGAAGTCTGGGCTTGTGCACATACAGATATCATGTCTGCATGGGTGAGCCTTTACCAACCCAGAAAGATCTCCCGTTTACTTACAGTTCACCCTCACATCAGCCCAGCCAGTTGATGCCTCGCCTTTGTCAACGCTGGGTGGAGAGTTTGAGATGACCACATTGTGCAACCAGGTTGTTTGCTTAACCTCCTACATACATGGCATAATTACAGAAGTACATTAACAACATCAACAAACATAGGCTGTGACACATCATACCCCAAACACAATAAAATCATAGTCGTTGCTAATGCGTTACTATAATCCCCTTTTATCAGTCTAAAAATATGCCGCTTTTTTTGGTTAATCCTCCATATGCAATGTTTCTATTTTCCGCAGGCACCGATGAAACAGTGAGTACCAGAGTTAGCCTACTCTATTTCCAGAGCAGGACATGAATTATAGAGCAAAGGGGCAAACAATGTGCATTGCATTCCCTTTTTACTGACCTGAGTGCAGGCGAGCGACGTGTGGAGGAGAGCGTCTGTGAGGAGTGACCATGAGCTGCTCTTGGAGCGTCGGTGGGCCGTGCGATGGCAGAGTCCCAGCTCTTGGCGGTGGCCCAGGCCATTGTGATTTGTGCTAGCTAGCTATACTGCCTACAGGGTCGCCACCTGGCTGTTGCTTCCTCCAGTCTCCCTGGGTTACACAGAGTGCATCCGCAGCAGGTCTGTAATTGAATTTCACACGTCACAGTCCGCTTAACTGTGCTTCTTGCAAGGTGTGTGGACCTCGAAAAGCTGATCTTGATGCACCTGAGAATTATTGCGATGAATGAGGATTCACCTCTGATCCTCTCTAGCCTAAATATGAATTTCTGAGGCTATACAGATGTCTGGAAGAAATTAGCCTACTGTATGTCAAGCTTCTTGACTGGTTTTGTCAAAAACAATTTCAACACTTTATGCGTGTTTATTTGTTTATTAAAAAAGGATCCCCATCTTCCTGGGGTCCAAGACAACAATTACATGACACTGACAGACAAACTGTGTGTTGAATGTATTTGCAATTGGTCAACTGTGATGTCACCCGAGATTTGGGTCTGGATTTGGATCTGGATCGAGGCAACAAGGAAGATGTGATGTCATCAGGTAGTTGTGATGTCATCAGTGATGTCACTCGAGCAATTGTCTTCTTCTTCTTAATTAAAAGTGGTGTCCGCATGTCTGCACCGCTTACTTCAACACCTGAGTGTGATTTTTTTTAATACAGCAAAAGACTGTCTGATGTTTTCACTTGTTCCTTACTGTAGCTCTCTGATGTTTTCATGTGTTCCTTACTGTAGCTCTCTGGTGTTTTCATGTGTTCCTTACTGTAGCTCTCTGATGTTATCATGTGTTCCTTACTGTAGCTCTCTGATGTTATCATGTGTTCCTTACTGTAGCTCTCTGTTATCATGTGTTCCTTACTGTAGCTCTCTGATGTTTTCATGTGTTCCTTACTGTAGCTCTCTGATGTTTTCATGTGTTCCTTACTGTAGCTCTCTGATGTTATCATGTGTTCCTTACTGTAGCTCTCTGATGTTTTCACTTGTTCCTTACTGTAGCTCTCTGATGTTTTCACTTGTTCCTTACTGTAGCTCTCTGATGTTATCATGTGTTCCTTACTGTAGCTCTCTGATGTTATCATGTGTTCCTTACTGTAGCTCTCTGGTGTTTTCATGTGTTCCTTACTGTAGCTCTCTGATGTTTTCATGTGTTCCTTACTGTAGCTCTCTGGTGTTATCATGTGTTCCTTACTGTAGCTCTCTGATGTTTTCACGTGTTCCTTACTGTAGCTCTCTGATGTTATCATGTGTTCCTTACTGTAACTCTCTGATGTTATCATGTGTTCCTTACTGTAGCTCTCTGGTGTGTTCACGTGTTCCTTACTGTAGCTCTCTGATGTTATCATGTGTTCCTTACTGTAGCTCTCTGGTGTGTTCATGTGTTCCTTACTGTAGCTCTCTGGTGTTTTCATGTGTTCCTTACTGTAGCTCTCTGATGTTATCATGTGTTCCTTACTGTAGCTCTCTGGTGTGTTCATGTGTTCCTTACTGTAGCTCTCTGATGTTTTCATGTGTTCCTTACTGTAGCTCTCTGATGTTTTCATGTGTTCCTTACTGTAGCTCTCTGGTGTTATCATGTGTTCCTTACTGTAGCTCTCTGATGTTATCATGTGTTCCTTACTGTAGCTCTCTGATGTTATCATGTGTTCCTTACTGTAGCTCTCTGATGTTATCATGTGTTCCTTACTGTAGCTCTCTGATGTTATCATGTGTTCCTTACTGTAGCTCTCTGGTGTTATCATGTGTTCCTTACTGTAGCTCTCTGATGTTATCATGTGTTCCTTACTGTAGCTCTCTGATGTTATCATGTGTTCCTTACTGTAGCTCTCTGGTGTTATCATGTGTTCCTTACTGTAGCTCTCTGATGTTATCATGTGTTCCTTACTGTAGCTCTCTGGTGTTTTCATGTGTTCCTTACTGTAGCTCTCTGATGTTTTCACTTGTTCCTTACTGTAGCTCTCTGATGTTTTCATGTGTTCCTTACTGTAGCTCTCTGATGTTATCATGTGTTCCTTACTGTAGCTCTCTGATGTTATCATGTGTTCCTTACTGTAGCTCTCTGATGTTATCATGTGTTCCTTACTGTAGCTCTCTGGTGTTTTCATGTGTTCCTTACTGTAGCTCTCTGATGTTTTCACTTGTTCCTTACTGTAGCTCTCTGATGTTTTCATGTGTTCCTTACTGTAGCTCTCTGATGTTATCATGTGTTCCTTACTGTAGCTCTCTGATGTTTTCATGTGTTCCTTACTGTAGCTCTCTGGTGTTTTCATGTGTTCCTTACTGTAGCTCTCTGATGTTTTCATGTGTTCCTTACTGTAGCTCTCTGATGTTATCATGTGTTCCTTACTGTAGCTCTCTGTTATCATGTGTTCCTTACTGTAGCTCTCTGATGTTATCATGTGTTCCTTACTGTAGCTCTCTGATGTTTTCATGTGTTCCTTACTGTAGCTCTCTGGTGTTTTCATGTGTTCCTTACTGTAGCTCTCTGTTATCATGTGTTCCTTACTGTAGCTCTCTGATGTTATCATGTGTTCCTTACTGTAGCTCTCTGTTATCATGTGTTCCTTACTGTAGCTCTCTGATGTTATCATGTGTTCCTTACTGTAGCTCTCTGATGTTTTCATGTGTTCCTTACTGTAGCTCTCTGATGTTATCATGTGTTCCTTACTGTAGCTCTCTGTTATCATGTGTTCCTTACTGTAGCTCTCTGATGTTATCATGTGTTCCTTACTGTAGCTCTCTGTTATCATGTGTTCCTTACTGTAGCTCTCTGATGTTATCATGTGTTCCTTACTGTAGCTCTCTGATGTTTTCATGTGTTCCTTACTGTAGCTCTCTGGTGTTTTCATGTGTTCCTTACTGTAGCTCTCTGTTATCATGTGTTCCTTACTGTAGCTCTCTGATGTTATCATGTGTTCCTTACTGTAGCTCTCTGATGTTTTCATGTGTTCCTTACTGTAGCTCTCTGATGTTTTCATGTGTTCCTTACTGTAGCTCTCTGTTATCATGTGTTCCTTACTGTAGCTCTCTGATGTGCACATTAGAGACAAAACACTGCCTCAAAGTAGGCCAATTACCAGCGACTATGAATAAAGACATTAATGCAGCGTGGCAGAGCCCAAGAAGCGCCTCAATGGCAGGGTGTGTTCCATAAGCTAATATGAACTCATGGAGGGGAGACGTAAACAAGTCTCTCCATTACGTAACCAAGGCCTTACTTTCCTCCTTGGAGCATCTTCTCTCGTTTTATCCATCCACTCCTCGTCATCTCCTCTCTCTGCTCGCTAGAGTGGAGTTGGAGGAGATTGTTGATGTTGCCTCTGCCCCACTTCCCCTGGCCTCCACAATGTACTGCTGCCTCCATGCTTCTTCATCCAGTGCTCACGGCGATGCTCAGTCTGACCTCTTCAGGATCCGCTTCATATGCGTTGTTTTGGATGAAAATGAGGAAATGTGGTGTAAGGTTAGATTAGAGCTGTGTGTGCAGACATACTGGCAGCGCCGTATACATCCAGTCAATACAAACACTGAAAATTAAGCATTGGCCTGAGCCTACATTTGAAAAACAAGAA
>NC_139636.1:26435848-26440848 GCF_964638095.1 Poromitra crassiceps
GTGCACATTTTCCCCCATGACTCGAGGCCTAATTTACATAATTCACATAAAAAAATGACCCAAACAAGATTCAATATGTTTATTGTCACTCCGGTTGCAAAAGTACACTCATGTGAACTTCTTAGGCCAGCAGCTCCGCAGGACATCAATATATAGCAAAGCAACACGTGATACTGTAAGTATGAAACAGAGCATAAGAGAGCAAATCCACACACAGCAATAATATTATGAATTGAAAAGAGAAAAACAACAATGAGAACGCTGGCAAAGGCAGTGCAAGATGTGATGAGGTGCAAGGTGCGCGATGTCACATTTTTATGCATCAGGTATTGCACTTAGTCAATATTAGCGCCTCATCCTCCTCAGCGCCTCACCCTTGTCAGTACAGTTCCAATACCAGGTCGTAAAGCAGCCGGTCAGCAGGCTCTCTGGACTCTTATTACTTTTAAGTTCATGTACGTGTCTTTTACTACTTTTAAGTACATTGTACGTGTCTTTACTTCTTTTAAGTACATTGTACAGATCCCTTGAGGTGTGTTTTTATTTTACTTTTATCCTGTGTTTACTTGATCCATTTTCTGCTGGAAAACTGCTGCCATGCTCCTGTTTGTTTTAATTTGTTCATGTTTTGTTTTTTCATGTATTCGCTATGCTTTTTATATCTGCTTGCACACAAATTGCCCTTCTGGGACAAATAATAAGCTTGAATCTTGAATCTTGAAATCTCTATGGTGCCTCTGTAGAGGTCCCTGAGGATTTGGGGCCTCAGGCCAGATTTCTTTAGGCACTTGAGGCCGTACAGGCGCTGTTGGGCTTTTTTTGACAACAGTGGTGGTGTGGTTGGCCCACGTGACATCAGGTCCTGGTGGATGTTAACTCCCAGGTACCTGAAGCTGTCCACCCTCTCCACCTCAGGTCCTGGTGGATGTGAACTCCCAGGTACCTGAAGCTGTCCACCCTCTCCACCTCAGGTCCTGGTGGATGTGAACTCTCAGGTACCTGAAGCTGTCCACCCTCTCCACCTCAGGTCCTGGTGGATGTGAACTCCCAGGTACCTGAAGCTGTCCACCCTCTCCACCTCAGGTCCTGGTGGATGTGAACTCTCAGGTACCTGAAGCTGTCCACCCTCTCCACCTCAGGTCCTGGTGGATGTTGACTCCCAGGTACCTGAAGCTGTCCACCCTCTCCACCTCAGGTCCTGGTGGATGTGAACTCCCAGGTACCTGAAGCTGTCCACCCTCCCCCCACACTGGTGACTGGGGGGTGAGTCTCCCTCCCCTTCCTGTAAATCCCTATGTATACTGTGTACAATACTTTGCCAGCAGGTTTTTATGTCTTCTGATGTCTGTGTCACATTGTTGTTGTGACCTACACTCAGTATAGTGTAGTCACTAGAAATGCCCAAATGAAAGAAGTCAAATGGACATTTCCTTGAAAGTAAAAGGCATGCATAGTTGTGATACGGTCATCATGATCAGCAGTCACATAACCTGTGCAAACCTTCAAATATAACAATCTATAGCTGTGTTCCAAATGGTTCACTCATTCACTCACTATTCCTCATTTATCATAATAGTGAACTATATGGGGAACGATCAAACAAGTTTCAGACACTACCTCACTCTTCTTCTCCTTTGGTAAACATGACCACATAGCATCGTGGTATATGGGAGAAAATGTAGGGTACATTCACTGTTCACTAGAAATTGCAGTGCATTGTGGGTATTTTATAGTTGATTAGTGAATCAAATTAACAGTTGCAACAAAATGGCCAACACACTATTGTCCACTATTTCTGTAATAGGCAACGGTTTCGAACAGTGCTTATAATTGAGCTAAGACAATAAAAGCTCTGCTACTGAACCGAGAACCCCCAGGGTTGTAGGCTTATTTCACGATGACTTGGGTTGTCCGTATTTGTTGAATATGTTGCTACTGAGTGTGTTTCCTTCATCATCCCTCTTAGATATTCATCTGGTAGCCTGCTTTGCCAGAAGTGCAGCCTCATCATGTGCTAATAATTAGCCTGATGGCCACGCAGCTCCATTGCTAATGCTTGACTGGAGATTGCCATCTAGTGGACATGCAAAAGGAGAAAGCCTAGTAGGCATCAAACTAGTGAATGAGCTCTGAATATCATTTCCAGGCGGAAAAAGTCCTTTCACAGGGAAAAATACAATCTTGACCCCTTTTTATTCTTGCCTAACTATATGCTCTATGCTTGTACATTAAAACAGATGTCCTGTGATTTTTCTAGGATGCTTGTGAAAGTAAAATGAAGAAGCTTATTTGACAGTGAGCGGTGTCATATTCGTATGCATTACACATAGCCTACTGTAGGTGAACACATTTTGAAAGGTCAAGTATACTGGGAACACTGTAGACTTCATATCGTCAAAATATATTGGTCAAATATCCCAACCTGCCATAACTAATGAACACACACACACACACACACACACACACACACACACACACACACACACACACACACACACACACACACACACACACACACACACACACACACACACACACACACACACACACACACACACACACACATATCATTTCCTGTAACAGCCACTTTGTTGTCATGGACACAGATAAAAAGAAAGAGAGGGAGAGAAATAAGAAAGAAAACATGATCTGTGTCACTGAGTCAAGTTTAGTGCTGCCAAAAATGTATAGGCAAAAGTCTTCCAGAGATGTGAGATATGTGTGTTATACAGTAGATGCTGCTTCTACCTTTGCATGCCCCACAGCCACCAGTAAACAAATGTTTCAGATCTAACAGCACAATCATGTCAGAATTAATCGAATCAGTGGTCCCGCAGATTATAAATCGATCAAATCCACATCCGAAATATATCCACAAGATGCCATTCAAACTGTTTGGCAACAGGGGCAAACTGTTTGCAAGTGAGAGTATAAGCGTGAATCATTATTTTGGAAAAGTTTTACATAAGACAGAATATTTCAGTCACAGTCTTGAAACTGCAGGTGAAATGTTGGCTGACATATTGCCACTTGGAAAAATGGTAATTTGTCCTGATAGTGAATGATGCATTCCAGCCCATTCTCACTCCAGACTCATCTCAGAGCCCCGCTTTGGCAAGCGCCTTTCTCAACCTCCGTAACGCTCTGTGGAGCCTATTAGCCTATTTATTTCACATCCCACCCAAATCAGCCATTTTGTATCTAAAAGGCAGGAAGTAAAACAAAGAAAATCCAGGTGGCTGTTCTGCTGCTGCAGGGAAACATACAATTTATATATCAGTGTATCATGCAGTCTAATTTTTATATTGTGTTACTACCTGCGTTTTAGACCCAAAATGGCTGATTTATGTGGGATGTTAAATAGGGGTATAGACGGTTTTCACCAGCTGCAACCCCACAGCACTTCCTTTTTCTCAGCTTCTTCTTCTGTGTTTTATGGCGGTTGGCATCCTTAAATGTTGCATTACCGCCACCTGAATTGTATCAGCTTCACTATTGACAGTGTCCACTTTCTCAGCTATTCAGGGGAAAACACTGACATAGCCTACTTCTATTTCTATTTTTGCTATGTAAACGTTTAAATGTAAAGATAGGCCTATGCGTGCAATAACGTACTGATAGTCAGCTTACTCTGTAACATGTAGCTTTTATTAGCCTCTCAGGCTAGCTCCGGGACGCAATCTTTTTTTTCTTCCATGATGGCGAAGGCATGACCCGCCCCTCTCTGCCTCTAATTGGCTGACTGCACTCGGCTGCTCTCGGCTGCTTCCCAGGCGAGCCAGAAGTCATCTCAAACGAGCCGTTATAGCCTATACTTTCATTCAATGTCACGATGCTGCGGGGGGAAGTAGGCTACTTCATAGCTTAACTACGAAAATAGTGTCCGCTGTTTATCTCCCTTTCTGCTGCAGCATGTTGAAGAAATAAATGTTCAGTTTGAACAACACCCATTCTGGTCATTATAGAGCAAGATGATCGCTTCCACTACCAGGGCCGCCCAGAGGGATGGCGGTGCCCCTGGAGGGGTCCAGCCCCTCTCCTCTCCCCCCTCTGGTTCCCCCTCTCTCCTCTCCTCCTCTGCTCTCCTCTCCTCTGGTTCCCCCTCTCCTCTCCCCCTCTCCCCTCCTCTCCTCCTGGTTCCCCCTCTCCTCTCCCCCCTCTGGTTCCCCCTCTCTCCTCTCCTCTGGTTCCCCCTCTCTCCTCTCCTCTCCTCTCCCCCTCTCCCCTCCTCTCCCCCTGGTTCCCCCTCTCCTCTCCCCCTTCTGGTTCCCCCTCTCTCCTCTCCTCCTCTGCTCTCCCCCCTCTGGTTCCCCCTCTCTCCTCTCCCCCTCTCCCCTCCTCTCCCATCTGCGGTCGCCTTTTATACACGTCTCAAACAACGCAGGACAACGTGATTGGCTGGCTCAGATTTGAACAGATCTGAGCCAGCCAATCGCGTTATCCTGTGATGACGTAATGTCCTATGACCCATGACCGGATGGACCATATATGGACTTCCTCCCCCCCCTGGCTGCGCTATCATAGCTGCTGACTGTTACTGCACTATCCGTCAGATCCGTGACATGGACGTTACTCTGCAGAAACTACAGTAACAAAATCACGAATTGCTCTGTTTTTGGAGCTCTGCATGTCTGTGTTTGTCTAGTTAATGTGTTAACGTTAGCTAACGGCTAACATTCGCTAGTTAGCCAACCAACCAGCAGCTAACATTAGCTAGCTAGCTAGCTTACCGGAAGCGATATTTTTTTTGGATGACGGCGAAGGCATAACCCACCCCTGGCCCTCTCTGCCTCTGATTAGTGGCAGCGTTATAAACCATAGATATGACTATATTAAAAACATAAACACACTGGCGTCTTTCATGCGGGCTAGCAAGCGTAACTGCTGTATGTCTGAGTCTGACCCACTGAGTTTGACGGTCTGACCACAGACTGTAGAAAGAGATGTAATGCAGGATAGCCAAGCGAATGTGTTTGGATGGAAGTTTGACGCTAGGCCAA
>NC_139636.1:26445848-26550848 GCF_964638095.1 Poromitra crassiceps
TGTCCCATCAGTGTGGGGAGGAGGCAAAGTGCAGGGAGGGGGAAGGCTCTCTGTCCCATCAGTGTGGGGAGGAGGCAAAGTGCAGAAGGGGAAGGCTCTCTCTCTGTCCCATCAGTGTGGGGAGGAGGCAAAGTGCAGGAGGGGGAAGGCTCTCTGTCCCATCAGTGTGGGGGAGGAGGCAAAGTGCAGGAGGGGGAAGGCTCTCTGTCCCATCAGTGTGGGGAGGAGGCAAAGTGCAGGAGGGGAAGGCTCTCTGTCCCATCAGTGTGGGGAGGAGGCAAAGTGCAGAAGGGGAAGGCTCTCTGTCCCATCAGTGTGGGGGAGGAGGCAAAGTGCAGGAGGGGAAGGCTCTCTGTCCCATCAGTGTGGGGAGGAGGCAAAGTGCAGAAGGGGAAGGCTCTCTGTCCCATCAGTGTGGGGAGGAGGCAAAGTGCAGGAGGGGGAAGGCTCTCTGTCCCATCAGTGTGGGGAGGAGGCAAAGTGCAGGAGGGGAAGGCTCTCTGTCCCATCAGTGTGGGGGAGGAGGCAAAGTGCAGGAGGGGAAGGCTCTCTGTCCCATCAGTGTGGGGAGGAGGCAAAGTGCAGGAGGGGAAGGCTCTCTGTCCCATCAGTGTGGGGAGGAGGCAAAGTGCAGGAGGGGGTAGGCTCTCTCTCTGTCCCATCAGTGTGGGGGAGGAGGCCACACAACAACCTTTAAGATTTTCACAGTCCACCGCATTGCTATGTCTCTAAAACTTCCCAGCTAAAAAGGATCCGAAGAACATTCACATCTCAGAGGACCAACATCAAACTGTGGAGTGGATGTTGTTGCTGTAGTAGCTAGACTGATTCAATACTCTGTGCGTGTGTGTGTGTGTGTGTGTGTGTGTGTGTGTGTGTGTGTGTGTGTGTGTGTGTTCTTTGTTTCTTTGTTTGTTTGAAAGAGAGAGAGAAACAAAAAGAGAGAGAACCATGAGAAATATATGGTGCCATGGTGGTGGTGTGTGGGTGTGCGTGTGTGTGTGCGTGCATGCGTGCGTGCGTGCGTGTGTGTGCGTGCGTGCGTGCGTGCGTGTTTTAGACAACCCCCGTACCCCCCCCCCCCCCCCCCCCCCCCCTCCACCCCTCCACTGATGTGTGGATGAAGGCCTGCTGACGGTGGGAATGTGATGCAGCTAATCCCAGAGGGAGCGCAGCGCTGCAGAGGAGACGTGAGGCAGATCTCCCCTCATCCGTGTGACTGCTGCTGGCGGCTGGTGTGGAGAAGGAATCCGGAACTGGATCACAAAGCGAGCCGGCCGTGTTTATTTTGCGCAGGACTTTCACACCAAGGGGGAGGAAGGCAGAGATAACAGCAACGAAAAAAGCACACAGAGACGTCTGTCTGCCTCCCTTCCTCTGCCAGCCACATGCGCAGGAGTGGCCAGAGATAACAGACTCTGATCAGCAGACGAGGCAGAAGGCCGGGTCACCATACTGAATCAAATGCATTCCTTTATCCCATTTGATCCTCATTACATTGAATGTGTTGCAGTGAATAATAATGAGCAAGCTCTGAAGGGTTGAAGGGTTGAAGGGTCATCCATCCAGCAGGAGGAGATAGGCTATGCTAGAAAGCTGGCCCTGGAGAGATGCAGGGTGACAGCAGGAGGAGATAGGCTATGCTAGAAAGCTGGCCCTGGAGAGATGCAGGGTGACAGCAGGAGGAGGATGGACGATCTGGCCTGTATACTTTCAGAGCAGGTATCACTTGGGTGGCACAGTATGATGCAATATCTCAGGTGATATCACTGGTGCTCCATGAAGAGTCTGGAGCCTGTGACTAACCAGCTCCACACAGCAGAGTTCTGCGTTCTGGAGGGGGCTAGCTGGTGATGATTGTTCTGAACCATTTCAGGTTACTGGACACTGTGGATGATAGTGTTATTTTATTCATGGTGGTGATCATTTCTGGCCCCTGTTGGGGTTCAGGAAATGTTATTGATCACCATGATGTGATTCATATTTAGGGAGGAGCAAAGGCACAACTCTCAACAAGGAGGAAAAACTGGGTAATGCTGGGGGTGATCAGCCCTGATCGTTTGCAGCTGGGTGATGAAGTGTGGTCTTTGACTGAATTTCAATCATGGAATACTAACCTCTACAGCATAGTTTAGAGCACCCCATGCGTACATGCCCCTCGTCATTCAGGGTGTGTAACTCCTTAGTGACATCACTGATGACATCACAATTGCTTGAGTGACATCACTGGTGACATCACAATTGCTCGAGTGACATCACTGGTGACATCACAATTGCTCGAGTGACATCACTAGTGACATCACAACTGCCCCTTCTCCATTTCCCAATATCCAATCAGCTAAGGACATCTATTTCTCCTGATCTGCTGAGCCAATCACCTAAGCGGTGGTGGTAGTATATAGAGCCCTTGCTACTACGTCATTACTCACATTTGTGCCATCATCCTCAGCTGCTGTTCATTATCACTGGAGCAGTTGTCTCGCCCCACCACCTCCCCTGATCACCACCAACATCATGGCTCCTGTAGAAATCCCTATGGGGGGATGATTATCTATCCTATACGTCACTGACGCCCCCCCTCTCTCATCTCAAGAGGAGCATCATGATATCTTGGAGCCATACGCCACACTTAAACTGGTTATTTGTTCAATAAAGCTTGTTAAAACTTCCTACAAGTCTCTCATGATTGAAGTGGAGTAAAGGCAAATGTGAGGTGTGGAGCATTGTGGGATATTGAGGCCCAATTGATAGTATTCTGTTACATCACCACACGGCCATTTTGGTAGGAAAACAACAGGTGATTGTGATCAATTAACAGGTGATTACAATCAAGTGACACTTACAAAATCATGAACTTCAGATAATGACCCCCCCCCCCAAAAAAAAAGAAAGAAGAAGAAGAAAGAAGAAAAGAAAGAAAATGTATCAGTGGTTACTGTAAAGTCTTCATCTAGTAACTTTGCTGTTTCTGTGGCAGCAAATTAAGCACTAATCGTTAAAAATATTAGAGAAAATATGATCTTGATGAATTAGGATATACTGTAAATAATTGACAAGTTGGGATTTAATTGTCCTTCTGAACAACATTGATCTTCTACTGCATTATATCCCAAGAAATATTCACATTTTGATCTCTGTTCTCAGTTTTCGTCATTCAGTCAGTTTTAGTTCATGTACAGTACTGATGATTTGTCAACACAATATATTTCAACATGTTATATGATTCTTCAAATGTAAAAAAGCTTTTTGGGGGGAGTAGAAGGAAAGCTGTCAGGTATGTGTGTGTGCTGGAATGCACAGCTGAACCACACTTTTTTCTTTTCTCCCCTTCTCTTTTTTTAAGCTATTCCCGGGACGAGGCCAATCCCCCTCACAGCATTGGCCAACACTCAGCGACTGACAAAGCATAGATCAGCCAGTGCAAAGATCATTTCATTATTCGCTTTGAACCAGGAAGAGACAAGAGATATCCGGAGGACAGAGGTGGACATAGAGTGACATAAAACTCTCCATAGGGAGTGTCCTCAAAGGCACTTTGCCTGCTGGATGTTAGATGAGTGCTAAATGGACACTTGCATTAAGAAGACTGGTAGAGACCAAGAGAAAGACTGCAGCTACATCATGTAGGGAGTATTTGGGTTAAAGAGAAGAAGAGATGAAGTGACTCTGTTCTTGTGAGCCTCCACCTAAGAAGTTTGTCTCGACCTACTTGGAGCAGTTTCTTTGAATCGAGGACTTGCACGAACTTTCTGCACAACTTGTTTGAGGTGAAATTTTATATCGGTCTCTTCCCAGTGTCTTTGTTAAGGTCAGATTATGTTTTGAGGTGCTATTGCTTTACCAATTGTTGTTTATGTTATAATGTTGTTGAGCACATCTCCTTATCACTTTTCCAGCCTAGCTATCTGTCAAATATTTGTTGGACGGAGAACTGATAAGGGCATGCGCCTGACACTTTCCATCACTGATAACTGGACACAATATGCTGCCACTTGGGGGGGGAGGGGGGGGGGGGGGCATTATATGAATCAGTGGCTGGGTCATTAGGGCAGGCCGCTCAGGTTTCACTTTCAACTTCAAAAATAAGAGTTTATTGCTTAGCTACTCGAGTAAACATTTGTTTGTGTTCTTGTATTTAATGTATTATAGGCCCTCTCCTTGTTTTCATTGCATGTGATGTACAGGAGTATTCTTGATTCCCCGATGCTCTTTATCACATTTGGAATGTATTGTCTTCATTTGAGGACAATTTGCACATTATAATCAGCATTTAAATACAGTATTGGAGCTTTTGATTGACTAAGTGGCCATTGTAATTCTGCTTTCAGCATAACAATGTTTTCATTCCAACAGGCTGAGTAAATATTTCTTAGAGTGTGGTGGCATATTGTCAAATGGCAGCAGCACCACCACCCAGTTTATCAGGTTTGACATGCATTTACTGTTAGCTCCCTAGGGTGCTTCTCACATGGACATACCATTGATATACAGACTCGACACTTGCACTAATGGCTATGATTAAAAGTTGAATCAACAAAATGTGTATTCAGTTAAACATGAATAATGTGACACAATCTGTTGCTAAAATGTTATTAAAACAGCTTTATACCTTTTTGTTCACTCTTGTCATTGCTAGAAGACCACAATGTTGGACACAATCCATTTACAATGGAAATGTATTGTGCTATCTTTGACTGTTTAAAAAATGTGTAGGGGCTATCCCTCTTTATTCTCAATCATCTGAAAACTCAATCAATCAATCCATATGAATCAATCAATCAATCAATCAATCAATCAATCAATCAAAAGGATATGATAATATTGCTGGCACTGATTACAGAGAAGGAATGACAAGGAATGGGTTTCGTGAAGTTTAATGTTTGCTCATATATACGTATATGTTTTGCGCATATAAAGAGATAAGATTTTCAATTTAGCAGTTACAACTACACCTGTGTGTGTGTGTGTGTGTGTGTGTGTGTGTGTGTGTGTGTGTGTGTGTGTGTGTGTGTGTGTGTGTGTGCGTGCGCGTGCGCGTGCGCGTGCGCGTGCGCGTGCGTGTGCGCGTGCGTGTGTGTGTGTGTGTGTGTGTGTGTGTGTGTGTGTGCGCATGCACAAGCAGTCTATTTTTGGCTGCAGGACATTTAATTCCAGCATATTTTAACTCAATCAAAATGCTTTTCTATTAGAATGTATTTAATGAAACCTAATAACATAATTTTAAATAATTTAGTAATATTTTTTAATTCAGTTAAAATAATTCCTGCAATATTTCCACTTACGAAAAATGTAAATGCTACTCAGCTAGGTTTAAGATTTACATAAGCGGAGACTGCAGCTGCATTCATCAACACAAGAGGGTGTTGTTACACTGCTTTTGCAAAGATGGCTGACAGATACAGGTGTACACTTTATGGCACACACTGAGCACAGCAATGATACACCCAGGGCTACAATAATGACATCCATAAGAAGAGGGAACGCAATCAACTTAGATTAGCCAGATCTAATAGAATGGCCATCAACCATGTCAAATATACAAGGTCAAAGATGAAGTTGATAGAGAACAGGCAGACTTAGAAAAAGGATTATTAACCTGCTTGAAGCATCCTCACTTGTCAAGTAAAGGACCCTTTACCTTTGTCCTGGCTGATTGACTGCTTCATAGCCACTTCTTTATCAAATTAATAGAAGGCAAGGCACACTCTGTCATGTCGTGATGTGCAAGACATAGGCTCTAGCTTAGACATAGGCTACTCTAGCTTAGACATAGGCTACTCTATCTTAGACATAGGCTACTCTAGCTTAGACATAGGCTACTCTAGCTTAGTAGGCTACTCTATCTGAGACATAGGCTACTCTATCTTAGACATACAGTAGGCTACTCTAGCTTAGACATAGGCTACTCTAGCTTAGACATAGGCTACTCTAGTTTAGACATAGGCTAATCTATCTTAGACATAGGCTACTCTAGCTTAGACATAGGCTACTCTCTAGCTTAGACATAGGCTACTCTAGCTTAGACATAGGCTACTAGCTTAGACATAGGCTACTCTAGTTTAGACATAGGCTACTCTAGCTTAGACAGAGGCTACTCTCTAGTTTAGACATAGGCTATAGCTTAGACATAGGCTACTCTTGCTTGTTCCCTATTCCTATATCTGTCTTTTTACTGTATATTAATGATACAACTGATGAAATTTGTCCAAGTCACCTAGCATTTAAAAAAAACTACTGCATTTGGAATATATTTTCTAAAGGATTAAGAACAGTAAGTGTAATGTAAGGGTTAACCAGAGTAAAAGATTAATTGTAATACCCCAAAACAATGATGCCTCCGTTTAGAGATAGCCTATATATAGCGATATTGTCTGATGTCCAGCAACAGTCTGGTGTATTACATCCAGTCAAGGCAAGAATGGCATAAGGCTATGTCTAAAACTTCACCTTTATTCTCAGTCCTGTTACATAATGCGCATTCCTATAAAAGCAATCAAAAACATGATGTAAAAAGCCATGTTTAAATTGGAATATTTGGCTCATTCTTTCCTATTCTCTTTGTAACTATGGAAACTATCTATTACTGTATAATTGAAATGTTGATTTTTGATTTCTGGCACACTGGGATTAAATTGATTTTTTTTTGCAAATGTGGAGAATTGCATTTCTGAACACAAACTTGTTTATTGAAGCTGGTGTCTGCCAGGAGAGTTTATTGTAAAAGAGCGATCATAGATCAGCAGGAAAGAAGGATCAATGAATCAACAATATGCCAATAACAGAAGCAGCCATCTCCTTTTCTATTAGTAGTTTTCTCTCTATTTGTTACTAAATAAAGCAGAGGCACACGCATGTTGCTCGGGGCTGCATGTGCAAGGTATACTAATCAAAGACTGACGGCTCCATGACGACATGAGAAGAAGCGGTGCTGGAAGAGAGCTATTCTGTGATCTGAGATAGTCAATACATCTAAAGCTTTCTCTTTAATTAGAAACAAAGACGAAAACCCATCACCATGACGACACAATGAAAAGATATAGAAAAAGGAAAATAGGTTGGTGGTGCATCTCTCCAAGCAGAATGGACACTGCATATCAACATACATTATAGGCTATAATTCCGGGACATCTGACTCATAATCCAAATCCCATTAATACCAAATGATTTATTTTGACTTGATCTACAAATCAGCCATGACCATGTAATGATGCATGATATCACTTTGACTAGATGGCATCTCCACCGGTCGACATTATAGAACACCTAATGAGATGTGATTATGTTCAGGATATTCAGAGATGAGAAAAGGTCTCCGGTCTCTTCGTAATTGTTTAATGAGGCAAGAAGGAGAGATCGGGCACACCTCAAATTGAGTGGGTAACACATCCCCATCACCTCTAGCTAACAGCAGACCACGCACTGATGCTTGGAGCTCCCCGCCACCATCTGCTGCATGTGTTGGGAGTGTACCCTCCATCCACTCCCTCAAAACAGCCCCTTTCAGACCCACATCATCCACACACCGTCCAACCACAGGGGGCGGGGGGCGGGGGGGGGATGGGGTGAATGACAGATCTCATTGAAACAATCCTGGGTGGGTTCAGGACACACAGACAAGAAGCAGCACGCGGCAATTAAATTTTGGAGAGCTGCACTGCGCCTGTTGGGACTGGTTTGTAGTATCCATGCGCTTGGTATAGGAGCTCAGGCTCAGCAGTTACTATGGCTTGACACATGGCAAAGTGCCTGGTGACATTAATTACTGCAAGCTCTTACGTCAGAGTCTTACTCACACAGGAGGGATCTATGACACCGACGACAAGGCTGCAGGGCTGGGGCTATGGCGACAATAAAAATCTGGGTCGATTTGGAGTTGCTTTCTTTAGCGTACAGTTCATCCAAATGATAAGAAGGATATACAGTTGAGACCAAAATAACAAATGAACGAATGGAGTGATTAAATTGAATCACCATATGGGCCAATTATACTCATCTTTAAAATGATTTTCCTCTGGCCAATTAAAATGTGCAGAGTGCAGTGCCATGTGGTTTCCAGCTGCTGTGTGGCACTCTGCATGTGCAGTAATCCGTCCTTTATGTGCCCAAGGATGCTGACAAGAGGCTGCTGCTCTGACTGCCACTGATATCTTCATTCCTCTACACTTCAGCATTGACAGGCAGTCATGGCAAAATGCTCATGCCAATAAGAGATGTTTCGCATACACACGCATTTTTGCCAAGACAAACACTAGATAGAACAATTTCAGATTTTCTGCCATTGTGCTATCAGTGATTTGGAATGAGACGACCCGTGATCTTATAAAACATCCCATTGTGTCTTATTGGACATTATGAGAGAGGCTGAGGGACAGAGAGCATCTCCTCTACTTCTTCCCAGATGTGGAGGCAGAGAAAAAAAGACCACATGGGCAATAGACTTGAAAATTCAGTGAAGCTGTAACACTGTAACAGACTGTCCCAACCCAGGAACTACAATTCTGTGAAGCTCTAACACTGTAACAGACTGTCTCAATCATTGAGACTGTCATTTTGCGTACACACTTTTAATTTATGATCTGCCTGTGTTACAAAGGTGTGTATCAGTAATAACAAGTTACACTTCATACTTTTGATTATTGGGGATTATACATTTAGCAATTTGGAAAAACACCATATACCAATTTACTACTTTGAGTATTGGAATTATTTGTGTGTTACATAGGAATCTAGGTATACCAGCCTTAAAAGGAGGTTAACTGAGGAGTGGTAAGAGGTGTTTAGTGATACATTTCACTTCACAGCCTTTTCTTTAGGCCACATCTTGGACAACTTGGACAGCTTTAACTGAAGATTCTTCTTTTGCAGCAGTAGGAGTAGACTATAGAGCGTGAATCGTCATAGCTCCCTTTTTACCCCCATGGGAAGAGGATATTCGTGCTCTAGTGGAAAACACACTGATGATCTCAGAGTGATCCGTGCTGTACTGTACTTCACTGACAGGCGCTTTAGTTGAGGTCATTTTGTAACATTGTCACATTTCTGTGTTAAGTAGGCTAGCTCTGTGGGAAGGCTATAATTACAAGACTGAATTGCCTCTCTCCCCCTTTCATATTATTAAGCAAGCTATAAATATAGCCAGTGCGGAACCCACCATCTTTCATCTTGTCCTATAGATACGATGCAGCTTCTTCAATGACCCCATCTCAAGAGGGTGCTTGATGGCAACTGTGTAATTTAAATGCAACATCATTTCAATAAACAGCTTGTTGAGAAGACATCAGAAAGGCCCCGAACAGAATTCAAAGTGTAATTGTTCCCTTCTATGTAATACCTTATTGTTTTAATTTTAATTTTGTTGTTGTCTTGCCACACTCAGATACAGGGTCAGATACAAAGCAGCAGTACCCTTGCAGCTGGTCTCAGTGCCTTGGTCAAGGGCCGTTGAGCAGATCCGTGCCAACTTAAGGGCTTTCCTATGTGTCCTCGGGTTGAGGGGGCCTTCCTGCCCTATGCCATCCTGATGCCTTCTGCTTAAAATCTGTGCTGTCATTGGCAAGCACTCTCTGACTCCCATCAGCTCAGAGAAATGTATCAGCGTTTGAAGACTGCTGGAAAAATGCCCCGTTGGGAAGAAAATGTAGAATGTATTGCGCAGCATTGAGCATATGCAGACTTGGCAGCAAGTCTGAAGTGTATAGCTACTTCTAAAATTTAGAACATTTAACACATTATGTGTGAGGAATAACCATCATTCTAAGCAGTGATTATCAACTGGTGATGCATCATGGGATGCCCAGGTGTGCCTTGAGAGTATAAACAGGTATGAAAATTTCATATTAGGATTATAGACGGTTTTCATGGAATTGTGTTGCTATAGGGAACAGTTTGAAACTTATTTCCTGTCAGCTATTGTATTAGCAAACACTGCTACAGGAAGTAAGCTAGAGGCCATTTAGAATGTTTATGTTGTCAAATTAAAACTGTCTATAGTGACCAAAATTATCACGGCTCAGTATCATCGCGATAATGTTAAAATGTGCTGAAACTGTTGACAAAGTACTAATACGCTCTAATACAAGTTTTATATTGAAAACTCAGACCCAAAAAGGACTGACACACTCACTGAACTCATTTAACCAAGGGTGCACCTGCGTCTGGGAGTGTTGCTAATTTTGGTTGATGATTAACAGTATTTACTGTGTTTTTCAAATCGCTTTAACGGTAACACGGTAATCATGGTTTTATTGATAATGAAAATTTGAAACGGCACGTTACCGTTTATTATTAAACCGGTTATCGTTTCATCCCTACTTGAGATTTTGGTCAAACAGTGTCAAGCAAGAATATTAGATTTTAGGAGCTTATAATAACAAATTTCATTTAATTTGGATGGTGTTACCAAGAAGGACCTGGTAGTGTGCATGGACTACATCAATGGTGGTTAATGATATGTTGTATTTTCTTTTTCAGGAAAAGAGGTTGAAGCAGGCCTAATGAAGCATAGTAATTTTCTTGTAGATGATTATTTGGCAACTGTCACATTTGAAAAGTTTAAAGGATATACTAATAGGGTCTCCAGATGACTGTGTGTGTGAGAGGTGTAATGACAGCTTTGGCAACCTAACACTTAATTATCTAACAAAAGATACTTGATATAATGATTTTTTTCCCCCTCCTCAGTCAAGACAATTGACTAAAACACCATAATTGTTTTCTTATTTTAGACTGCACATTTACTTTGAAGCTGTTGCTTGCTGGAGCAGATCGTATTATAAGTGTGCCAGTGTTATGCTGAATTTTGCATCCCCACCACCAAATGCATCCCCTCTATATTTTGGGGTGTTTTTTTTTTTTTAGCACCAAAGTCAGCCCATGAGCCAGGACAGACCCCCCTGGCCTGGATTCTGGAGGTCACCTCTACCTGGATTTTCAGCCCCAGTCGGCCTGCATGAGCCAGGACAGACCCCCTTGGCCTGGAGATCACCTCTACCTGGATTTTAAGCACCAAAGTCGGCCTGCATAAGCCAGGACAGACCCCCAGGCCTGGCTAGAGGTTACCTCTCCCCGGATTTTAAACACCAAAATCGGCCTCCACCACCCAGGGGAGACCTCCATCCTCCAGCTCCCTTCTACTCAGATAAGTCAAAACAGCCCACAACAATATGGTGAAATAATGTTCATAAACTATAGACATCAGATTAGATCTCATCATCGATGAACACCCATAAAGAAGATGATAACTTTTAAACAGTAGACCTACGTTGTCATAGAAATCATTACAATGTGCTCCTGCGAGGTGGGCAGGGGCGGACTGGGATCATAATTCAGGCCGGGCATTAGATACCAAGCAGGCCAGGCCGATATGGGCCGACACGCGAAAAATTTGCAGTTTGAAGCCCAATTTGGGTCGTTTGAAGCCCAATTTAGGCCGTTTGAAGCCCAATTTGGGCCGAGTCCAATTTCACAATGAGATGCACCCACTTTAACCCTGAAGTGTAATTATTACTTCAGACTAACTAATAAAGTAATAAAACCACTAGTAAACCAGTAGGCGGCATCTGGCCTGCTGTTCAGTGAGTGGCCTGACTGCGGGCAGCAAAAAAAAACTGTGCAGGCCAGGCCACCGGGCATTTACCTGACGTGCCTGATTATGCAGTCCGCGCCTGGAGGTGGGGATGCATTTGGTGGCGGGGAGGCAGGACTCTGCATGCTCTGTGGACTTCCTGGTGGTCTGAGCTGGATGTACTGTATGGTGGCCATCATGCTCTGTGGGCTTCCTGGTGGTCTGGGCTGGATGTATGGTGGCCATCATGCTCTGTGGGCTTCCTGGTGGTCTGGGCTGGATGTATGGTGGCCATCATGCTCTGTGGGCTTCCTGGTGGTCTGGGCTGGATGTATGGTGGCCATCATGCTCTGTGGGCTTCCTGGTGGTCTGGGCTGGATGTATGGTGGCCATCATGCTCTGTGGGCTTCCTGGTGGTCTGGGCTGGATGTATGGTGGCCATCATGCTCTGTGGGCTTCCTGGTGGTCTGGGCTGGATGTATGGTGGTCATCTCCCTGCAGAGACATGATCAGAGTGCTGCATCTCTCTAATGATGCTGCTCTGGGCTGACTCATCCCCCAGCTGACAGACAGTGCTTTATTAGTTTCTTCAGGATAAACGTCGGCCTTTTTCGCTCCTCCAAAGCCACATCTCAAGGGTCACTGACGGAACCTTCCTTATTTGGTTTATTTATAAACCATGTCCCTGTGCATGTGCATGGCTGATCACACTGATTGAACCAGACCGCCAAGCTCTGTTAACAATGCACTCTCGACAACCTTGAACACCTGAGAATCAAATGTCTTGATTTCAAATGTCTTCATTCCAAATCTCATTCATATCGTCTTTGTCAAATATCCGGGGGCACAAAGCTCCTATGTTGAGATAAAGGTACAGTATACGTTACATTTGGTCTTCGTTTTGCATGTGACAGCAAAACTCTTAATAAAAAGCAGAAAATGTAACGTGCTACAGTACATACAAGAATTGTGTCATCAATTTCTTTCTGAAATTAGCTATCCCCCATTTGAAAAGAAGAATTCTGTTTACAAAATAGCAAGATTTTAAAGGATAATAGGCCTATATTTTTTAAACGGGTAACAATGGAACAATTAGGCAGCATGTGAAGTGTTACCAATTGATTTATAGCAAGTTGGAATAAAAAGTTAAGTTATATTAATAGTACAATGAAAAGACATTTATCTCCAATGTGGCTATAAATAAAATCACTGGAAGTGGAGAAAACTGCTATGTATCTGCACATTCACCAGTCATTTTTCTTTTTCTTTTTTCTCTCTTTTGAATGGCCCCATTCAGTTACAGCAACGGTCCCTTATGGATTGTGCTCTCGAGTTGGATGTCCTGGATTAGGAATCACATTTATCATCCCCCAAAAACGCAGAGGCCTTACTCTGTCTGTGTTCAGTAGACTGGATACTTAAAGTAAATGCACAATTCATCCAGTCATCCCTCTTTCTCCCCATGTTTCATGTGACTGCCCACTGTATACAATATTTTAAAGATGAAATGTCAATTTAAAAAAAAGTCTTTAAAAATCTCCAACATTTGCAGGAGAGGGAAACTGTCCAAATGAGAAAATAAATAAAACAGCTCGCACACTGCAAGGGCTCAAGTGAATTATTTTATAGCCCCGTTGGTAACGTTTCGAGCAGACTGGTCTTCCTCAGACTGAGGAGCAGCAGTCTGCTCGAAACACTACAAACGGTGCAATAAAATAATTCACTGGAGCCCTTGCAGTGTGCGAGCTGTTTTATTTATTTTCTCACTGTTCCAGCCTCTCTCCAGCTCTGCACCTGCCGAATTTCGACCTGGATGTGCATGTTTTTAACTTTTCTTAAACTGTACAAAAGTCTACAACTAAACTAAACATATGCAAAGGATTACCATAATTTATAGTAACTGGATTGCCTTTGCTAAATTGGTGTGCCAGGGAATTAGAACAGATGTGCATTGACATTTTGTTCAAATGTTAAGAAAATCAGTGTCACAGCAGGATAGGGGCAATCTGAATATGATGGTATAATCAGAGAGTGAGGTGCTGACAATTAGGAACTATTACCTGCTGCTTTTGGTGACTAGCTTACACAGGGACCCAGGGGCTTTTGCTGACTAGCTTACACAGGGACCCAGGGCTTTTCCTGACTAGCTTACACAGGGACCCGGGGCTTTTGCTGACTAGCTTACACAGGGACCCGGGGCTTTTGCTGACTAGCTTACACAGGGACCTAGGGGCTTTTGCTGACTAGCTTACACAGGGACCCAGGGGCTTTTACTGACTATCTTACACAGGGACCCAGGGGCATTTGCTGACTAACTTACACAGGGACCCAGGGGCTTTTGCTGACTAGCTTACACAGGGACCCAGGGGCTTTTGCTGACTAGCTTACACAGGGACCCAGGGCTTTTGCTGACTAGCTTACACAAGGACCCAGGGGCTTTTGCTGGCTAGCTTACAGGGACCCAGGGGCTTTTGCTGACTAGCTTACACAGGGACCCAGGGGCTTTTGTTGACTAGCTTACACAGGGACCCGGGGCTTTTGCTGACTATCTTACACAGGGGGGGGGGGCCTTGAGGAAGCCTGCTGTGCCAGGCGAAACATCCACGTTTTTGTGGTGGGGGAAATAAAGCACTGGGAGTATCATAAATTGTGTGTGGTAACCTCTCTTTTTTAGCTTACACAGGGAACCAGGGGCTTTTGCACACTAGCTTACACAGGGACCCAGGGGCTTTTGCACACTAGCTTACACAGGGACCCAGGGGCTTTTTCACACTAGCTTACACAGGGACCCAGGGGCTTTTGCACACTAGCTTACACAGGGACCCAGGGGCTTTTGCACACTAGCTTACACAGGGACCCAGGGGCTTTTGCAGACTAGCTTACACAGGGACCCAGAGGCTTTTACACACTAGCTTACACAGGGACCCAGGGGCTTTTGCACACTAGCTTACACAGGGACCCAGGGGCTTTTGCAGACTAGCTTACACAGGGACCCGGGGAATGTTTCAGTTGAGGCATTTGGGTTTTAAAGGAGCAATGAAATCAATAGCACCAGTAGGAGCAGCAGGAGGACCAGGAACTCAGCATGGCTACTTACATATTTATTTAGAGCACATCCCCTCCATCTGTGCCTGTATCACCACTGTAAAACAGAGGCACAGCCACATCTTCTTCGTGTTGAGGTGTGACTCTTGAAGGCAATACAAAAGTGCTACTAAACTGATATCATGGCTTTTATGTGACACAGAAAAACAAAAGCAAAATACATTGTTTACCTACAGCTCCAAAGAGACCCACAGCGAGTGTAACAGTAAAGCTTAAATCCCTAAATTGGCACTATTAATGTACAAACAATCAACTCATTGTAAAGGTTGTGGGTCGGCCTTCTGCATTGTCTGGGCTGCCTGTCGGTGAGCCTCTGTCACCCTAGTCTTTGCAGTGTGTAAGAGAAATCCCTCTGATTGGCAGAGCATCTGGTTAAACGAAGCAGTGCAGGAGAAGAGAGGGCACGCACAAAATGTTCTTTCAACTTGATCTCATCTGATCATTCCAATTCACAAATATTTTCACGACGACAAGGCCTTCGAGAAAGCCCCTTGAGCATGTCGCTGTATGATATCACTGAAAGAGGAGAGCCGGCACTCACGGTAGGCTAATTTGAAAAAAAGCCTTTTATTGGGCGGAGAAAAATCTATCAATTTTTCTCTGCCCAATAAAAGGCTTTTTTTCAGAGTGCCGGCTCTCCTCTTTTCATTGTTATCTATTATCCAGGCACCCGGTCTGTTTTTCATATAAGGAGTTGTGCGCTTTACCTCAATTCTGCTGTATGATATCACCCCATTTAGTGCAGTTTCTCCTTATTTTTCTGCCTCCACCTCCTTTCTTCTTCAAGCAAAAGACCAGGCAATGGCTGACAACGCCAGTGCCGTTTGTAACTTTTTATCAAACATATTCTTCATTAGAAGTATTACGAAACAGTTTAAGTGCTGAGCGACAGTGATGTGAAAATGGAAGGCAAAACGTGTTCATGTACAGTATCTGTATATCCGCAGTCCTAGCTCTCACACAGATGCAGAAAGTACGTGCTAGTTTACCGTCGGCTATAGTCTTTCCAGTGAGTTCAAGTGCGACTTCTTGGCCCCCGACCCATAGCCTAGGTAAACCCAGCCCCCACGTGACCTGCTCTCTCAGTTCCCAGTCACTTTCATAGTGACTGAGAACAGGTCTGAGAGCAGGTCACGTGGGGGATGGGTTTACCCAGGCTACCCGACCCAGGCGACATGAGGCGATGCAACAAGTCGGTTTGGTGTGTTCCAGCCTTTAGGAGGGCAAAGGTCAAAAGCAGACCACATATAGCTGCTTCTAGATCAGAACTAAATCACGATTTCAGACGGCAGCCCGTCTTTATTGTCACACGAACACACTACAACATGCATGCGGCCACTACACACACTCATGCTGACGGTGGCCGGTGAAATATGTCCTCTGCATTTGACCCATCCAGGCTTGTCCTTTCCTCCAGGGGGCAGGCCAGGAGCAGTGGTCGCTATTTCTTTCCAGCGCCCGGGGACCTTCATTGGACCATCATTGGACCAACTTCAGATGTTGTCGTCACTGGTCGGATGACGATCTTCTGCATGTTTTTAGTGGGGGGATATGTACGGAGGAACCCCCTGGGGGGTACGGGGAGAACATGCAAACTCCACACAGAAAGGCCCTTTCGACGAGATAGCCCACCTGGGCAGTAGGCACTGAAGATATGGGGGGGTTACAACTCCAGTGCCCACAGCGTCCCAGGTGGGAATCGAACCCAGGACCTTCGAGCTGCGAGGCGACAGTGCTTACCACTGCACCACCGTACCCCTTGTAATGTAGAGCAAGTGGAGTTTGATCAATTGCAGCAGGCCAGTTTGGAACTGTCTCGTCGCAGTGCCACTGCTGCCTGCATGTGCAATTGATTTCACAGTAATGGCCCAAAATCCTCCTTGTGTCATGACCATGCCCTGCTAATATGATCATGCTGCGATGCTGCATGGCTGCCATCTTTTCCTCCTCTTCTGAACCTGTCTCTAATTCAGGCCTGATTGGCATGGAGGAGCTGGAGGCGTGTCTACTTAACCATGGCTGGGAGCTGAAAGCATTGTCAGATCGTTAAACTGCTGGTAGGCAGCACTTCCTCTCTAGCCTGTCGGTCAGTCTGGAAAACCTAAGTACCTTTGTATTGCATTATTCGAGAACTATTTCCAAGACAACTTCTGCCAAGCCAAATGTCAGGACTCTCTATTGCTGTGTGTTGCTCGCCTGACTGCCTCCTCCTCTCCTCTCCTCCTCCTCCAGCCGCAACCACCTGGCCACAGCCCAGCCTGCCATTGCCTACTGTACTGCCCTGCCTCCTCCGTTCCTGCATCAAGATCTGTTTGCACATTCCGGCCTCAGTGCCCCTGTGACAAGCTGCCTTTGCTTCAGTAAACAGTAAACACCCTTGAACTGTTTCTCTGACTCGGCACTGTGTCTGTTTGTGCCGGGTTTGTCTGGTCCGGTGTCATAGGTCATGACACCTCCTCAATATCTGCACAGTCAATATATCCGCTGGGCACGGAGACCACAGGTGGCTGTGGGCACAGATGAGCAACTATTTCCAACCTCATACGCAGATCAGTCAGAACCATGAAAAGATTGAATATTCATGAGTGTGTGTGTGTGTGTGTGTGTGTGTGTGTGTGTGTGTGTGTGTGTGTGTGTGTGTGTGTGTTAATTGGGGCCATTTTGCCACAGCCCACTTGGAAAGTGAAATGCATGGTAAACCCTTTGATCAGTGTCATCAGGATCACACTCCATACAACCTGTTCCATTGAATAGACTGCAGCAGTGGTTCCTACATGGTGTGCCTAGGCACACTGATGCTTGAGGCAAGTCCAGGTGTGCCTTGGGATTTTGTGACAATCATAGGCCTACATTGCAAATATAGCAAAGTGGGTGTGTTGCTGCTTTGATGTAGTCATTGATTTTACAAGGTTTCAAATTCATTCCTGAATCATTTTGTTGATAAATATTTCACGAGTAATATAATAAGTTGTTTGTCAAACTTTAGTAAATGAGTAAATAAAATAAAACGTGATAAGAGTGATAACACGTGCTATAGAGGCTATTTTGCTATACAGTAGGTGTGCCTTGAGATTTGACCTGGTCTTTGGTGTGCCTCGGGCGCAAAAAGTTTGAAAACCACGCACTGGAGTAACAGCATCACGGTTTCAGGCTGAGGACATCACACAACAAAACTGTAGCAAAAGGAGAAGAATATGAGAATCAACTAAACGAAATCAAATTATGTAATTGCATGCAATAAAATGTAGTCATTTTTCATAAAGTGTTATTACATTTGTACTGCTGGGCATGGAACACGTACAAGATCTAAATTGTATTACAATAACTTGTTTCACACATAAACACACACACACACACACACACACACACACACACACACACACACATTCTGCCACGTTCTTCAAACCTCAGGAGGAGGCACAAGAAGACATGATGACTCACCTCAGACACACTGTGCCATAGAAAAGATCCCAGCATGCACTCTGTTAACGCTCCAGCTCTTTGGGATCTGTGCCATCCTGCGTGTGCTGATTGGCCTTCCTTGAGGAGAAAAACTATATTGAAAATGTTAATTTGACAACGCATGCATCTACAAACCATGGTAAACCAATTTTGTGATAGGATTAGGATTCACGCCTATTGGCTTTTTTTGCCTGTTGTTGATTGGCTGACCTGGCTAGAGGGCCCTTAACGAAGGCAAGTGGACGCCATTTTCACGACAGCCTTGCCTCCCTGCACGCGGCGAGCGAGGATTGAGGACAGTGGGAGCCGAGAGCTCCGTGCGAGCGCATGAGGAAATGTTTGTCATTGTGGACTGACTTGACATTGAACTGAACAACTATACCCAGTGGATGTTTCACCATGGATGTGTGTAGCTGCGTGTGTCATGTGGACCTTGTCGGATGTTGGACACGCGCGCACACACACACACACACACACACACACACACACACACACACACACACACACACACACACACACACACACACACACACACACACACACACACGCACACACACACACACACAGTGGGGGTTCATATTGGTATTATATGGCGTGAACCCCAGCTGAGCACACTCCACACAGAAGGCCCTTTATCATGAGATAGGCCACCACTGTGCCACCGTGCTCCCCCCCAAGACTGTATTTGTGGAAATGTATTGCTTTGAATTGCTTGTATTTATTAGCACTATAGCACACATAAGCAATTATTGTTTTGTACATTATACGGGTTGCCACCTTTTCTCTTTGACATTCATTTGCATCAACAGCCACAAAGGTCAGCTGTTGCGATAAAATGTCAAACTTTCTCAAGCTACAAAAAGAGACAGGGAAACTTACAATACCTGAAGGACCATGCTGTATGGATGAGCTCAGTATATTTGCAGCACTGTAGGTGAGTCCACATCTGTCAGGTCCAAGACAAACCAAGACCTGGTCGCTGAGTCCAAGTCAAGATGATTTATTTATCCCGTGTCTACCTGCTGCCTCCAGCTCTCTTGCTACACCCACCTGCACCCGCCACCATCTCTGCTACACCATCTCCATGTGTGCACCCACTGACCTGCTGCTGAACAAGGATTTAAATTGTCTAGTAGCTAAAATAATAACCTTGAATGACAAGCTGTGTCTATTTTTAAAATGTCTAGCCTACGAATAGTTTGGGCAGGAATAGGATCTCGGCTCCTCTTGCGAGGCAGGCAAACTCATCCCCCCCAAAAAAAAAACTTTTTGTAGTTGCTAACAATGAATTACATTTTGTGTGGTGTCGTTTGATTATATGGCAGTTAAGGTCATTGTAAAGACAGAGTAAATGGTTATAGCGTTGGTGTGATCGAATCCCAGGCTCGTGTCTCTTCAGAGAGGGGAGCTCCCTCTGGGATGTGGAGTGCTGTGAGGCAGAGATAACTGCTTCTTACCCCGATCTGCTCGCTCAGGTATGAGAGCTTCTGGCCCAGGGGAACACCTGCAGGGATCTCAATCCCCGAGCCTTGTGAGCACACTGGGAACTCAGAGGAACCCACAATCTGGATGCATTTCCTTTTACTCTTATTAACCGAGAACTGTGTATTTATTTTTTTATTTATTTTATTTTTTACTACGCCTACTATCCTCACACTGAGGATTATTCCCGACTCTAACAAGCCAGCAGTCAAATAAGCTGGGGTGGTGCGTTATCGTCCTGCTTGTATTTATCAGGATCAGACAGGACAGGGATTAAATCATGGGAGCGCTCGCTGTGGCCCAAGCAGAGAGAGCCATCACTCTGTTTGGAATCTCTGAGACCCGAGTCCTCCTGCTTACGTAAACAGCAGGGCACAAACACAGCTCAGCCAATCATGTCATTTGGATCATTCTGGTAGAGAGACAGAGAGAGAGAGGGGAGAGAGAGAGAGAGAGAGAGAGAGAGAGAGAGAGAATACACTGATTAAGGCAGACAACAACATAACTTGTGGTCTAATACACAAGTGGTGTAAAAAAAAAAGGAAAAATGTGAAGACATCTCACAGAGGAGGCAATTTTCAAATAGGTCAATTCTGGATCAATGTTTGCTCAGTGGGAAGAGTATGGTTGACTGAATTTTGTGATTTTGTACCATTAATCTGGACATTTGTCAAATGGAGTTTTAACGTAGGTTCAGACAGGACGATCTTGATCCTGATCCTTACCGGTTCCACAGTCACTGCACTACTCCTGCTTGCTCACCTGTTAACCTGTCAGCTTCCTGGTGATAATTGAATAATCAGTGGTTGCCTCCTAGTTTCCCATAAGCCAATAGCATAGCAGCACATCACCTCAAACACCTTTGCTCACCTGCACTGCTAGCCTATCACATTGTGGCACTCCCCTTAGGCAGCCTATCACAGGTTGCTGTGTGCATAAATATGCTTTCTTGTGTCTCATTCAGTCTCTCTAAACCCTGCTTGCTGGTGCACACCCACCACCTCCCCATCTCCGCCAAGTTCCTTGATCCATCAGTCATCAAGAGAGGTTACACCAGCACCAGTATCCTGACTCCACAGGGGGGTATAAATGGCTGTGCGGTTTCGAGCTGACCCAGCTCGATCTCGATATCTCCCTGTGGTGTCAAGCTCCAAAGACTAACTAACTTTTCTCATCATAATATTCTGTAAAGATCATTCATCATCATTATAATAAAATCATTGTTTATTCATCAAGTCTCCTGATTGAACTGTCATAGAACCTTTGGTATCTCCAGCCTCCACACTGGATGTGAATAGCTCCAAACCAGAGGCTGTGTATGAGTGTCTATCACCTCCATGGAGTTGTAATGCACTCAGTGTGATGGCTCTCATTGTCTGGTCCCCACGACCCCTTTCTTATCGCATGAGCAATAATTACTGACTTTTATTTGTCCTCTGGTACCTGCCAGCCAGGGCCGTAGTATTCTATAGGAAACTGTGGACGATTCCAAGGGCCCTTGACTGACAGGGGCCCTAATTTTTATTTTATTTTATACAGTGCACCTGAACGCAACATACAACCCGCTGAATAAGTGTCCAAATGTTCATGTCATTCTCGCCAATACTCCACTTCTGTTATAACATTTCAGTCTGGAATATGGAATATCTTTCAATAATCTTTATGACTAAAAGGCTAAAAGTAATCTCATGTGTAAGAAATGACTGTTCTACATTGAAGTAAAAAATGTAAATAATTAACTTGTTGGATTTGGATTTATTTAGCTTCAAGAGTGCATTTTTGTTCGTGTGACCCTCAACACAGGCTTTGAGAATCCCGGGCCACTTACTGATACTTATGCTTAAATTAACACACTCATATTCTGGTTTATTTCAAGAAAATCATTTTGGCTAGTGGAAATTCTAATTGGCTGGTAACTTCTAGCAGCCATATTGGCAGGTGGCCAAAAAAGCTAATTTCAAGCCCTGCAGGGAGAGCAAGTGGTGACATAGGAGTGAATGAGAAAAGGATCAAATATTGGTGTTTAAGACTGAATAATGACATCACAACTGTTCATTTAAAATGAGTTATTCCTCTAAACCTGACTTCAAATGCCCAAAATTTTTCCAGCGCCGTTCGGCCCCCAACCCTCAGCAAAATCTGGCCCTCTGGTGGCGAGGAGTTTTTTTGTGGTCCTCTCTATCATCAAAGTTCCTGGATTACGGCATGACAATATTTGTTCGGTCCCCGGCAACAGTCTGGGTTTCATGTGGCCCCCCATGAAAAATAATTGCCCACCCCTGATCTAGCCTCTTAAATTGGTTCTCAAAGTGAACCAGATTCATGCATTTTAGTTTAAAATTTACACATTTTTCTTACATCTCTCCAAATCCTGTGGAAAACATACAGTTATTAGTATTTTCTTTGTTCTTAAAAATATACATTGCCTGTTTGTGTTTTGCAATATGGATATTGTTTTATTTATAATTAAATTGAGCATTTGGCCTTTATAAGAATGTTTATTTGTATTATTTCAATTGTCACACTCATCGATACATACGCCCCTGCTGCCAGCACTGCCCAGCCCCTAACACGCTGCACTGCCCAGCCCCTAACACGGCTGATTAGACCCAGCTGCTTTCTCTACTTGCTGTCTTCCACTTGTCACATTCTCCTCCTACATCAGAAACCTAAAGAACTATACAGCTCTCTCCTCACAAACGCTCCATTCACTAACCTTTTATTGTAGGAGCAGAATTGTGCAACTGATTAAACACCTACCTCAAATCTTTGAGAAGATATATAAAAGCAATCTGTATAGGTTGATATTAGGATTGATTGATTGGCTGAATGATCATGGCTGTAGCCAGCCAGTGGAGCATGATTCAATCATAAATGAACAGGTGACAGAGATCTTGCCTTGCAGCGATCTATGAAGCTTAGGGTCTATTGTTAGTTCTGTTAGCTGGAGAGGGACTCATGTGTCGAGGCCGGCCTGCTCCATCCTGTCATGTCTGATTGTGCAGATGAGCCCTGATGCCCTTGAAGATAGATCACCACAGGAGCGATTTGACGTCACCGACAACAACAGATACAGGAAAAGACTTGTTTCCCACCTCGTGCTGCAGAGGAGGGGCATTACGGTCAGAGTGTCTCGTGGTGTCAAAGACGTCACAGTCTGAGGGGTGTGAACCCAACCGCCAGCTCTCCAACTCCCTGTCAGAACACCACCACTCATCCACACTGATCTGACCACGTATCGCAGTCTGACGGGTGTGAACCCAACCGCCAGCTCTCCAACTCCCTGTCAGAACACCACCACTCATCCACACTGATCTGACCACGTATCGCAGTCTGACGGGTGTGAACCCAACCGCCAGCTCTCCAACTCGCTGTCAGAACATAACCACTCATCCACACTGATCTGACCACGTATCGCAGTCTGACGGGTGTGAACCCAACCGCCAGCTCTTGTCAGAACACAACCCCTCATCCACACTGATCTGACCACGTATCACAGTCTGAGGGGTGTGAACCCAACCGCCAGCTCTCCCACTCACTGTCAGAACACCACCACTGATTCACCCTGATCTGACCACATATCCATAGCAGAACTTCTGACAGATACAGCTCTCAAGCAAAAACTTTTGCTTTAAAGCAAAAACACCACTCAAGCTGTGTTTTATTTCAGGTCAAATCTAAATATATCTCACTTTTTGGGGGGATATTGCTTAAAAGGCCATAATCCAAATGTTTATAAAATGATGGTTCATACTAACTAACTAACTAACTATCTATCTATCTATCTATCTATCTATCTATCTATCTATCTATCTATCTATCTATCTATCTATCTATCTATCTATCTATCTATCTATCTATATCTAACTATCTATCTATCTATCTATCTATCTATCTATCTATCTATCTATCTATCTATCTATCTATCTATATCCAGATATAGATAGACTGATAGATGAGTAGAGATATGTGTATTTTCTCTGAGGACAGAGCTTACTGTAAGTAGAAAACTTATTTGATCGCAGGGAGAGAAATTCTCGGAATCCATGGATTGACTCCACGTCCACGCGTTGGGTGCAGACACATTGGAAAGCTTTTTATTTGCTGGTGTGAACAGGGCTGTGACAGCTCTTACCAAAACATCTATTTTGCCACTAATGACTTCTGTGGCTAGTAAGGCAACTATAGAGCTTCCGAATCTCTGAGGCGACAAAAGAGGAAATGGTGTAAACTCACGGCCCTGTTGACTAGGAGGTGGAGATGTAATCACAAGAAGTGCCTTGCATGGGAACACGCTTGTGTTCAGGTTGGGTAATGATAGTCAAATCTTTAATGATTTTAACAATGCTGTCATCTGTGGATACATCTTGACTGTTTGATTACCGACAGGCCATTAAGATTCTGCCTCTTCCAATATCCAATTAAAGGCTCCACAACACATCCCAATAACCAGAGTGTGGAGTTGATAAGCAACCATTTCTGAAGCTCCCTGCTTCATTAGGACGATGTTGAACTATACAGTCCAACTGAAAATTCAACACAGAGGACATCAAAGGGCCCACTCTGCAAAATGAGTAACAGACTCCTCATTAGATATTCACCAATCTCCTAGGATACGGCCGCCACAGACAATAATCACCCAGCAAAATTGTTGGCTGTATAAATGCTCTTGAATAATGCTGTACTCAATTAGCGCTTGGCAGAAGGGCATGGTGTTGGTTTGCTCTGTGAGATGTAGAGTGGTAAAGGAGAAGGCGTATGAGAACGTATGAGAAAGTAGCACTTCATAATATGAACCCATCACAGCAACTGAAAATGTTGTTATACTTCACGGGGACATACATCATGAGTGGAGTTGAGGGAATTCATGGCCAGGCCAACATGTGTGATGGGTGACAGGGTTTGAAGCAGCACTGATGGGAAGCGTTTCCTACATGTGCCGAGGTGAGAGGGATGCATCAAGCAGTCCGGTGCAAAGCTGCAACAGGGTTCGTGCCAGTTCATCGCTGTCACAGCCCACACGTTCGCTTGATACAATCGCAGAGACACCAAATGCCATGAGAATGTCAGACTCACTTTTTAAAGAGGCAACTAGCCCAGGGGAACAAACACAAACAACAGCACAATAACAGAGTATATGCTCTGGAAGGATCGACTTCTCTACATCCAGATGTAAATGCGAGTTGTCAAGAGGGAGAGGATGAGCAGGATGAAAAGAGAATTCCCCTCACTAATAGCAAAAAAAAACAAAAAAAAAAACAGCTCGTTTAGACTTAGTGTATCCACTGTCTGTCTTATACATCCTTACAACAGCAGCAGATAAGCAGATTGATTTGAGCAGAGCGGTTCCTATGTTTTATATGAGAGCAGTGGTGTGCCTGAGCTGAATGAAAATGTATACAGACAGTTTTCTCATCTCAACTGTGTACCATAAAAGGTTACACTTTACAATAAGGGGTATAGTTAACCCTTATTGTGCAAATTGTTACCCCATCAGCATAGCCTAATTACAAAATTTGCCAACAAAATGCAATTTTCAACCTTCATTCTTTCATACTTTGAAAATAAGAAGATATGTGGCTCCCGCAATCAGGCTCTAACAGGTTGATATTATGCATTATTTCACTGAAAGGTAGCCTACAATCCGATTCTTGTTATTCATACAAACAGAAGCATCATGCCCATTGTAAATTGCCCCCTCAGATTTTTGAGGGATTTTTTTTATAATATTATAGGCTGTGTATGGTAGTTGAAACATAGTTTCAAGTTGACGTTTATTTATGTTTGTAGTTAAAACAAAAACATAAATAATGTATAGGCTACATACAGTACAACACAAAAGGCTGTTATTTACCCTTTGTCGCCACCTGGTGAGTAAATATATATATAACTAAAACCATTCAAATTGACATCCGGTCCGCGACTTTTTTTTCCATGTATCTACCGGTCCTTGGCACAAAAAAGGTTGGGAACCCCTGCTCTAGAGGCCACTAGATGAGACTAATGGAAGAGAAAATATTTCTACCTTCTAAAAAGGCAATACCAGCCAAAATAAACATTGTGTTACATTGCTTTGAAACGTGTGGTCTCCCTTTTTTGTCAAGTCCATTGAGCCTGGGCAGTGGCAATGTACTTAGTTGTACTGTAGTAGTTACTTTCTGTTGATAATGGATCTTTCCAGGAGGCTGTTTGGAAAATAGCCTTATGGTTACACCTGCTCAGTCTGTTAATTTAAAACGAGATATTCCTCTAAATCTGGCTTCCAACCCCCCAATTTTTTTTTGGGGGGGGGGGGGTTGGAAGCCAGATTTGGGGGGTTGGAAAAATTCTCAGATTGTTGGCTTGCATGACGCCCCTGAAAGTGCAATCAGACAAATTTAGCCATTCAACAAACAGTGTGAAAAGGCCATAGGTTTGCCTGAGCTAATGTTTGTAAAAGGTTGCTGGTGTAGCCATTGTAGAATTTCACTCTATCCACTGAGAGTGAGGCCAGACACTCAATCACTAAGAAGAGATTTCAAAAGTAGACATGGCTGGCAATTCAGGCTCTGCCACAATGATAACCAATTCCAGGTTTCAAATGGTTCAGGTTTTCATCTAACTTTCAATTTCCATTTAAAATTTTCCTCAAATTTCCATTTTCCATCCAGCTTCTTCTCTTGAAAGCTTGGCATTAGTTGGCATTGAGGCTGGATAACATATTTCCTGGACTGCTTAAGGAGACATAATTGTGATAGAATTGCCTGATTTGATAACTATTCTTTAAGTTACTTTTACATTTTCGTATTGTGAGGATCCATAAATAATTAGGCCCAGTGCTACTTTAGTCTGTTGAGTAAAACCTCACAATGCAGAGGGAGGAAGAAGACATTATATTTAGAAGGAGGGAGCGCAGCAGGTGCAATGTAAGATATCTGAAAATGGAAACTGCTCCCATGGGTGACAGCGCTTACTCTCTTCTGCTTTAATTATTTATTTCCCCTTTAATATAGCGCAGACGACAGCATCGCTGGGGCAAAGATCACGCTGTATGAGGAGTGCTGACGTCCTTGTGCTTCCCCTGCTAATGAACGTGTCTAAAGCAGTGAGCCATGGGGATGTGGCTTTGGCCTTCACGTTGCTCCCTGGGCCATATCTCCCTCTGGGAAGGGACACATTGTTCCTAAATGATAAAGGTTAATACCAATCTAGAACACACATAAAATATTGTTATGCATTGTATACTTTAATTTTAATTGTTGCCCTTTGTAGTCTCTGGTAGATAGATAGATAGATAGATAGATAGATAGATAGATAGATAGATAGATAGATAGATAGATAGATAGATAGATAGATAGATAGATAGATAGATAGATGATTTATTTATGTGTCGTGCACCACAAGGTGCCCAGCTCATATGGGCTTACAAGACAAGACAAGAGTTCATCCCTCCAAACAAACAAACAAACAAAGACATACAAGTAATACGTTCCATGCTCTCCCAATAAAACTGGCCACACTGGTAGGCCTATTTGTTCCACATCAAAACTATGGATTTGGAAAAATGCATATCTCATAGCTTCCTTCTATACACCCACCGCTCGTTGCTGGACAACACTTACAATAAGGGCTGCACTCGTTTAAATGGTAAGCTTTTTGCCTATATAAAAAATTGTTTAACTCAAGCATTAAGCGTGGATTCGCTTTGATCAGATCATCTTTACGCATGAGACGTAGCATTTTTCATATCAATCACGTTCACTCTCAAGGCAGGGACACATTCTCGTGAGGAGGTGACTGTGTATATGTGCTGTTTTATAAGCCACCATCTCCATGTGCCTTGTAAACAACACGTCCCTGGAGCCTGAGAGGCAATCACAGGTGAGAAATCACAGGCAGCATTGACGACTGGAGTCCTGAGACATCAAATGAGATGTTTGGATGGGTAATAAAGTGATTAGTCACAGTCTCAGGGGAACCGAGCCGGGGTCAGAAGACTAATGATTTAATGCGCTGGTGGGTTACTTGTGCAAATGAAAAACACAGTCAAAACGTATTTGGGCAAATGCCATAAGAGCCCTCCCAGCTGCTTAAGGAATGTGATGTTTCTGATTACCTGTTCCTTGCAGGGCTGAGAACATCACTGTTCTCATTAGAAACGGCTTCTCTGCTGTCTCATAGCAACCTAAAAATAGAAATGTCCCTATTAGGCTCTATGGCTATGTGATGGCTGGTACAAGTTTTTGGCCTCTTTAATTGTGCAGTAAGCATTTAGGTATGATTTCCTGATATTTTCCCGTCTCACTTAATGTGTTCAACAGTGGAACCTGCCAATCAAAGTTGTTGCATTTGGTGATTTGTAGCTTGTGGCACTGGTGCATAAGCCCAGATATAATTGATTAATAATTACAGAATGATCAGAGAAAACTGATGATTGGAAACTGTGATTTCTGATTTTGCATGGGTAAGGAAGCTCTTTAGGATTGTTAAACATGTTCAGTAAAGGATTCTAGTCTGATCCTGAACAAATTCCTTTCTCAAATTGTAAATCTGAATTGTCTTATGTTGCCCTTTCATTATGGTTACACATGAAGACTGGATGTTCAGGCTTTCTCCAGCTGTTCTGTTATTCAATTTAACAACCGATATTGATATTTCAGACTGCATACTGAGGTAACAGCCATTTGGAGCAGAGACACATTATATGGGGGGACACTAAAGAGTAATGGCAATTAATATTAATTGAATGACATCATAATAGCATCTGTAACTGGGCCCATCACTGCTTTGATGACACATTGTCCTTAAAACACACACACACACACACACACACACACACACACACACACACACACACACACACACACACACACACACACACACACACACACACACACACACACACACACAAACGGAGATCATTTACATTTCTTTGGGAGGTAACACTCGTTTTGTTTGTCTCCTGCAGACATGAAGAATAGGACAGAGGTTTTCACCAGACGCAATCAATTTATTTTGGTCGACTCTGACGTCAGGAGAATACACGTTTCATTCAACAAGCAAAAAAAGTCAGTTATTTATAACCGCAGCGTCTCCAGGTTGTGATTCTTGAGTGCGCAGTGAAAGGAATGCTGCCTATTGGACTGATGTAGTATGTGCCTCCATAACAAAAGCCACAGAGCTCATGCGCTATGGTGCCAGAGAGCTACGTACCCTGTAACCTGAACTAGGACATGTCGTTTGGAACAGTTACGACCGAAAACACGGGGATATTGAGAAGAACTGCACCAAAGTTTCTGCTTTGAAACATTAATGATCGTGTTCCACCCCCCTCTTTCATGACAAAGCGTTGGGTAATGTTACTTTGAACATGGATAACCTGCCCGCCGATCAGGTAAGACGCTTTAGGAGACACAGAAGTTGCTGTAGGTACTAGAATATGTCCAAGTCACTGATCGTTAATGTTATACTTGATTTCAGGATTTAACTTAATATAGGCTAGTGAAAAAGAATGTCCAGCTGTTTCGACAGGCGATACACCGAAGCGCTAAGAGAGTCGCTGTCCGTGGTGCTGATTTTGGAGAACTTGAGAGAGACGCGCTCATTGCAAATAGGAGCTGGTGGTCGTCTAATTCTAGCAGCAAGATAAATAGAATTTCACAATATACAATATCAAACATTGACCATGCACATGGTGTTGCTTTTAGGCTACATGAGATTATATTAATATCGTGTACCAGCCTCCTGCAAAGCGCGACGAAGGAAGCAGCTGATAACGACATTAAATTTAATTGAATATGTGTGCATTAATGATATTGATTTAATAATTGGACAAGTTTAATAATGTTGTAAGGAAAGATTAGATAAGGCTGGTGCTTTGGTTCATTTAAAGGTTGTGGTATACACTTTCCCTAGTCCCTGCCATAATTATGGTGGTGGTGGGGGGGGCGGTCTGAGCACAGATATAGACGTTAAATTTAATGTCCAAACATCATATCTGATTATTCATCACCTGTGTTGTTGTGTTGTTTTATCTATGTGGTATGATTTGTTTGATCATTTCTATATTGTGTAGTGCTATTAATAGTTTGCATAACTTCGACTGTTTTACTATAGTAAGATTTAAATGGCCTATCTCTTTTTTTTATTTTATAATGACAACTTTTACATTCTATTGTTAATTGTTAACATTTGAACTGGACACAGGCTGCCACCTACTGGTAGTGAGGACTTTGTGGTGAATCATCAGTAAGCAAATGTTTTGAGGAACAAACAATTCTATTCCTTTTTGCAATGTAACTTGAACTGCTTCAATGATTTGTTCAAAGGGCTGTGCGCTGTAACCTTCCGACACTGAGGGAGAGATCGGTGATTTGGGAGATGGCAGATATACTGGAGCTGCGGACAGATGGAAACTCGCTCCTGAAGGCGGTGTGGCTCCGGCGCCTCAGACTCACCAGGCTCCTGTTGGAGGGGGGTGCATATATCAACGAGAGCAACGAGCGCGGGGAGACGCCTCTCATGGTGGCCTGCATGTCCAAACACAGTGACCAGCAGAGTGTGAGCAAGTCAAAACTGGTCAAATATCTACTGGACAACCAGGCAGACCCTAACATACAGGACAAAACAGGTAAGACTGCCCTCATGCACGCCTGCATCCATCGGGCTGGACACGAGGTGGTGGCTCACCTGCTGACTAACGGAGCCGACCCCAGTCTGGACGACAGGAGCGGGGCCTCAGCCCTTGTTTACGGCATCAACGCCAACGATAAGGAGACGCTCAAATTGCTCTTGGATGCATGCAAAGCTAAAGGCAAGGAGGTCATCATAATCACCACAGACAAGTCACCGTCTGGGACTAAAACGACCAAACAGTACTTAAATGTTCCCCCGTCACCAGAGTTAGACGAGCGATGCTGCCCCGCATACTGCACTTCACCCTCTGACATTGATATCAGTGCGTCTCCCACGCCTAACCACGCCGAGCAACAAAACACAGTCTTCAGTTTCCAGACAAAGTTAAAAACATCCTCTAGCTCTGCAGCAAAGCTTTGCAATGGGCCCGCCTCTCCGACACGTCGGCCTACCAACCCCAAGCGTGCACGTTTGCCTCAGCTGAAGCGGCTGCAGTCGGAGCCCTGGGGGCTGATCGCTCCTTCCGTCTTGGCTGCCGCCGCCACGCACGAGGAGAGTAAGAACACCGCCTGTGACGATGAGGTCGTCACAGGCGTGAACGGACTCTCTCTGATCAAGAGGTCGACTTTATCTCGAACGAACAGTGTGGACGGCAAGGACAGTTTATTCCCTCTAGTGGGAGAACAACCCTGCAAAATGACAACCTCGCATTCAGTTCCTTCAGCGTCCAAACCATCATTTGAGAGATCTCTGGGCCAGCACCAGACCCTGGCACGGCGCGGCACGGGCCCCGCAGAGCAGGACAGCGGGGCAGCCGGTCTGAGAGACACCGTGCACAGGAGACGTCTGGGGAACGATCACTATGACTCAGACTCTCAGCTCTACTCAGACTCTGCCATGCTAGACTCTCCTAAGGTGACAGTGGAGCGAAGGAAGCTGAACACCTCTCCACTAGCCTTGCTGACCAGTTCTAGAGAATCTCTAGACAGCAATGCCAGCACGTCCTCTCCCGGCACAGCACGCAGGCGTGCGTCCGGCCTCCTGGAGAGGCGAGGCTCGGGGACTCTGCTGCTAGACCACATCTCCCACACCAGGCCTGGACATCTACCGCCTCTCAACGTTAACCCCAACCCTCCTATTCCTGACATTGGGGCCAGTAGCAAGCCATCTTCACCTCTGGCCACAGGCATTAGATCCATAGCTCCAGTAGCACCAAATACACCAAAGAGAGGCGTCCTCAAGTCCAAGAAGAAACTTGTAAGAAGGCACTCTATGCAAGTGGAGCAAATGAAACAGCTTTCTGATTTTGAAGAGCTGGCACATTAGTGTTGGTGTGTATGCAGCACAGATTGTGGAAGTAGAAATGTTAACACTATACATTGTCAGGAAATAGATCCATTGGTTCAGTTGGGTAAACTCTGACAAAACCGTTCTAGATGTTGTTGAATAATGTATAATTTATATAAATTATATTGAAACTGAGCAATATAGATAGACTTTCTCCCCATGTTATCCCCAAACATAAGGATTTAGACTTTTTTTTAAAACATGCGTGTAAATGTATTCCACTTTTGGATGTAAATGCTAAGATATGGTACTTTCCTCTAATCTAACTCTCTTACGATAATGTCATGTGTAGGAACAGACAGGGTCCACTTGTAGCACCTTGTGCATATGTAATTAATTAGAACCATAAGTAACTTATTTTAGATAAGAACTATATGATGCACTTGTCTAACATGTAGCTTGAGTAAGATGAAATTTGACTGTTTGTAGCAAATTTGTACACAGTGCCTTCAAGATAAAGAAAGAGAAAAAAGAGTAGAATGATAAATTCAGTGTATCAAGACCATTCATAACGATGTAACCAAAATGTGTTTTGTTTCAATATTGTTGGTTTCATTAGGAACCTAATGAAGGCTCAGAATACGCAGGATGTGAATGAATGAACGATATGCCTTAAGAAACAGGTAAAATCATGGGTTATGTAAAACAGCACTTTATTGCCCAGGAGGAAAAACAATAAAAAGTAAAAAGTGAGATGTTGCTATTAACAGTGTTACAAACTTTCAAAGCACATGTAATTTTCTATATCATGTATTCAAGTAATATTAAATGACATTATAGCCCTTAGTCAAAACAGACATTGGTGATACTTTTGTCTTTTAAAGTGTCGTTTCACATTAATGGCAATCAAAATTGGTCAGCATACAGCTTCCATGTAACTTAAAGGAGGACTCCGCCGATTTTCAATCAGCTTTGTATCATTACAAACTCAGCAGTATATCTAAAAACTGTAAACAGTTTTGCAGACATGAATTTAGTTTCACAGTTCTTGAGATTTGTTTTGAGTTAAGCTGTGGACCAGTGATGAATGACATCAGTGGTCCACAACGTAACTCAATTCAACTCTCAATAAACTGTCAAACTAAATGAATGTCTGGATATAGTACGGATTTTTTTAATGACACAAAGCTGATTGAGTGTTCCTTTAACTGTGAAGCATTCCTTCTGTTTAAGAAAAAAAACAATTTAATGCATAGTATTTTTGTATGTAGTTGTATATTCTAAATAAATGTCTATCACTTGTGAGTCTCTTATCTGCTAGTTACTCTGGTTCGGCATGTGTGCCAAGAGCTCAGCTGATAATGTTAGTAGCCACACAGACACTCATTAGAACGGGTATTCCTTCTTCCTCCGGCCACTTGGCATTGATACTCATCATCACCACCACCATCATCATCATCATCATCATGCCAGACCAAGTAGTCATGTGTCGCGACCTGAGATGGGAGCCTCCCATCAGAGCCGTTTCTTTCTTTGTAAATTAAAACGAGACAGAATAACAGGATATTTTCGTCACACTGCTCCACTGCTGACTGAATGTTGTGATGTGTGTGTATGTGTGCGTGTGATCCATCACGTGTGGTGACAGAGAGAAACAGCAGAAAACAAGATGAGTGATAGTCGCAAATGAAGCTGAATCTGTTTATAGAACTGAACAGTCATGTGACATCTTTTGCCCCAGAAGTGAGTTTCCCATTCATTTTCTCTATAGACATTTCGAAGAATCCTTTTATATAACTAGTTTAGTTATATAAGTCTTTATTTTTTGTTTTTGGTCCAATTAGGCAGGGGGTACGATAATTGACCTCCAAAAACGATAATTTTTACCCTCTGGTACGATAATTCAACATTTACCATCTGGCAACACTGGTGGCAACTTCTAATCACGACCTCAGGATAGAGGAGGGGGTTTCACCCTGTCCTCCTCTTCATCGGTTCAATGATGTCCAGCATAATACCTTGGCCTCAATGGGTTCCCCTGGGTAAATAAAGATTAAAGGCCTATTGTGCTAATATAATTTATCATTATTTTATTCTGGGACTCTACTAGAGTAGCTTTGCATGATTCACAGTTCAAAAAAGTCCTTATTTATCTGCTACTGTCCCTTTATGAAGCCCCTCAGTTCAGCCTCGGTCTGAAACGCTGCGGTTTACTCGTTAGCTGACAGCAGAAACTACTGTGACAAAGAGTGCAACACTAGTGTCAAATAAATGTTAATATCTCAAAAACTAAACATGGCATCACTTATATTTTTGACATTGTGATTGAGAGCAGAAGTAGCTGAAGGCTTTGATGTATATAGTGTAAAGTTGTGTGACCTGTCACAGTTTTAAAATGTGTGTATTTATAAGAAGAAGAAAAAGGTATAGCCTGTAAAGTCTGGTAGAGTTAATCGTTACATCACACACTCAAGGCTGGTTTCATGGGATCCCATTGGTTGGGTGGGTATGGTTTTAACAGTGCAGGGAGCTGGAGCAATGACCAATCAGGCAATCAGGATTTTTGTGACCTCACCTAGACCTGTGTATGACCTCTCGTTCAGAACAGTCTAAATGCTGTGATTCTTTCTAATTGGGATAACTTCACATACATTCACCTCATCATTTGAAACTTTGGCCATCTGTGTGTGTGTGTGTGTGTGTGTGTGTGTGTGTGTGTGTGTGTGTGTGTGTGCGTGTGCGTGCGTGCGTGCGTGTGTGTGTGTGTGTGTGTGCGTGTGTGTGTGTGTGTGCACACATACCATTCATAGGTCAAAACATTGCTAAATTTGGCTGAATTATAAAGCCAGAAGTGGTACAAAACGAAAGGCTGTTTGGGAGCCAAAAGAACCCCGTCTCACTAAAGAATACCGGAATTGCCATCACTAAGACCAACCATAGAAGCACTCAGATCCCACAGCTTCTTGGCAGCTTCATCATCCTGACCCTGAGGGGCCGCTGCTTTAGGGGCGCAGTCACTGTAATCAAGACAGAAAAGAAAACGATAAGCATTGCACACTAACTTTGTCCGTTCCTGTCATTTTGAGTTAGTCCAGAGAACAACACAATTATAATAGAATACAAGCATGAAGCATGAAGCAGTGTTCTACAGATTTGCAGTGACTGACCTGTAGTGGAGTCCGCTCTCATTCTGCAGGCTTTCTTCCACAGCGCAGTGGATAGTGGTCTGAGCCCCTTCCTTTGGAGACTTGACGAGCAGCATGACTGGTATAAATACAACTCTCATCCAGAAGTACCGGACAATGTCAGTCCGGATGACACCAGGGTGGAGACTGTATGTAGTCACTCCAGTACCTGCAGAATGACAAGAAATGATGCAGTGTATTCTCATTTTGTTCACAATAGTACATATAATCATAAACAGTTGATGACAATAATCTCAGAAAAAAGATAAATGAAAAATCATGTTTTAAGATGATCATGATGGTGTAAAAATACTTCCACGATAGGAGATAGTGGTTCATAAATATTGCAAACTGTCGTGAGATCTCAAAATGTACAAAAATGATTCTACCTTGTAGCCGTGTGGCCAACTCCCTTGTAAAGAGGACATTAGCCAGCTTACTTTGCCCATAGCTTTTAAAAGGGTGGTAATCTTTATCCTGGTGTATGTCATCAAAATAGATTTGACCTGTTGTGACAAAGCACGAAATCTTATTCACAAAAGTCACATATTGCATGGAAGAGAAAGAACAACATTATGAGAGGAAAGCAACTACATTTATTGAATTGAAAGATAAAACCAGACAAAACTGTACCTTTTTCATGAGCTAAACTGGAGACATTGACAATACGGCTAGGCGCCGACTTCTTCAGGAGATCCAAGAGGCAATTAGTCAAAAGGAAGTGACCCAAGTGGTTGACACCAAACTGCATCTCGAAGCCATCTTCAGTCTGCCATTTTGGACAGCACAAACCTATAAGTAAAGATATCAATGGCAGTTTGACAACTCCCATCTGTTTATTTTTGGATTGCCATAGAGCTGTTGGTACATATGATACACAGTATATCATACCATCACTCTATCAAAGTCACACATGATGTTCATGTACCTGCATTATTGATGAGAACATCCAGCCTCTCTTCACTTGCTAGGATGTCTTTGGCTAGCTGTCGTACTGACTGCAGAGATGCCAAGTCCAACTTTTTGACAATCACATTACCATTTCCACTCCTCTTCCTGATGTCTTCTGCAGCTTTATTGGCCCTGTCCATGTCTCTGCAGGCCAGGATGACCCTCGCACCTGTAGCAGAGCAGGAAACTCCACAACGTTTTCATTGGTATCGGACATATAGTTACCATCAGAGCCATCTAGATAGAAGAGTCCCGACATCTCCATTCACTCCAATGGACCAGTTTTTTACTCTCAAGAGTTCCAGGAAGTAAGGACCTGGATTAAGCAGCACTGTCGAGTTGCAGCAAAATAGACAGTTTGTGTTGTACTCTGAAAGAGTTTTTTCCCCCTTGAATCAAATCGTACATTATCAGCTTCATTTTAGCATGCAAAAGTAGCGCGAGACCCCTTCAGGGCTGTTCATTGGCTAATGAGTCTCGCATTTTGGTCCTCCGCTGACGCCACTCTCTCTCTAGAGCAGAGGTTCTCAAATGTTTTTCAGCCAAGGACCCCTTCCTTACAAGATAGAAAATATACTGGGGACCCCCTCATTCTGATTTGTGATTTTGGGCTAAGCTTAATCGTTTCCACAGTAACATGCTTGACTTTTAAATTGATAGGTTTGTTAGATTAGAATGTATTCCATGAACCATTTAAGAATAAAATATAAGCTTTTGCAACAACAACAACAACAACAACAACAACAACAACAACAACAACAACAACAACAACAACAACAGTTTTTATTTTTATTTTCCTGAAAACTTTTTTGAGAATCACTGCTCTAGAGGACACTAGTTACCATATAAAACTCAAAGGTGTTGCTCACCCCTGCTAGCCAGGTCAACAGCTGTTTCTTTGCCAATCCCGGTGTTGGCTCCTGTAATCAAGACGGTCTTTCCATCCAACCGGGTTTTGCTCCGACACGCTCTACCTGCCATCCATGTTCTGACACCAAGGAGTCCCAGTGCTGTAAGAAGGTCATACAGTGAGTCATTTATATCAAACATGACTTGTGACACATTTGCCCACTGCCTGTTCACTTACAATCTTCCTTTTTTACTTTTATTTTAACCTCTGGGGGCAAGCTTGTTTTGATACCTGAATGACTGGAACTCAATGCTGAGGCTCTAGGCCGCACCCCTTTATGCAAATTATACTGTAGAGAGAGTCTTGTGTCCTTGTTTTTACCTAACAAATTTGCATGGACAAGACTACATCCAATTGCGACTCAGATAGCTCCAGGGTAGTGATATCCCCCTCTTTCAACAAGCAAACAAACAAACAAACAATCAAACAATCAAACACAAACACAAACAAACACACACACACACACACACACACACACACACACACACACACACACACACACACACACACACACACACACACACACACACACACACACACACACACACACACACACACACACACACACACACACACACACACACACACACACACACACACACACACACACACACACACACACACACACACTCTAGTTTTGATACGAGACCCTTTGCATTCCCTCCCCTTTCGCCGGCAGGATTTAACAATCATTTACCTGTTACTGTGAGCACAGCAATCATTTTAGGATACTGCTCAACAAACTGTCTTATCGCGGTGAAGCTCATAGCTGCTCGTTATGGATCCGCCGGTTATAGAGCCGTTAGACCTGCTGTTACAGCTGCGTCCCCTCGATAGCAGCGTCCAAACAAAGTCCAAAACTAGCCCCAGTACAGTGCCCAGAACTGCTCCGCCTCCAGTCCTCAAAGAGGAAGTACCGCCTAGAAGTCAACCGTGCAGAATCCTATTGGTTAATTTAATACAGCAATAATGATATTTGCAAAGACAAGTATTATCCATAAGAACTGGCAGCTTGCATTTTATCCCTCCGAAGATAAAGTGCACTTAATGACAGACAGCAACTGTCAATCATCCTCTAATTTATATTAAATTAGAGGATGAGAGAAATTGATTTTTTACATCTAATGTAATGTTCCACTTTTGAATGCTAAAATATGGTAGGCTACTTTCTTCTAATCTAACTATTTTACATGATAATGTAATGTGTAGGGCAGTAGTTCTCAAAGTGGGGTCCGGGGACCCCAGGGGTCCTTGAGGGGGTTCCAGGGGGTCCCCAGCAAAAAAGGTAATACTTTCTTTTCACTAGAATTCCAACCATATGTAACACAATGACAGAATGTATGACTATTTTGGTCATGGGTTTATACACTTCCTGTAATAAAATAGGCCTATCAAAATCTAACACACAGCCTAAGTATTTAACACGTTTTGGCTGCAATCAGAGTGTCACCCACTGTAATTTTGAGTTCTGAGGCACCTAATTTTAGAGCCAAATAGATTCAGTTTTGCCAAGGTGCAAAGACAATCTATTTACAGACAGCTACTGATGTTTTTCAATTCATCACTTAACTGGCTCTGAACAATATTTTTTTTACATTATCTAAACTGTGCTGGCATGGATGTGGAGAGTAGAGGGCACTTGTTGTGGAATTGCCCTCTTGTCAAACAGTATTGGTCCGACATTGCTGGAATCTTGTCTGGTCTCCTTGGCTTTGATATTAAACCGTGTCCGGTAACCTGCATATTGGGGGTGAAACTGTCTATTGAGAAACCAAAAATTGTCCCTGATGTTATAGCATCGGCCTTCCCTGCAGCTAAACGGATCATTCGAATTGGAAACAACGCAAGCCAAACTGTTTCAATATGGAGACCTGGCGTAAAGACTTCATGGACTTGTTGTCAATGGAACAGGCAGCTCTACTCCTCCAAGAAGACAGGTCTCAAGATCTTTATGGTCCTTGGAGTTTTATCAGAATCCTCGTTGGAATTTCTTAAACAGACTTTGAACTGCTCAGTCTTTGTTTATATTCTGTACACCCCCCCCCCCATTTTTTTCCGTCTTTGTCATGTCCTGTTTGTATTATGGAAAATAAAAAATTATAAAAAGGAAAAAAAACAATATTTTTGTCTGAATGAATGAATGAATGAATGAATGAACGTTATGCCATATGAAACAGGCAAAGTCATGGGTTATGTAAAACAGCACTTTATTTCCCAAGAGAAAAATAAAATAAGAAAAAGCTGTAAGAGATGTTGCTATAACAGTGTTACAATCTTTCATGTATTCGAGTATCATGTATTAAATGACATTTTATAGCCCTTAGTCAAAACAAACAATTGGTGATATACTTGTCTTTTAAAGTGTCATTTCACACTAATGGCAATCAAAATTTGCTTCTCTGTAACTTAAAAAAAATCTATATAACAATTTAATGTGTAGTGTTTTTGTATGTAGTTGTATATTCTAAATCAGGGGTTTTCAAAGTCTGAGACTCAACAAATGAGCCAAAATAGCCTGATATTGCTGATGACATACTTCAGACTACAACAAATACATTCTGTGCTAAGGGATTTCTTCCTTCCTGACTCTGGGAATGTGGGGAAAACAGTACATTTCCCCAAAACTATTGTATCTCTGAACCAAATCACATATGTAGGCTATTCTATATGTGGTATCCTTTTGATAACATATGTAAACTAATAATAACTCATGTTATATTCTTTCACTTCCATTCACTGAGCCTCCCCTGAAACGGTTTGGAGCCTCCATGGGGAGGCCCGCCTCCCACTTTGAAAACCCCTGTTCTAAATGAATGTCTATCACCAAATAAATGACATCACTGCAACAAGACCTAGAAAGGATTAAAGAATTGGTTGTTATTAATAAACTTGTACTGAATATGAAGAAAACCAAGGTAATGTGCGTATGGGTTCTATGAGAAAGAGGCAAGGACAGGCAGATGGTGCAACAATTGAACAAGTAGATAAGAATAGACTGTTGGGTGTTAAACTTGATAGTTGCTTGTCTTGGACATCACATACAGTATATCTTATCTATGTAAGAAGCTAGTTCAGATTGCTGGCATGGTTAGTAGAATAGCTACATATTTACCTATAAAAATAATAAGACAAGTGACCCATGCTCTAATTGGGAGTCAGGTGAATTATTGTACTGCCATTTGGGGTAATGCTGGAGTTCGGATATAATAGCCATAAGTGTTGTTCATTCATTTTATAACTTTCAGGTTAAAAAAAGGCCCAAACTGTTGAAAAGCAGGTTCCAGCAAGTGAAAGACAGACATTTGGTCAACAAACAAAACATAAAAGGCATTATTAAAGAACACTGGAAGTAAATCTTGGTATGTTCAGTATGATTATGTTCAGTATGATTATGTACACTGTAACTTTTAATTGTGGATAGAGGTAATTCTATATGTTCTAGGTATTTGTCTTTGTACATTAGGAATAGGAAATTGTGTTGTAGTATTTGAAATATTTTGTATTTGCATTGAGTGTACTGTTATGTCGTTTTAAACTTCAGAATTTAGGGTTTGTATGTGGTAAATCAGTGTGGATCTAGTGTAACTGATTGAATGATTGGGTGGTATGGCATGTATGCATTATTATCAACAGTATAGTGTTGTGTGTATTAATTATATCATCAATGTGTGTGAATGTGTTGAATGTATGCTCTTTTTTGATATATATTTTTGTATACTGTATTATGTTTCTGTTATTTGTATTACATGTTTTTTATGCTATGGACTCTTGGAAGAATAGTCCAATAGGGTAACAAACAAACAAACCAAAAACTTGTGAGTTTCTGCTCTGCTGGTTACTTTGGTGTGCCAAGAGCTCCGCTGATAATGTTAGTAGGCACACAGACGCTCATTAGAAAGGGTATTCCTTCTTCCTCAGGCCGCTTGGCAGTCCAGTGATGATACTGTAATAATCATCACCACCACCACCACCACCACCATCATCACCATCATCATTATGCCAGACCAACCATAGAAGCACTCAGATCCCACAGCTTCTTGGCAGCTTCATCATCCTGACCCTGAGGGGCCGTGGCTTTAGGGGCGCAGTCACTGTAATCAAGACAGAAAAGAAAACCTTAAGCAGTCAATAACTGTGTCTGTTCCTGTCGTTTTGAGTTAATCAAGGGAACAACACAAGCATGAAGCTATGTTATACAGATTTAATAATAATATATTTTTTTCTTTCAGTTTAACGTCGCATCCGAAGGATGGTGCTCACTCACAGGACAGAGTACCCGTCTCTACCCTGGGGGATTGCGGATGGGGATATTATTCATGAGACCAGAGGGAAGAGCACCAGTAATGGTCCTCCAACACTACTTCCAGGACTAACCACAGTCAGACCTGCTTAGCTTCCCCTGCAAGCCAGTGATTTAATGCAGGAGCCAGGGGGCCTGTGACAGTACAGGGACTGACCTGTAGTAGAGTCCGCTCTCATTCTGCAGGCTTTCCTCCACAGCGCAGTGGATAGTGGTCTGAGCCCCTTCCTTTGGAGACTTGAGGAGCAGCATGACTGGTTTAAACACAGCTCTCTTCCACAGTGGCATTGTGGGCCAGAGGTGCCGCCCAAGCTCAGTCCGGATGACTCCAGGGTGGAGGCTGTATGTAGTCACTCCAGTAGCTGCAAAATGACAAGAAATATGATGCAGTGTATTCTCACTTTGATCACAATAGTACATACTCGTAAACTGTTGACAACACTAATCTCAGAATACAGATAATTGAAAAATCACATTTTAAAATCATCATGAAAATAATTCAGTGATAATAGATAGTGGTTCTTAAATATTGCAAACTGGTGTGAGATCTCAAAATGTACACAAATGATTCTACCTTGTAGCCGGATGGCCAGCTCCCTTGTAAAGAGGACATTGGCCAGCTTACTTTGCCGATAGCTTTTCCAAGGGTGGTAATCTTTATCCAGGTGTATGTCATCAAAATTGATTTTACCTGTTGAGACAAAGCACAAAATCCTTATTCACAAAAGTCACATATTGCATGGAAGAGAAAGAACAACATCATGAGGGGAAAGCAAATACAGTATATCTGTTGAATTGAAAGATAAAACCAGACAAAACTGTACCTTTTTCATGAGCTAAACTGGAGACATTGACAATACGGCTAGGCGCCGACTTCTTCAGGAGATCCAAGAGACAATTAGTCAAAAGGAAGTGACCCAAGTGGTTGACACCAAACTGCATCTCGAAGCCATCTTCAGTCTGCCATTTTGGACAGTGCATAACACCTATAAGTAAAGATATCAATGGATATCAGTTTGACAATTCCCATCTGTTTATTTTTGGATTGCCATAGAGCTGTTGGTACATATGATACACAGTATATCATACCATCACTCTATCAACGTCACACATGATGTTCATGTACCTGCATTATTGATGAGAACATCCAGCCTCTCTTCACTTGCTAGGATGTCTTTGGCTAGCTGTCGTACTGACTGCAGAGATGCCAAGTCCAACTTTTTGACAATCACATTACCATTTCCACTCCTCTTCCTGATGTCTTCTGCAGCTTTATTGGCCCTGTCCATGTCTCTGCAGGCCAGGATGACCCTCGCACCTGTAGCAGAGCAGGAAAGTCCACAACGTTTTCATTGGTATCGGACATATAGTTACCATATAAAACTCAAACGTGTTGCTCACCCCTGCTAGCCAGGTCAACAGCTGTTTCTTTGCCAATCCCGGTGTTGGCTCCTGTAATCAAGACGGTCTTTCCATCCAAACGGGTTTTGCTCCGACACACCCCACCTGCCAACCATCTTCTCACACCAAGAAGTCCCACTCCTGTAAGAAAGTCCTCCATACAGTTAGACATATGTGACACATTTCCCCAATGTCTGTTCACTTGTAAAGCATAATGCCTTACCACCTCTCATTCAAACTTTCCATTATGAATTATTGATACCCAGTTTTACAAACCAACTATAGCTCATCACCATAATATCATGACCTTTGACAAAATCAGCCTCTTACAATACTAATGCAAGCTCAATTAGTGCACTTTACACACATGCATTCTTACTCTAATTGATGAAATAATAGGAATGGCTCTAGTATTATTATATTACATTATATTGTAATACTAACAGGCGTGTCCCTGGCCACCCCTGAAATCTCATTGGCCACCCCAGGTGCCACCCCAACAGCTGGCATCTGGGGGTGACTTTACTGTCTTTCAGAGGCTGTAGCAGGCTCATTTTTAGATTTAGAATTTATTTTGAGCAGAGTAAAGAAAATCAAATAAAAAAGATAAAGAATAAAGAAAATGTAAGAAAGAAAAGAAATATAGGCAAGAAAATGCCAAACAAGAGTACACCGTTGAATTGACAATAAGCATCAAGGCTGCAGGGAGGGCTGCGGCTCCCTCCAATTAGGGCATACATGGATGACATGACGACTATGACGTCAACCGCTCCATGTACTAGCAGATTGTTGGATAAGTTAAATAGTAATCTGCAGTGGGCTAGAATGAAAGTGAAGCCAAGTAAGTCCAGGAGTATTTCAATCATTAAAGGGAGGGTAGTAGGTAAGAAGTTTGTTATAAATGATGAGGTGGTGCCTACAGTGTTAGAGAAACCAGTCAAGAGTTTGGGAAGATGGTATGATGCAAGTCTCAGTGATAAGGGACAGTTTGAGGAGGTGAGGCAGGAAATGATTCAAGGTATTTCAAGTATAGACAAGTCAGGGCTCCCAGGAAAGTTAAAGTTGTGGTGTTTGCAGTTTGGATTGTTGCCTCGGTTGATGTGGCCACTGACAGTGTATGAGGTTCCCCTTTCAAAGGTAGAAAAGCTAGAAAGGATGATTAACTCATTCATTAGAAAATGGCTCGGAGTCCCACGCTGCCTAAGCAGTGTAGCCTTATATGGGAAAGGCATATTGGAATTGCCATTATCTAGCCTGACAGAGGAGTTCAAGTGTGCTAAGGTTAGACTGGAAATGACTCTGACTCAGTCAAAGGATCCAGTGGTTAGGAGTGTAGCGCCCACAGTTAAAACAGGGAGGAAGTGGAACCCAAAGGAGGCAGTACAGCAAGCACAGTCAGCTCTTAGACACAGGGATATCATAGGTCAGGTGCAGCATGGGCGTGGAGGCTTAGGGTTGTGCATAGAGAAACCTGTGTGGAACAAGGCATCAGTAATAGAAAAGAGGAAGATGGTAGTTGAAGAAGTACATAGGCAAGAGGAGGCAGTAAGATGTACTAAGGCAGTGTCGCAGGCAAAGCAAGGACAGTGGGTGAACTGGGAGAGTGTAGAGAAGAGAAAGTTGAAGTGGAGAGAGTTGTGGAGCATGGAGGCCAGCAGAATTAGATTTATTCTAGGGGCTACTTATGATGTGCTGCCATCTCCCCAGAACTTAAATCAGTGGTTGGGCGAGGATGGTGCCTGCCCGTTGTGTTCTAGTGTATGTACATTGAGGCATATACTGTCAGGGTGTAAGGTCAGTCTCTCCCAGGGGCGATACACCTGGCGTCACAACCAGGTGTTGAAATGTTTGGCAGCTGCAGTTGAGGAAAAGCGGCTAGAAGTAAATTCTCTAGTTGCTAGCAAAGAGAATAGACAGATCAAATTTGTACGTGAGGGAGAAAGGATTAGACCAATTAAGGTCAGGCACAAGTTAGGGCAGCTAAGTGTAGGTGGAGCCTGGGAAATGAGGGTTGACTTGAATGAACAGCTAGTCATCCCAGCATATATAGTTAGCACCCGGCTACGTCCGGACTTGTTACTGTGGTCTGAGGTAGAGAAGAGAGTTTATTTTATCGAACTCACAGTCCCGTGGGAAGATCGAGTTGAGGAGGCTTATGAGCGCAAGAAAGCTAGGTATGCTGAAATGGCAGCAGAGGCAGAGCAGCGAGGTTGGAGGGCTCGAGTGCGGCCTGTAGAGGTGGGCTGCCGTGGTTTTGTGGCAAAGTCCGTTATTGCCTTACTAACTGAGTTGGGCATTCGGGGACGGAGCCTGAAACTTGCGGTTAGCAACATGTCTCAGGCAGCAGAACGAGCAAGTGAATGGCTGTGGATAAGGAGGAAACATGCTAGCTGGGGAGCTCGCTAAGGTCAGATTGATTGTTTGTTGTTGGTCATGATTAACGGTCCGCATCAACAGGGCTGAATCATTGACAGTGGTGGTGTAGTTAGGGATTGTTTGTTGTTGGTCATGATTAACGGTCCGCATCAACAGGGCTGAATCATTGACGGTGGTGGTGTAGTTAGGGATTGTTTGTTGGTCATGATTAACGGTCCGCATCAACAGGGCTGAATCATTGACAGTGGTGGTGTAGTTAGGGATTGTTTGTTGGTGGTCATGATTAACGGTCCGCATCAACAGGGCTGAATCATTGACAGTGGTGGTGTAGTCAGGAATGTCATACCGAATCGACCTGGATAGCTAGGCTTAGATAGTGAGGTAATATGCAGTTGTGCGGTGGTAGCATGGAGGGGGGTGTTTCCAGGACGCTGGATTACACCGTTAAGCCTTCTTGAGGTGTCGTGGGCCTAACTTAACGAAACGTCGGTGAAGGAAGGTGCCCACTTGAAAACCCCAATGACATGCTTCATACTGCTGTTGGCTAGGGTAGGTAACTGGTGATTTGTGTCTTGTTTATTAGTTTGTTAGCCTGTTAGCTTGTTTTATTCTGGATTGGGCTTCTAAATGTGTTTTTCCTCGGATTTTGGCACAAGGGATAGTAACATCTTGTCCTGTGTATTAATTAATGTAATAAACATTACTATACTACAATATCGTTATATGGAAGGATAAGGATCATACTACAACAGACTTTAGTTTTGCTTGATATTTGTATACACAAGACTCTTGACAAGAGTCTTGTGTCCTTGTTTTTACCTAACAAATTTGCATGGACAAGACTACATCCAATTGCGACTCAGGTAGCTCCAGGGTAGTGATATCCCCCTCTTTCAACAAACAAACAAACAAACAAACAAACAATCAAACACAAACAAACACACACACACACACACACACACACACACACACACACACACACACACACACACACACACACACAGAGTCAACAGAATTGAAATTTCATAATGCTGATTTTGACTGAAAAGCTAGTTTCGAACAGAGACACCATAACTACATTCATGCGCATTTCCGTCAGGATAGCATAATATAGCTAATTGAACAAGTCGGACCAGTGTGACAAGCTACAGTACATTAGCACTAATTTACCTGTTACTGTGAACACAGCAATAGTTTTAGGATGCTGCTCAACAAACTGCCTTAGCGCCGCGAAGCTCTGCATAGCTGCTCGTTATTATGGACCCGCCGGTTATAGAGCTGCCTGTAATAGACCTGCTGTAACTTACAGCAGCGTCCCCTCGATAACGTTATAACAAAGTCCAAACTGCCAGTTAGCCCTATTTCCATCCAAGTCCGATAGCGTCTACTTGGTCCTTAAATTACAGCTAACTTACTAGAATGGTACAACGTAACAACATAGTTAGGGTTACATAGCACAGCTTCCAAAACAGGAAGTACCGCCTAGAGGTCAACCATGCAGCGGAATCCTATTGGTTCATAATAATGATATTGTAATTTACAAGCCAATTGGATTAGCCACTGAACTTTTTCTGGCCAAGTCTGGCATGTAGTAACATTTACTGTATTTACTGTAAGCTACAGTACATAACCAATACTAAGCATTAGCCTATAAAAAATTGTGATGTAGCCTATCATTTTCCGTTATATAAAACTACAAATAAATAAAATAGCCTAAATAAAAAGAGTCAGGGGTCACTTGTTTGGTTTTTATGCATTTCAGTGCTTTCTTAAAAGTAATCATCACATTCATGAAGAGAACAGCCTGCCTGGGATTAGAGTGAATCATCCGAAGATAAACTTCGACAGCTAGCCAGCAACTGTCTGATGACAATCATCCTGACACCATGACAACCGAAACGTATAACGTAAGTGTTTAGAGTGATTTGACATTTTGCTAATTAATCAAGCTGGGGTGAAAGTACTGAAGCGTATTTGGCTAAACAAAGCCTCATAATATTGCTGTATAATTTGAATTCCCCAGTAGAGGGCAGTGTACGCCCACCAACACGAACTCAGTGCCTTTAAATCAAGTCCAGTAGATGGGGCAAATTCACTGTGACCCAGAATTGCAATTTTACATTTACATGTACGTCCACATGTACCAGTCAATTCTAAAAAGTCATATATAGCATCAATTTAACTCCTGCAAGCAAATGAACGATGATTAGACAAAAGTTACTATTAGGCTATATAGGCTAAATAATCATCAAATCTAATAGCCTACATATATGTAGGCTATTAATAATTATGGTAATTAACCATAAACAAATCAACAATTTGAACACTAGAATGTGTTAATAGGAATGTGTAGATGAAAAGAAATTAACGTTACAAAAATTACAACAAAATACGAGAGAAGAATAAAAATAGTAACTTCCAATCATATAAATTGGAAATCCTCATTAGTGTTTTGCTTGCACCTGTGTTTACCCTGCCTTTTCGACACAAAATGGCACCTGTGAAAAGGGTCTATCATATTTGCCGATGTAGGCCTACATAACTTGCAGACTTGTACGAGTTGTTCACTATATTCACCTTGTCAAAACTCCAGCTGGTGGCTCTCTATGTAAAAGAGTGACACTGTGCAAGGGCACATGTGCTTTGTTGTCTGTTTTCATTAATATTTTTGTTATCAGGACATAATCAATGATGTACTACAGTTGTAATAGCATAGGTATATGCCAACTATTATGCTGAGAATGTGCAAATCTAAAACTGTGGAAACTGATGAACAGATTGGTCCACCACATCAGCATAGGAATGAGAGCATAATCTCATAATGTTTTTCTTTTATGATGGAGAAAGAGAATGTAGCTCAGGTAAACAGCACACATCACAAATCCACAGGAAAGTGACTTTGAGCTAGATTCCATCCTTTGCAGTGGAGGGCATACTGCCCCCATCTGGCAGCGTCAGGCTAGGAGGCCATAGTCTCACTCCAAATCTCCACCACTGAGAGGCCTCTAATTTTAGCTGGGGAGGGTTACCATAGCGGGAGAAAGAATGGGACGTGTGCGGTCACATGACAAGCTTGGAGGTGAGCCAGCAAATGAGCCAGCCTTCTGCTCAGACCAGCCAGGTCACCTCCAAAATCCTCTTTCAGTTAGAACAGGGGACATCCATTCACAAAGATTTGTAATGCAACGATTTGATTCAAAAAGTAGCTTACGTAGTTGGCTTTATAAAAACCTTTAACATGAAGTCATATGATTCCTCAACATTGTCAAATGATTCTTGAGAACACATCCTTTGAACCCTTGGAATGTAAACAGTCCCCACATGGTCCCAGCTTCACAGAAAGCCATAAGAACAGTCAGTCTCGCATATCAATCACCCTGGCCTATTAACACTAAGGAAATATCTATGTTTAGCCCTTGTCCGGGGTCGTGAATTTAAGCTACTCTATATTTAACTTGAAAAGATTATAGCCTATGAAAATTAACCATCCTATAACATTTCAGAAGGATGCTATAGCATGCAGGCAACACATATCACGGTCAAAGGAAATAGCCACAGTATTATTATACAGTCTATGCACAGGAGCTATAAAAAAGCGGTACAATAAGGTCAATATGAACTCACTATTGAATACCACAGACACACACTACTACAAGTCCCCATATGTAGCCTAGCCTACTACATGATGTACCTTTCCTGGAGGACATGTGACATCACAGTCAGTAATCTTTCATGTTTATCATTTGACCACCAGATGCCACTATTCAGTCTCTAGCCAGGCTATATCATAACGTTTGATAGATCCACAAATCTCCATGTGAAGTGGGAGTACTAAGTTTGTGGGGAAGCAGTTAGAGGCATTTTTGGACAGAATGATAAAGACAAAATAAACAGTGGGAATGGCAGAAGTGTAGGCCTACTGTTACATTACCCATTACATTATATAGTGATTTCCGTTATGGATAATAACGATATGAAACCGAAAGTCTTGTCTCGACCTGACCTCTGTTGCCCTGTTAGAGACAGCGTCCCTCCCCCCTCCTCTGCCTGGCTGCAGTGTGCTGTGACATCACGTAGCGCGGACCCCCTCCCCTCCCCCTCCCCCGCCACCCTCTGCCTGGCTGCAGTGTACCTCGCGTCACCAGGCTCTTCTCGGCGAGAAAGAGCCTGGCTTCCGTTCACAATTGATTTTGTCACCCTACCTGGTTCCGGCCTAGAGCCCGCCCTAGACAGGAAGGGCAGCGTTTCTAGCTCGTCAACTTTTACGTTAACTTGACAATTTGACACAAGTATCAGAACGGCAAACAACAAAACAAAAGATGGACGTACCGAACGAACTTTTTGAAGAAGTTCTTGTAGAAACATTGCGGATTCACAATCTCACATCTTTTAAGCCAATACAGAAGCTTTGCATCAGACAATTAATCGAGGAAAGAGACGTCAAGCTAACGGCAACAAAGACGTTTTTTGGCGCACGTCCTTCCGGTGTTCATTTTGGTTCCGTGGTTTACGCCCCCATGACAAAAAGCGGGGTGAAAGGTGCCCAGACTAGGCTGCAGTGTGCTGTGTAGCTGTGAGTGTGACGTAGCGCTGAGCAGAGCCGCGGGGAGGCAGAGGGGAGGTGCTCACTCACTATATTGCAGCGAGCCGCGGACCACCAGCCCCTCTTTGCTCCGAGTTTTGTCGAGTGTCACCCGCAAGAGGAGAGAGACATGGCTGGATACTTGAAGGTCCTCAGCTCTCTGTCGAGGTCTGCCGCTGCTCTGTCCAGAAACCCCGCGGTGCTCGCACCGGCGGCCACTTCTTGCCAGACCTTGCAACAAAGAAACTGTGAGTTTGACATAACGTTAACACCACCGAGATGATGCGGATAACCGGCTTAACCATCACATGTCTTGGTCTGCGATTGCTAGTTATCCTACCTAACTACTTACCCTAGTTAACGTTAGCTTTGTGGGGAGATGGCGCTTTAAAAAAATGTAATCCAACATTACGTTGACAAGCTATAAGGTTAATTAACTTAACGCGTACGGCAGCTTTCCAAAATGCCACAAAAAACAGCACTGGATACCGGTGTGGCGTGCTCACACAGCCACGTTAGCCAAGTTGCTTGTGCTAGCCAACTCATACATTTGATTGCGTTGAATGGTCTTCCCAGCTAAAGGAGCAACGATGCTCAAACATCTCGCTTCTACCGTTAGTTAATCACATCACGGACGGCAGGTCGTTTGCAGGTTGTTAAGATAACGACGTACTGTAATGTGGAGGCGGCGAGACGAGATTAGGGCAGAGCTAAACTGAGCTGAGCCAGCTGACCAGACCAGACCAGGCAAGCTGTCTTTGTCCTCTATTCAAAGTTTCAGTGTGTGTTATCCACACCGTGAAGCTAACATTAAATATGTGGCCACCGATTTGAATGGCTCCACTGACAAACACGCTCAATCTGGGCAATTCTATGATGTGCATTGCATGCTCTTTAAAATGTTACATTCCGCTTTTCCTCGAACGTGACAAAATTTGGCAGCAGATGAATGGAATGTCTTTCTGTTAGCTAAACGGTTAGCTATACGTTAGGCCTATAACGTTATGTAACGTTATACCGGTATGTCATCTTGCAAAGAGCTCATCAATCATTAAAATCACGTGAAACCAAGCCAAAACAAGTCACTTAACGGTTAACCAGAACTGCCTTTTAAAAGCACGCATAACAATTCAAGACTTGTTCTTCAACCAATCAGATAACATTCTGAAGTAGCCTTTGGCTCTGACTTGAAAACTTTTCCCAAGGTCAGCCACAGGAGGATACGAGACAGTTCTAGAGAGCGCAATGGCTGCCATAACTGTCCTACATAATATTTTCCATCTGGGTTAAATCAAGACTAGCCATGCATGAATTTCACTAACGATCTATAGACTCACATACATCTGGCTGCATACATTCTCTGCTTTGCTCCATGCTTTGGAGAAGTAGCCTATGAAGTGATGGGTCAGTTGAAGGGCACTTTGTTTAGCTCTGTACCATTGAGGACTCTACTACTAACAACTGTCATTGAATCAACGTGTCATTTGATCTTTGTAGTCACCTTGTTGTCACTGATGAGTTTGATAATCGCTCATTGAGTGGATCTCTGTTAGGCTTGATCAAACAAATAGGCTAGGCTCCAGAATAGATAGATGAAATGGTCTGTTCAATGCTAATGTTAAAACATTAACCCACACATTTCTCCAGCTGTGAGACCTGTCTGCTACTCTTAATGACAAGTGAAGAAGATCATTAGCTTGAACAGGCATACCGTTTTTAAACATCCACACATGCATTGGCATTGGCACTCCCTTCTGATGTATTGTTTACTTTCATTCAAAATAAAATTTGATATTTGGCAATATGCTTATATTTGAGACAAGGGTAATATTTTCAAAACGATCATGGTTGAGACTGGTGGATTGACAAGACAGTTTGCTGTTTTATTGCAGTCACAAGTTGCATTGTCTTTGCCAGCAGCTTGTTTTGGTAATTACATGGGCTTTAAATCTCACATTGCTTGTAAAAGTGGCCAACATGCTGTTTACTGACTGTGGATTTCAGAGAGACAAGGTGTAATGCTCCTATTGGCTTCCAGTATAGTTACCGGTAGTAAACTTTCTAACCTGGCTTACCACCGCTTCCTTTACAAATGGTCAACATTTTGAATTGAGTATGGTCAGCATAATTCAGTTCATTAACTGCCCTCTCCTAAAGGCCTGCAGCCTAGCTGGTTTACAGCTGCTAACCTTGCTACCTGCTGAAATGCCTTTTCTGACAACTTGGTGGGATTAACCCTGAAGCTGTTTCAGGCCTTACAGCATGTTGACAGTTAACCTGAGTTAACCTGAGAATAGATAGCCAAAGGTTATTCCAATGACCTTTTCAAAGCACCCTTTGTTTTAAACTGTCCTTGACTACTCACCTCTAATCTGGAAAGCTTTCACTAATAAGGGCTTTTCAAAGATTACGCTTAGAATGCTTGGCCTCCTTTTGTTATTCTACATCTTCAATGTGCTGCTGCTGTTGTGTATTTTACTCGATTTCATTTAACATTTATTCCCTCCCTATTTCATTATGCAGTGTAGTGTGATCTGCTGTGTGCAATGCCTAATTCATTCATTAGATTGGGGTTTATCTTTTCTGCTGACTGGCACCACTTCTTTAACCTGACACGGCCAGCTTGTTTGATACACAGAACCATCCACTCGCTACACTGTAGTGGCTATAGGAGAAAAAGCATGTAGGTAGGTAGGCTTATCCCTGACGAATATGTAAATGACGTGGATGTGGCGAGCCCACATGACTCTATAACTGGTCCCACACGACCACAGCGCTCAGTTTGTTGATCAACTCAGAAGTTACATAACCCGCGCTCACCTCCATGCTGTACTCCTCCACTCCTCCACTCCCCCCTGCACTGTCTCCTTTCTTTTCACAGGAATTGTCCTGTTCTTTGTGCAGATTTAGGTTAGACTGTTGTGAAGTGCTGCCAAACAGTAGCTGTTAATAATGAATTTCCCATGATGCACTGCAGCCAGGACACTACTGGTTCAATGGCAGATGGAAGGGGAATATCGATCGTTTTATTTGCTGTGGTCTATTAAAGCAGCTACGAGCAAGATTTTCGATTGTTATTAAACAGTCTAAATTTAATATCGATGCATGACATCTTACCTCTAATAGTAGACGAGACCAACGCAGAGTAGCCTCGCTTGAACCCCGAGTGAATCGGCCAGTGTTAGTCTGTCTGTGGCCAGGGCAGAGCAGGAAGTGAAATGAAACGGTTTGCAGCAGCCACTTCGGCCATAACCACAAAATAACTTCCAAAAAACCTGTTAGAATATAACGAGAGATGTTCGCGAGAGTAGCAAGCGTGTTCCTTGTTTATGGTCTGTTGCTAGGCAGAGCGAAACGGCGGAAGGCAGGCAACTGCCGTGAACCGTTTCGTATCTTATTGTTAGATTTATTATGTCATCATGAACAAGCACAATGTCAAATATACAAGGACCAAGGCAGAGCAAGGATGCATTCTCAATAGCCAGAGCGGTTTCCAACAGTGTTTGAAAAAATGGTCTGAGAAGCTGTTTTCCACCACCACCATCATCATCATGATGGGGGACGTAGAATAGATAATAAAAAACAATGTAATCAATGACGAGCATTGATCTGAGCATTGATTAGAATAAATCATTATATAAAAAATGACTGTTTAATCAATGTCAGTGAGGCCATGCTTTATTCTTGTTTTGTCTTGCACCACACTCTACATTGTGCTACTGCATAACACATTTGGTGCACTGCAGGGTGTTTTCTGCCTCAACTATAAGGTTATTTTCAGTGTTTAATGGTCATCATGTATCTGTAGCCGGCAGGGTTCATGTGTCTTGCCTAGAGCACGGGAACAGAAGTCAGTCTGTTTGACAGGTGCTACCATAGCTTGACAGTCCCAGTTAAAGGTCACATGTCTTCCCAAGCCCCCATGGACCCTTGATTTCTTTTAACGTCGGGTAAAAACCTGTGTATACTTTTAGAAATTGGTCAGTCTATCTATTCCACTGGATTTCCTATGCTGACTTGCATTATTCTGGTAAGTATCAGGTGGCAGTGGGGGTACATTGACTTTGCTGGAAAGTCAGAATTGTCACTTGATTCCCTGCACCTCCCCCTGTAGTTTGCAAAATGGTCCTGCTGGCAGTCCTCTTCCAAGAGCAGAGGGAGCGCTCAGATCATTCAAATCTAAATAATTCAAAAGCGTCCGGGGCGGGTAGTGTAGCGGTAGATTCCCTGCCTACAAACACGAGGGTCACAGGTTCACGTCCCCGTGTTACCTCCGGCTTGGTTGGGCGTCCATACAGGCACGATTGAGGGCATGTGTCCTGGTCGCTGCACTAGTAGCGTCTCCTCTGGTGGGAATAGCGTGATCCTCCCATGTGCTATATGTCCTGCCGGGTCTGACCACGTGAGACTACCCTGTCTCTGTCTGCCGTCTGTCACATTGGTAGAGATAGATCCCGTTGCCCCCGCTCCTCAGTTTATAATCCATATCATGTCAGTCCGGCTTAAATAAATACAGGCGGTCATCAAATTCAAATGCATCGTCCGTATTCTCGAAATCCGATAAATATCCGCAGTGTTTGTTTACTCCACGCGAAACATGGCGGCTTGATCTCAACTCTCAGCTGATGTGAGACTTGGTGGTTAGACACACAGTCCCCAAGCAAACACAGGCTGAGTCAGGTCAATAATAGAGCGTCTCACATTTATTTATGCCAGTATCATATAATAATGATATGAGCCGCTGCGTGGCAGAAAATAAGTAAATAATTTAGAGGACGTAAATACATGCATTGGAAATAAGGTCCAGGTTGTAAAAAAACAACTGAATTCTCCTTTTAAGTTAAATGTACACAATATGTAGTTTTCTGCCTCTAGGGACAGGGTTTGATGGTGTCGTCAAATAGCGTGGGATCATGAAAATTGTCTTCCACGCCATTGCAGTTTTATTTTTAGTTTAGGATTCCATCAGTGTTTTTACCGTGAGCAGATAGCCGTTGACGTTTCCTCCTCTCTAAAACAAACCTATCCGATATTTTAAACCGGTAAAAACACTGAATAAACGGAATAAAGCCGTTTCACGCAGTTCGGCAGACAGGGCTGCTAGCTGCGCTGTCGCTAACATTAGCTCAGCCCATTTTGAGGTGCGCAGCTTGTTTATAAGAAAGGATTCCTTCAGCGTTCATTGTTCACAAGTTTTTTTTAGCACAATCCGAATTATAGTAGAGGTCTCCTCTCCAAAACAAACGGTAATTAAAACTGGTAAAAACACTGAATAAAGCACTTTGTTAAAACTCACTGTTTCTCCAAGGCAGTTTGGCGTACATAGGACAACAGTGAGCCTAGCTGTTTGTTCAGCCTGTCTAATAACTTAAGATCCAGACATCCAATGATTAAAATCCTCCATCCGGTTAAAAGATATAGCTAAAATCTAAAAAGTGACGGTGAAAAAATAAGAATATAGTTTGCTGGAATTGTCTGAGATCTGGCTAACAGCTAGTCAGTTTCATCACGATACGATATATTGATTCTTTGGACGACGATACCATTATATGCTGATACTGTATCACAAAGTCTGCCACCATACGATTTCGATTCAATTCAATTTAGGCGCATGCGATCAATATGTGACAATATCATATGCCAATTTAACACAATTGGTTACATTTACAGTATAGCAACTCACAAAAAACAACTAAAATATGATTTGACAATTTTATTTATGAATGAATGAATGTGCCCAACCCTCATGGGCTGACAAGACACACACATAAATAAATGACAAACAATCTATTATTTTTAATACAAAAGATAAAAAATAGACCTGCTGTTCACTAAAGTGACACATTTCTCACGTTTAAAGGAAAGAGCCCTTGATGACCTTTCAGTTATGAACATAAGCCATGCACATCAATGCTTCATCACCTTAGATTTACAAGGTGTATCTTAAAGATGACGATATGTATCGACGTTTTCACTTTGCATCGATACACGCTACGATATTGATGATGTATCGATACATTGTCACACCCCTACTAACAGCCGGTGCTCTGATGACGTCACTGAATACTCCGTGTCCTTGAATAAACTTTATGCATTTCTCTGGGTTTGAACATTGGTGGAAACATTTGGGAAAATGTAACTACACAACTAAAAATCTATATTTGAGTGCAGAAATGTTACGTAATTGTAACTTAAAGGATGCTTGTCTTCTGAAGTTAACCACAAAACGAGTCAATGAATGTCGTAGCCACCTGTGATCATGATGTTGGTTGCTCAGTAGTCTGTGACCCTAAAATAAAGTGCCATTTGTTTTCCGGGGGGGGGGGGGGGGGGCTAAGGTTTTTTGCCACTCGTTTTAAGCCAATGTGAATGAAAGCTGGTTTCCATGACCTCCTTTTTATGTATGATTGTAACAGATGCCGACAAACGCATCAAAGTGGCCCAGCCAGTGGTGGAGATGGACGGAGATGAGATGACCAGGATCATCTGGGAGTTCATCAAAGAGAAGGTGCTGAAGTGGCATGAAAGTAAAAGGGAGGAGGGGGTGAACACAAAAACACTGTTGTGTGTGTGTTAATGGTAAATGGACTGCATTTACATAGCGCTTTTATCCAAAGCGCTTTACAATGTGCCTACATTCACCCGTGTGTGTGTGTGTGTGTGTGTGTGTGTGTGTGTGTGTGTGTGTGTCTGCCTTAGAGGAGGACACGCCCACGCGGCCTGACTGCTCTATTTTTATATTGCTGCCTGACACGTGGATAGAGCGGGCGGCTTACTATGTGAGCATGGCAGGCACATGATGTATGAATGATATGGGGGAGGGGTTTGATATGGGGGAGGGGTTTGATATGGGGGAGGGGTTTGGTTGAAGCAGGGGGATGGTGTATTGGCTCAGCAAGAAAACATGGATGAATCCTGGATTAGGGCTGGACAATAATTCAATATTATCATCTTTCAGTGGAAACATATTGTGTGATGATATGAAGATATATTAATATTGTGACACATTTCTGTTGTCAAAAGTGATGATGACAAGCAAATTTGACTTAAACTCTGATGGAATGGTATTGTCAGAATATTACTTGAAAATGTCAGTTTTGGTCGACATCACACCTAACATTACCATTCAGTTAAATTAGATTTACATTAATGATTAATAGATTATTTGATGTGATTTTGCATACATTAACCCTATTGTGATATATAGATATCGAGAAAAATTATATTAATTTCAACTATATCGTCCAGCCCTATCATAGATTAACATTGCCCCCCTCCCTGTTTTCTGATATTTGGTGATGGGTGTTATTGTTTAATTATGGAAATAATGTGAACATGCAATACATAAATGATATAGCTCAGCAGATATTTAGAATTGTAAGTGTATTATTTCATTATACAGGCTTAATAAGACCACTATTTCAGATACTACTATTATTTATTTTTCATAATCATGACACATAATTGTACCAACTTTCATCCCTGTGTCCTTTTTAGGGTTACACCTTCAGTTTAATCTCTGTTGTTAGCAATGTTAGAATACATTGTGTCCAAGCGTAGGTAGGTTGGTTCTGTCTCCTAGGAGACCAGGCTAAACATAGTCCTCCTCAGAGGACGACTATGTAATGCTGCTGCTAGAGTGGACCATGGTTTCTAAGTCCTGCCCCTCTGCATTTTGTCCCTTTAGCTCATCCTGTCCAATGTGGATGTTGAGCTGAAGTATTATGACCTGGGTCTGCCGTACCGCGACCAGACTGATGACCAGGTCACCATCGACTCCGCCCTGGCTACCTTGAAGTACAACGTGGCTGTTAAGTGTGCCACCATCACACCCGACGAAGACAGAGTTACAGGTCTTTTAACACGTCTATAAACGTCTATAAACTTAGTTTCCATTTTATGTTTTATTGCTCAAACCCTATTCAGAGCAGTTGGACTTGTGATCTTTGCCCAAATGAAATTATTTTAGTATATTTAGATTGTTCTGTAGTAGATTGTGTTCAAACTAAAACAAGAGAAAAAAAAAATAGTAACATGACAACAGCGAACAAAAATCAATTCAGTTGATAGAAAATACAGATAAAAAAAACACAAACCTAGAAACAAAGAGAATATGTGCATCACATATGGAAAATAATTACAGATTAAATTATGAAAGGCAGATATTTCCTGCACTCTTTCTTTTGGAACAAGTTAGGGAAAGCAAGTCCACAAATGTGTTTTAAAGAAGAAATATAAAAGAAAAGTGTAATTTGTGGTCTGTGCCATCATTTTTCTGCACATTTTTATTTTCTAGAATTCAGCCTGAAGAAGATGTGGAAGAGCCCCAACGGCACCATCAGGAACATTCTGGGCGGCACAGTCTTCCGTGAGCCCATCACCTGCAAGAACATTCCCAGGCTTGTTCCAGGTTGGACGAATCCCATCACCATCGGCAGACATGCCTTTGGTGATCAGGTCAGCCCCCTTCCAAATCCTGAAGATTCCAGCAATTGTTCTCATTGCGATTCACTTCGGTTCACAATAACAATCTATTTCCCTTGATTCTTCTCTGCAGTACAAAGCAACAGACTTTGTTGTTGACCAGCCAGGCAAATTCAAGATGGTCTTCTCTCCTGCTGATGGTAGTGCAGGGAAGGAATGGGAGGTCTATGATTTCGCTGCTGGTGGCTGTGGAATGGGCATGTACAACACAGATGAGGTGAGCATATTTGCCTTTAGCAATTCTATTTTTTAGTATTTAAAACACACAAAAATATAAAGGTAACACTTAAATTGTTGCATGATGTATTTATATTGGGAAAACTTTACAATAAGGGTCACTAAATGAAAGATTAGTTAATGCTTAATAAGCATTAACTAACTAACCATTAACTAACCCCCAATGATTAAATAATGCCTAAATGAATAACTAGTTAACATGAACACAATTAGTAAATTATTACTAGTTAACTATTAATCAAGGGTGAGTTAATGCTTATTAAGCATGAACTCACTCTTAATTTAGATAAATAAGGTTTTCATGGGGAAAATAATGGGATGTTTTAACTCAGGAAACATGGGAGCAAAACATTACAGTACATGTTGCATTCATATATTTGTTCAGTATATTTAAATATTGCCGAAAAATATGTACCGTCCCCCTACCCTAATCACTCATTATATTCCGTTTAAACCTAAACTTGTAACTCTTTCACAGATAAAGAACCTGATATCACTGTTAAATTCTGCCTTTGGGCATTTCAGAGACTTGTGACTGTAACCGTAGACTAACCTCCTTTGTACCGACTTTGCCACCATTTGTTTGCCTTCGTCAACATGGGTTTGTTTGATTTGACAACAGCAGAGGTCGTGCTATTTGACTTTCAGCTTGTCTAGGGGCAAAGGAAGTGTGAGGTACTACTGTATATACATGCGATCTAATCAGGCCTATATACACAGAAGGTTGTTAACCCCTGTACCACTGGCAGTCATGAACTTTTGGTCTCCCCCAAACAGTCTATTACAGGTTTTGCACACAGCTGCTTCCAGTATGCCATTGGCAAGAAGTGGCCCCTGTACATGAGCACCAAGAACACCATTCTCAAAGCCTATGATGGTCGATTCAAAGACATCTTCGAGGACATCTTTCAGAAGTGAGTGTCTTCTGTCTTCATCTTTGTTTGACGTCCTGTAAAGCTACGGTTTGTGACACAAAGCACAGTCCAAAGTGCTTCCACTGTGCAGCCAGATAATCAGAAGCACCAAGCACATTGTCTGGCACCATTTTATTGGAAGTGAAACTCTCTTTGACAGAGGTGTTGTTTAAATAATGTTAAAAAGTGATGTGTGGTAAGTAGTTTTAGTTTATGTTGTCGTTGTTCAACTAGTCTTTCTCTGGCTTGCATTCGAAAGTGTTGGGCAGTTTTAACCCTCACTCGTGTGTGTGTGTGTGTGTGTGTGTGTGTGTGTGTGTGTGTGTGTGTGTGTGTGTGTGTGTGTGTGTGTGTGTGTGTGTGTGTGTGTGTGTGTGTGTGTGTGTGTGTGTGTGTGTGTGTGTGTGCGTGCGGTAGGCACTACAAGCCTCAGTTTGACGAACTGAAGATCTGGTACGAGCACAGGCTTATTGACGACATGGTCGCCCAAGTGCTGAAGTCCTCTGGAGCGTTTGTGTGGGCCTGCAAGAACTATGACGGAGACGTCCAGTCTGACATCCTCGCACAGGGTGAGACGTGCAAAAATGAAAGCACAGCTTCAGGGGAAACTGTGTCATCATCCAATACTGGCCATTTCTGAGCAGAAAGGAAGTCGTATGAAGTCTCTGTGCTAACTCTTGTCTTTTCCTCTTTCAGGTTTTGGCTCTCTGGGCCTGATGACGTCAGTTCTTGTGTGTCCCGACGGCAAGACTATTGAGGCTGAGGCAGCCCACGGCACCGTGACCAGGCACTATCGCGAGCACCAGAAGGTTACTAGCCATTAGTCTTTATCGGTCCTATGGCTGTATTGGAGGGGGGTGAAACATTTCAAGTTGGAAGAGGAATATGAAAATGTATGACCTTGCACACAGACTGCATCATATGTGAAGTTACACTGCCATCTTGTGGTGAAAATTGTTATGATGCTCAAAAATGGTATATTAATGTCCCATCTCCATAGGGGGGGGGGGGGGGGGATCTTCTCTTGTCGTACATCAGTATAAGCTAATAGATTGATTGAATCCCTCCTGTCTCCACCTTCAGGGCAACCCGACCAGCACCAACCCCATCGCCAGCATCTTCGCCTGGACCAGGGGGCTGGAGCATCGTGGGAAACTTGACGGCAACCCTGACCTTATGAAGTAAGAGATTGATAATATTGCGATTGTTTCTCTGAACACACTGACGTTCGGATGAAATGTGTCTTTTTTTCTAAACGTTTTTGTTCGTCCGCAGGTTCTCCCAGACACTGGAGAGGGTGTGTGTCGAGACCGTTGAGAGTGGCGTTATGACCAAGGACCTCGCAGGCTGCATCCACGGCCTGCCCAAGTAAGCTCTTTAATATTTCTATAACTCAAGTTCTTTTTATTTTAGTTTTTTTAAATTGTTCTGTTCTGTGTCTCGTTGTAAACAATCGGTCATGACGGTGATGTACACTCATCCACTTTATTAGGTACACCAAGCGTATTACCGGCAGGACCCCGTTTTCAGCCTGAATTCTTCAATTTGATAGCATCACACAACCGCTGATTTTTCGGCAGCACGGGCATGCTGCAAACGTTCTGCTACGTCTCATCACAAAGGGGTTTTATTTTTTTTTATTTTTTTTATGTAACCTTTATTTAACAGCAAGCCCCATTGAGATTAGAGCCCTCCTTTTCAAGGGAGGCCTTACTGAGATTAGCAGCAGCTAAAAAATAAAGGGGTGGGGGGGGGGGGTGGCAAATACAAGAACAGAACAGACTACAATAACAGCATAGGATATAAAAGTATAAACTAACTAACATTTCAAAAGAAAAGTCTGGCTTTACAATTTGTGATCCACCTTACTGAGGCGTGGCAAACTGTATCAACCATCTGAGGACACTGAACAGAGGTATGCATGCAATGCATATAAAAGATGACTGTAATCCAAAAACGGCAAGAATGTGGCAGCCACAAGTCTTTTCATAAAACACAATAAGGGGGGGATAACTTATTTTGAACGTAAAGACTCAATTTAAGCTTCAGCTTTTTAACCAGCTATTATATATGTGGCTTAAACATACGCGAGTTGTTGGTAGTGTAGAGGTAGATTCCCTGCCTACCAACACAAGGGTTGCAGGTTCGCGCCCCCGTGTTACCTCCTCTGGTCAGTCAGGGCGCCTGTTCGGGGCGGAACTAGGGAACTGGTGGGAATAGCATAATCCTCCCACGTGCTACGTCTTGCCGGTGAAGCTCCCCGCTGTCAGGTGAAAATAAGCGGCTGGCAACTGCATGAGTTGGAGGAAGCATGGTGCTAGTCTATGGCTCTCCCCAGATCGGCAGAGGGTGGAGGCAGCAGGGGGAAATTGGCCAAGTACAATTGGGGAGAAAATGGGGCTGGGGGGGGGGGTAGTAATAAATACATAAGGGAGTTGTTGATCAAGATCCCCAGATATTTATACGAGCCAACTAGCTCTGTTACCTTTCCCTCTTGAGTGACCAGGGAGGGATAAGGGATAATCATATTATGTGGCCTCTTTCTGGAGTTGGCAAACAACATAAGCTTGGTCTTATCTTGCTCTATTTTGGGTTTAAATGTAGGCGCTGTGCAGACCATTGGAGTAAACTAGAGTTGTGCTCTGGCATTCAAGCAATGCTGGTGGTGTAATCAAAGTGTGCAAAGAAAATATTGCCCACGCTGTTAGACCATCACCAGCTTGTACCATTGACACAAGGCAGGATGGACGACGTATGCCATTTTGTTTAGCCTAAATTGAATCTGATCCTGCTCTGGAACCTGGCATGGTGTGTTCTGATACTCTACTCCACTTATTCCTAAAGTGGGGTACATGTACCCCCACTGGGGTACTCGCAGTGCCGTCGGAGGTATGCCAAAAAAAAATCTGTAGTACCCTCTGGAGGTACATGGGGTACCCATCAGGAGGTTGAAGGTTTGAGGGGGGTACAGGACTTTAAAAAAAATTGTGAACCACTGTTGTAACCCATCTGCTTGAAGGTTTGAGGAGTTGAGCTCTCCCGAGACGCCCCTCTCTCCCCTCTGCTCATCACTGGTGTGCTGAGCTGTTGTTTGCATAGTTGTGGTCTATCTGTTGGCTTGAAGAACTCTTCTCCTTTGACTGCTCTTATCAATGAAGGTGGTTTAGCTCACAGGACCACCAATGATTGAATGCTTTTTTTGTTAAAGGGGGGGTTGTATGAGGTTAGGTACTTGCCGACAGTCACTGTACTACATGCAGTAGAATGTAGTCAGTGTGGTAGCAGTTTGGCGGAATGGAGACCGGGCGCATCAGGCAAGTAGAGCTGTCTGCCGAGTGTGAACAGGGTCGGGTGCAAAAACGTTAAAAACAACAGAAAAAAACAAACTCCAATGCCTCCATAGGCATAATCCAAGTCTCCACAAGCCCTGAGATGCCAAGTTGACTTGAAAAGATGTCATTTAAACCCCGTTGTAGTTGAAATCTGCACTGTAGCCAGGAAGTACTAAATTGGCATCTCAGGGCTTGTGGAGACTTGGATTACGGCAAGTGAGCAGTATGGAGGCATGTTGTTTCTTTTTCCTCCTGTTTTTGTTTTTTTGTTTTTTTTTTTGCTCATGGCCCCATTCACATTCAGCAGACACCTCTACTTCAGTAGAGGTCTCCAATCTCCCATTTCTCCAAACTGGGACCACGCGGGCTGCATTCTACTGCATGTAGTACACTGACCGTCGGCAAGTACCTCATAGAACCCCACATCAAAAAATCCAAACTATCCCTTTAAGACATCGTTCTCTGCAAAGTGTTGAGCTGCTGTCGTTTCGGCTGTTGGTTAGATGCTGGAAGTGGCGTCTTTAGCACCAACAATGATACCATGTTCAAAGTTGCTTAAATCGTGCATTTTGCCCCATTCTATTGTTTGTTAAATAATAAATGTAAAAGTTGGAAGCTGAGTATAATCTCGTGTTTCATCTCTGATATGCCGTGTCCTGTCTCGTCTCCTCAGCTGCAAGCTGAACGAGCACTACGTCAATACCACGGACTTCCTCGACGCCATCAAGAATAACCTGGATAAGGCCCTCGGCAAGTGAAGGACTTGAAGGAGTATGGCTTAGCCTAGAGATGGCAACGTCATTATTCTGTTTTTGTACCTCATTTTTAACTTAAAAGGTCAAGAAAACCACATTCATTTCATTTGAAGGAAATACTACTGTAGAAAATTACGTAGTGCTGTTAAATGCTATTCAGCGGCTGAGAGCTGTTCTTCCATCTGATGCCTCGTTCACTAGCCTGTCCTTTTATTTCCAAGGTTTTATTTTTGTAATGTGAAGTACTGTATTAAAATACTGTATAATGCCGCCTCGCGGAAGACTGAAGCCGGTCAAACGTACTTGCCAATAAATCCCTCTTGTTTGACCCTCGTGTTTAGTAGTCTGCTTCAAATCAAACAGGGAAAGGGTAACCGTTTTAAAGGTAAATAAATTTATTATTTTACAGTATTGTCTGGTACACAACATTTACATACATTTCTATCCACATTATCGCCACACTAATGTCTTGACAATACAGAAAGCCACTTAAGTTGAACATCTTTGTTGTAGTTCCCATTATTTCATCGCTGGAACTGTGATGGAATGAACACAGAAGCTGAAGAATTCACAAAAAGTAGCATTTTATTTTAAATGCACTATATCAACATCGCAAATGGACACCTTGTTTGCAGGTTATGTTTGAAAAGCTAAGCACTGGGAAACTGAATATATTGAGCATTTCCCAAATCATTTTCCGCGAGGTCCATGGCCCTGTCGCATGTTGGGAGGTTGTCGTTCATCACTTTGGACCAGTGTACAGCATGATGGATGGTGGGCTCCCGCAAGACACATAGGGGCACTTAATATTTCTGTCCAAGTTTTTGGGAACAATTCTTGTTGAAATTCATCCATGAAAAGCAGAACTGCAATAAGAATGCGTGGTTTGCATTGCTTTTGAAAAATGTTGCAGTCTGTCCTGTTGAAGGCCTGGATGGGGAAATGGAAGTTTTCTCGAAAGAGGCTGTACCACACACTGTTCTCTGTGGTAATCTTTTGAAGAAATCTACAGATGGGTGGGAGGGAGGGAACCTAAATGTAATTACATGAGGTTTGCGATTAGGCCTCCATGAAATCCAATGTCCCAGCTCAATACAACGGTAAAGTAAAGAGCCTGCCAGCTGCCCAAAAGGTGCACGATTTGGCCAAAATGTGATCCAATTCTTTGGTAAAGGGGGTCTACCATTGAAGGGCTATTTTGATTTTCTTTTCATTAGCGTCTTAAAACATTCCACAGCAACGATTACATTCATAGACTAGAGATCAATACAGGGTGATGCAGAACCTAAAAGACTGCTCACAAGCAAGTGGCCCTCAGTGCAGTGCACCGATTACAGTACCAGACAGTACACAGGAGGACTGATACATTCTGTACACTAAAATACAATTTAAGTCCTCTCCAGTTTTAGCTTATCACAGCATAAGTCAAAGCGAGTCAATTCATTAACCTCTCTGCAACTTGACACGCCTTTGGCAAGTGAAATGAATATGAAGACTTGTTCACTTCTCTCACCCTACACATCAGTGTACCCCAAGACTCACTTCTCTCACCCTACACATCAGTGTACCCCAAGACTCACTTCTCTCACCCTACACATCAGTGTACCCCAAGACTCACTTCTCTCACCCTACACATCAGTGTACCCCGAGACTCGCTTCTCTCACCCTACACATCAGTGTACCCCAAGACTCACTTCTCTCACCCTACACATCAGTGTACCCCGAGACTCACTTCTCTCACCCTACACATCAGTGTACCCCAAGACTCGCTTCTCTCACCCTACACATCAGTGTACCCCAAGACTCGCTTGAAGGAGACCAGGATTGTCTGAATGAGTTAAGTGCATTATAACATCACCATTATGCTTTTATGTTTGTTTTAGCTACAAACATGTGCTTTACAATTTAGGCTCGGAGGATGTTCATGTGAATCCACTGACAATATAATTATATTTTTTTCCCCTAAAAATATGTTTTCCTATTTCAGACGGCCCACTTCTCCAAAATACTATATTGTTTCATTAGAGTTTGCAGTGTTTTAGCAATGAAAAATATGGAATTAGGTAGCAAGTATACATTTCCAAATTGTGGCACGTGAGGAGCTTCCAGTGCATAACGAATGTGCAGATTTTGCTGGGTTACTTCAGAACAACCCGAGCAGCACTACAGTATGCCTTTAACAGCAAAGAAAGGTACAATCCCATTTTTATTAGTTCACACTTATACTCAATTTGGGGTCATTTATTTAAAAAGTCATGCAGTGTTGTAGCGCCCTGCGCCCTTCCCGTAGCTGCTATAATACTCCATTTCAGATAGTTTAGCAATGTCTGGTGTATTGTTGTTAGCCCGGTTTTCTCTCTCGCTGAATTCAAAGCCCTCTTCTTCATAGTCCTCGTGGCCCTCTATGTCTTGGGGGGCTTCTGAGGAAGGAAATAAGCACAGAGGCACAAATATGAGCCCACTCGGTCTTCAGTAACGCACACACACACACACACACACACACACAGAGCCCTTCCTAAAGACACACAGCCTCATCGGGGGTAGTCAGTCAGTAGATTAGCCCCTCCTGCTCTGCCACCATATCAGTCTCCACTGATAGAGACAGGCATGTCTAATCCAGGCACTGCTATATTTACTGAGCACAGAGGGAGGGGAGGGAGTGACGGAGAAGCATCAAAACACTTGGCCACTAGATTGCAGCACATGCAGAGTCAAAGTGCATCAGGGATAGACTGAGTGACAACAATGCAACATGAAGCCCACCGAGCAGTCCAGCTAAGAAATTAGCCACGCAAAACCCATCAACAAATACAAAGGTCATCGAGGCATTTCATCGATTTGAAGGTAACTAAGTGGGAAACGGTGTAATTATCAATGACAACTGATTAAGGTTATTCACCGTGTCCATCTAGCGAGGCGTCCAGGATGCCGTGCTTGACCTTCATGTGTCGACTGAGGTTGCCCTTCAGGTTGAACTTGCTGGTGCAGTAAGGACACTTGAAGGGCTTGCTGCCAGCGTGGAGATGCATGTGGCCGAGGAGGTTGTACATTCGGTTGAATGACTTTCCACACACCTGGAACACAGAAGACAACAGTCAGTACCGCCCGGCCCCCCTGCTCCGTTACAACAACGGGACATAGCAAACATCTAGTGAAGTCCACTTGCTCCGCCTCACCTTGCATTTGAAAGGCTTGACCGGCAGGTGGACAATCATATGGGTTTTGAGAGTCTGTTTTTGGACAAAGGTCTTGAAGCAGACGTGACACTGGAAGGGCCTCACACTGGCGTGGATCAACATGTGTCTCTTCAGGTTGGCAGACAGAGTGAACTCTCTGGCACAAACGTCACATTTGAATTCTTTCATACCCTGGGGAAACAAAAGTGTTTGGGGAGTTTTAATTAATTTGGCTGAATATATGGTGCAGAGGAAAATAAAACAATGACTCATATGGAGCCAAACACAAGGGATACATAAACAAAACAGCAATATGTCATGAGGTTTTAATAGACCAGGAGAATCACTGCTGAATGTGCCAGACACTACAGTACATTGTTTGCATACTGACTTTGGGTTACATTAGCCCCACCAAGTGTTGAGACACGGAGTAGACAAGTCTAACAATGGGGAGAATTCACTTTTAATTTTTAGCATTTATTTAACATGTTAACAAAAGCCATAGTATGATGAAGAGAAAGAGTTTTCCATCAAATAAAACACAGACTATATAATGAAGTGGACAAGACTACAATGATTCATCAGACATAAAGGGAAGTAGCTCTATGGACGACATAAAAAACACATGCACACAAAGAATCAAGGCCTTTGAAGGCTTGTGTTTACAAAGCAACTGGTTCTGTAAAAACAAAACCATAATAATAATCCTATAATAAGAATGAGAAGTGTCAGTGTGCGTGCGTTGGTGCGTGTGAGCTGTGAGCAGAATTTGATCCGGCCACGGCTATGCTGTTTTACGTGCGATCGGGCTGAAACTTTCAAGAAGTGTAAAGAGCATCCGTGCAGGTGACCTGACGGAGGCCGGATTTTTTAATTAGGTGATTGCATCCGTGATGACGTCATCAGTGATGTCATAGAGCAGGCGAGGCCGCGTAGCGGGCGAGGTGCGTATGCGATGCACAGTGGGCGAGCTGCATGGCGGGCGAGGTCGCGAGCCCGCGTGCAGCGGGTAAGCCTAGGAATCAAGCGCGCGTAGCGCACGAGATTGCTAGTAGTAATAATAATAATAAAAGGCTGCGAGGCAAGTGCACAATATAACCCTCAGATTTCTATGAGGTCTCTCTCATTGGACTGACTCAACACAAATGAGTCACTAGGCACCAAAGCGCTAACACAGTATGCTTCTATCATGTTTATGACAACATTGATTTCATTTGAAACAAAGGCTTAGTGGTCATTTAACACTATTGTGCTTGCATGAGCCCAACCTACACTGAGATGGGTTTAGGTTTTGAACACAAAGTGGCACACACACAAAATCAGCCACATCACTGGGTTTCAGTACCTTTAACGCAAGGGCATGCGCTGCCAGTACCTTGTGAGTGAGAGCGTGCTGTCGGAGATGGTGGATCTGGACAAACTCCATGCCACACTCGGGGCAGACATAGGGTCGCACGTTCTGGTGCTTCATCAGGTGGTTCTGTAGCTGGCTGCGGTACGCAAAGGACTTGTGGCACTCTGTGCACTGGTAGGTGGTGGGGCCCTGGTGGCTGGTCAGGTGGCGCTTTAGGTGCGCATATGTTGGGAACTCCATGCCACACTGGGAGCAGACGTGGCACTGACCGTTCTCATGTTTGTTCTCGTGGGTCCTCAGCTCGCTGGGGTAGGCGAAGCCGCGTCCACAGAAACGACAGCTGTAGGGCTTGACGTCCGAGTGCTGCAGCATGTGCCTCTTCAGGTGGCTGGTCTGGGTGAAGGCCTTCTCACAAACGCTGCACTTGTGGGGCCGTGTGCCCTGGTGGGTGAGCAGGTGGGTCTGGAGGTGGCTGGGCTGCTTGAAGAGCTTTCCACAGTGGAGGCATTCGTGGGGCTTAATTCCGTTATGGCCCAGGATGTGAGTGACAAGGTTATATTTGGAGGTGTAGGACTTCTCACACATGCGACACTTCCAACGTTTCAGGCCCTCCCCCACGTCCACGCAGTAAGACTCGTCAATCTGCACGTTGATGTCCAGCCGGTCGATCTGCATTCGCCTGGCGAGGCCCTCTGGGTCTGACCACAGCATGGCCTGGCCATTCTCCTCGAACTCCCCAGGCAGGGCCATGTCGGCAGACTCGTAGGCCACCTCGCTGGACTCATAGTACCGGTTCATCAGAGGGCTTCCTGTATCTCCACCAGTCTTGAGGTTTAATGCCTCCTCTTCCTCTTCTTCCTCCACCGGCAGCTCCTGCTGCTTGCCCTCTCTGCCCCTGCCTGTGCGTTCTTCTTGTTGCCGTTCTGGCTGTCGGTCTGTCTGATGATTGGATGGAACTTTAACACATGTGGGACAGTTCCCGCAGGCCTGTTCCTGTTTCAGAGAACCCTGATGGGTGACTGGATGCTCTGGTTTGCCAGGGTTACGCCTGTTGGGCATGTGAACACAGGAAGGCGGCGTATCGGACTCGAGACGTTCACCTTTAACTTGAGCCTGTGGACTGGGTACTTTGTGTGGGCGATCCTCCAGTGCTCCATCACTCCTGGGCCTCTTGGTCCTCCCGCGGGGCCCAGGCCGCCTCCTCTCGCTGCCGTGGGGCTGGGCCTCTGGGTCCCCGGCAGGCTCGGCCAGGTAGTCTCCATTGGCCCCTATCAGCTGGTCGGCGTACTCGTACTCCATGGCCTCCGGTGGAGGAGGGGGACACTCCCTGGGCTCTCCCATGTAAAAGCCGTTGGGAGCGATGGTGGCCCCAAAGATTTCGTTCTGGGAGATGAGGCCCAGAACGGCAGCCTGGGCCAGCGAGAGGACCACCACAGGCTCCGTCTGTGTGCCCACATCCACATGGCCCTCAGTCATCTTGGGGTAGGTCCGCACCAGGCGGCCACCCTCCTCCTCCTGCAGAACACAAGAAACATACAACATAGCCAGGTTAGGAACATTTTAGGAAACCATAACAGATCGGTGAACATTTTGTTATAATGTCATTATTACAAAAACTGCCGTGTACATTGTTTCCTCATGTAGCCTCATTTCCTCATTGTAACCTCATATTAGAGCTGTTATTATTAATACACGCGATATGTTTTGTGTTTGCACGATATTAAAAACATGTGAGTTATTATGATTGACACTACTAAACGCTAGTATAGAACCTTGCTTCCCCAGGCCTCCAGGAGAGTGTCAGGAGAATGTTTTTCAGCGTTCGCCTGCGAGAGCCGCATTCTGACTACGCCTATGTTTCTCTTCTCTGAATCCAGAGACCATTAGATTGAGGAGATAAGGCAGATCTGTGTTAGCACCCCGCTTCCTTCCTTGACAGGCTTTGGAATAATAAAAGAACACAACAAGGGATGCAGGTCCAAACCAGGAAGTTGACTTCCGTGGACTGTCCTCGGCACTTCCTGTGGGGTCCCGGGGCAGCCTGGCCGACCGTAGTCAGCTCATCATCACTGGAGCTATCTGTCCCCATTCATGAGGAGCACGGTTCCTCGGCTCGGCACACACACACACACTGACTCTCGCCATAGCCGACTTCATAATGCCTGCCACACTGGGCTTCCTTAACAAGATGATATATGCTGGCAGGCAGTCTCATATCCATAACAGACATTCGATTGAGCTCCGAGCTCATTCCGTATTCTAGACCTGCGTGAGACTCACCAGCGTAATTGTATGAATCGGAATAAAGTGTTTCAGACCCGCATGCACATGTTTACCCTAGCTGTCTGGAAATAAAGAAATAAAGAAATAAATAAATACAAATAAAAATGAACAGTGAAACTATGGAGAAGAATGTGTTGGTGCAGCCAAACAGCCCTGTGTATGGTAAATGACAGGCCCAGTGTTCTCTGGCTAGTCCTTAGCATCAATGTGACTGGTGGGGAAATGTATGTATTCGCTCTGACCCCTAGTCTCTTTACATACTAGTCTGTACTCTGTACCATACATTACCAGCAAGAGCTGCTGCCTTCCTGATACAATACTGAGAGAGAGGAGACAGAGGGGATGGAGAGAGGCTGGAAAGGAAGAGGAGATAAAGCAGGAGAAAAGGTGTGTGTGTGTGTGTGTGTGTGTGCGTGCGTGCGTGCGTGTGTGTGTGTGTGTGTGTGTGTGTGTGTGTGTGTGTGTGTGTGTGTGTGTGTGTGTGTGTGTGTGTCGGGGAGAGGGGAGTAGACCTGGATGCCCTGATAACCACGTCATTTATAATTACTGCTTTTAAAGTAGTCAGACAGAGACAGACTGTGTGTTTGTGAGAAAGAAATGGAGAGAGACTGCGGGGTGTGTATTTGAAAGTGTGTGTCTGTGTGTCTGTGAGCGAGTGAGAGAAAGAGGGAGGGAGGGAGGTATAGAGAGAAGGAGAAAGAGCTGTGGGCGGGGGAGGAGGGAGGGAGGGGAGAGAAATGAGATGGAGGGGCTGAAAGATAAAGAAAGGGGGGAGGAGAGGGAGGGGGAGGCAGGGAGAGATTGAGTGAGCGTGTGTGAGAGAGAGAGAGAGAGAGAGAGAGAGGGGAAGAGAGAAAGGAAGAGGAGGAGGAGGAGGGGTGCGGGGGGGAGAGAGACAGAAAGACAGAGTGAGTGAGTGAAAGAGGGAGCGAGGGAGGGGAGGGGAGGGGAGCTGAGGAGGGAAGAGAAAAAGCACAGAGCAAAATGAAAGGCTGACAATATGAGAGAGAGAGAAAGACAAATGACAAGCAGAATGAGAGAGCTATAGGATGGTAATTGCAAAGAGTCCACACTTTCACATTTAAAGTTGCAAGTGAAAGACACCTAAACCCACAACAATTGTAGAATAGGAATAGATAGTAGTGTGGCAGAGATGGCAGAGAAGCAGGATAGTTAGTCAAAGATGTTCCCTGTGCGGTTAGGCTACTCATATATGAATGTAAAAAGTAATCTGGCGTCCCCTCACCAACACACAGACACAGAGTGTAAATACCTCACTAACAACACATCAAAACACTACCCCCCCCCCCCCCCCCCTAATGGCAACAGTGCAAAACAGTGTCCCGTCCTCAGGTTACAAACTCACCACATTGTTCCTGGAGTGATGTTTGAGGTGTTTCAGGGATCTCATCCTTCAGGAGAAATGAGTGGAGTAAAAAAATCCACCTCCTATTTATATCTGTAGAGAGAGAGAGAGAGAAAGAGAGAGAGAGAGAGAGAGAGAGAGTGGGGCGGTCCCACGGCTCATCCTCCTCCTACTGTTGCTGTTATCAGAACTGACTGTGCCTGCCCCCCCCCCCCCCCACCCGCCCCCCCTACTCCACCACACACACACACACACACACACACACACACACACGCACGCACACACACACACACACACACACACACACACACACACGCACACGCACGCACGCACACACACACAGTATCACCCCATTTCTTTCTCTTCCTCCCACCCTCTCCCATCTCACTTCTCTTTCTCTCTCCTCTTTTCTCTTACAAACACACACACACACACACACACACACACACAGACAGACAGAGACACACACACACACACACACACACACACACACACACACACAGACAGACAGACAGACAGACAGACAGACAGACAGACAGAGAGAGACACACACACACACACACAATTCAGCATGACCCTTCAACACACATTTCTCTTTACAGCAGAGAAACAAGCTCTATCTCTTCTTGATCACACTCATACTTTGCGTTTCCTTTGGCGCGCATGTGCTCAGACGCACAAACAATTATAAAAATCTAATCGCACACACACACACACACACACACACACACAAAACATGAACAAACGCACATATACAGGCGCGCGCACACACACACACACACACACAGACACACAGACACACACACTCTCTCACTGACACATTACACACACAGACACACAGAGAGAGACTATGGGTGGAGGTGTGTCTGTCAGAGGCAAACAGTCAGACAGATAATGTCTGAGATATGCTCAAATTTTAACTTTCCAGACCGCGTTAGTTTGCTGCCATTATTTCTAGATTCAAACTAATTAAGTATAGAGACAGACAGCCTGAAGTACAGTGTCTGAGACATTCACTAGGAGGGAAAGAACAGTGACAAAAGAAGAGAGAAGGAGAAAGAAAGGAGAGAAAAGCAGTTAGGAGAGAGGGAGGGAGGGAGGGGAGACAGACATGGGGGAGAAAGAATAAGGAAGAAAGAGGCAGAGAGAGAGAGGGAGGGGGAGCGAAGCAGAGTGGAGGAAGGAGCGTGCGGGGGGTGGTGGAGGGGGGGTGAGAGAGACAGAAAGAAAAAGGGAGAGAGAGAGAGAGAGAGAGAGAGAGAGAGAGGAAAGAGAGCCGGGGTGGGGGAGGGAAAAAGAGAATGCAGCAAAAAAAGGAGGAAGAAGGGAAAGGAGAGACGGGGGAGGGAGGGAGGGCCCAGGCATAAGAAAGGATGTGGTAAGAGAAAGAGAAAGAGAGAATAAAAGAAAAGAAAAAAGAAAGAGAGGAGGGAGGGAGGGAGGGGGAGTGCTGGTGGAGGAGCGAGGGGGTGGGGATGGGAAGAGAGATAGAGGGAGGGAGGGAGGGAGGGTTGAAAGAAAATGCAGTGAAAGAGAAGAGGGGGAGGGAGAGGGCTAGAGGAAAGAAGGAGAGAGAAATAGAGAGAAGAAAAAAAGAAGGGGGGATGGTGTGGAGTGTGAAAATAAAAAAGAAGAGTCCATCAGCAAGAGAAAGGGGGGGTGGGTGGGTTTGGAGGAGGGGAGGGGGGTGCAGAATGAAGGAGGGAGAAGGAGGGGGAGAGGGAGAGCAGAGGGAATGGAGAGAGGAAAGGAGATAGAGGGAGAGAGTGAGGAAAAGGAAAAACAGCAAGGGAAGACATTAACTATTGAACTTCCAGATTTCTTTGCAGGCTGTGTTGAGAAACAGTGCGGCAAGCAGGCAGGCAGGCAGGCAGGCAGGCAGGCAGGTAGGCAGGCAGGCAGGCAGGTAGGTAGGTAGGCAGGCAGGCAGGCAGGCAGGTAGGCAGGCAGGCAGGTAGGTAGGTAGGCAGGCAGGCAGGTAGGTAGGTAGGCAGGCAGGCAGGCAGGTAGGCAGGCAGGTAGGCAGGCAGGCAGACAGGTAGGCAGGCAGGCAGGCAGGCAGGTAGTCAGGCAGGCAGGCAGACAGGTAGGCAGGCAGACAGGTAGGCAGGCAGACAGGTAGGCAGGCAGGTAGGCAGGCAGACAGGTAGGCAGGCAGACAGACAGGTAGGCAGGCAGGCAGGCAAGTAGGCAGGCAGGCAGGCAGGCAAGTAGGCAGGCAGGCAGGCAGGCAGGTAGGCAGGCAGGCAGGTAGGCAGGCAGGCAGGCAGGCAGGTAGGTAGGTAGGCAGGCAGGCAGGCAGGTAGGCAGGCAGGTAGGCAGGCAGGCAGACAGGTAGGCAGGCAGGCAGGCAGGCAGGTAGTCAGGCAGGCAGGCAGACAGGTAGGCAGGCAGACAGGTAGGCAGGCAGACAGGTAGGCAGGCAGGTAGGCAGGCAGACAGGTAGGCAGGCAGACAGACAGGTAGGCAGGCAGGCAGGCAAGTAGGCAGGCAGGCAGGCAGGCAAGTAGGCAGGCAGGCAGGCAAGTAGGCAGGCAGGCGGGCAGGCAGGCAGGCAGGCAAGTAGGCAGGCAGGCAGGCAGGCAAGTAGGTAGGCAGGCAGGCAGGCAAGTAGGCAGGCAGGCAGGCAGGCAAGTAGGCAGGCAGGCAGGCAGGCAAGTAGGCAGGCAGGCGGGCAGGCAGGCAGGCAGGCAGGCACCGTACCTGCAGGCTAAGTGCAGGTTGTGTGCTTAGGTAGTCTGTAGTGGGAGCTTGATAATGAGACAGGTACGCTGTTATAACCAGACTTACCTTACCTGCTTTAACTAGCCAACATGCCGCATTTCTGCAGAAAGTGCCACTCTCACAACAACAACAGTGTACGTACTGTATATCCAGTACATACTGTATATACAGAACATACTGTATATAGACGTGCACGCCGGACACATGCCAATCGTGAGCGTAAGAAGGCTGGAGAGACTCTGTGCATAAACATTTCCCACTAAATAACAGGAAAGGGCAAACCTTGAAAACCTTGATCAATCATCAGCGGGTTGGGGAGCGCTGTGAGAATGAGAAAGAGAGAGAGAGAGAGAGAGAGAGTGGAGGGGAGGGGAGGGGACGGGAGGGGAGAGAGAGATAGGGGATGGGAGTGAGGGCGGGGGGGGGAGAGAGAGATTGAGTGAGGGGGAGAGATAGCAGGAAGTGGAGGGAGAGAATGGGAGAGAGAGAAAATAGAAGGAGAGCAGGGGAAGAAACAAAGAGATAAGGGAGGCTGAAAGACAAAGAAAGCACATGGAAGAAACAACAAGGGATACGTACAGAAAGCAACACAGAAGTAGCCTATGGGGGAACACAGAAGTAACACAGAAGTAGCCTATGGGGGAAATGAACAAGACACAGACAACAAAAGTTTGGGGAAGGAATTACACTGGCTCGCTTCCAGGCCCCAATCTTCACAACAGTGAGAACCTGCTCACTTGTCCATTTACTTCGGCTACATTTGTAGCTACGTCTCGGGCGACGCTAAACTAATTGTGGGGAAAGGATACAATACCACGAATAATGAAAGTATCATTTCATTCAGTTCTTGCGTTTCCACAGGTTTCCCAGTGGGTCTCAAAGTGGCGTCCAGGGACCCCCAGGGGTCCTTGAGGGGGTTCCCGGGGGCCCCCAGCAAAAAGGGGAATAATTTATTTTCACTGTAATTCCATCCGTAAGTAACACCATGACAGGATGTATGATTATTTTGCTCATGGGTTTCATACAATCTCTGTAATAAAACATCTAAAAGCAAAAATCCCTGGACTCATTTGTGTCTATAGACCCTTTTTGTGTCGAAAATGCAGGGTAAACACAGGTGCAAGCAAAACACTAACGAGGGTTTCAAACTTCCATGATTGGAGTTTGGAAACCCTCATTAGTGTTTTGCTTGCACCTGTGTTTATTCTGCCTTTTCGACACAAAATGGCCCCCGTGAAAAGGGTCTATTCAGCGGACCTTGACGTGAAAAAGTCTGAGAACCACTGCTAGAGAGAGGGAAGTGAGCCATAGCCTGGCTCTCAATAGTGTACTAACCCGCAACTATGATTTCACATGTGAGCGTTTTGTGTTTGCGTGTGTGTGTGTGTGTGTGTCTGCGGCGCGCGTGTGCGTCTGTACACGCGTGACGCATCTGATGTCTGAGATCAGACACACTTTCAGTTCCCCCACAGGCCTGAAACAACACACTTCTGACACGGCTGTCCGTGTGACTTAGGTACATTTCGACCACAACTAGTCCCTTTATATTTCCAAAAGCAAGCAGCTGGGACTGTCCACTTTATCTATAAGAGGAGAAGCATGCAGTACACTGTCATGTCCTCTCTGTCATATAGGTCAAAGTTAGAACTCTCCCCCCCCCCCCTTCAATGAGAGACCAATAGAGAGAGAAAGAGGAAGAGGAAGAGAGAGAGAGAGAAGGAGATTCAGATATCAGAGGTCTGTTTTACCCCTGGGGAGGGAGGGCTCAATGAATCATAAAACTGTAGAGCACTCATTGATGACAACTCCCAGGTCTTTCTGTTCAAACAAATGTGCATACGCATACATTGTGACAAATGCAAAAGACAATATAGTGTGGAGATGCAGCAGTCTTCAAGCCTTGAGATAGTCCCTATACACATAGTATACAGTATCGCTCTCCTCTTGCTATATGTTGGCGAGCTCACAGTCACTATTGTTTCTTCATCTAGCGGTGACAGACTGGATACAGTCTGAGTTTGCTGTGACTGTGGGTGACGTTGTGCTGCTAGGTGACGCTTATAATTCAACATCGTTTCACTCTGCCTGTCAGGCAAACTGGAAGCAGTGTATGGCTATACGTATAGGGTTGTTAGTATAGCTGCAATATTCAGGTGAGAATTCCCTACACTCCAGAGACAGAGATCTCCTATACTCCAGAGAGATCTCCTATACTCCAGAGAGATCTCCTATACTCCAGAGAGACAGAGATCTCCTATACTCCAGAGAGATCTCCTATATTCCAGAGAGAGATCTCCTATACTAACTCCTATACTCCAGAGAGAGAGATCTCCTATACTCCAGAGAGACAGAGATCTCGTATACTCCAGAGAGAGATCTCCTATATTCCAGAGAGAGATCCCCTATACTCCAGAGAGAGAGATCTCCTATACTCCAGAGAGAGAGAGATCTCCTATACTCCAGAGAGAGATCTCCTATACTCCAGAGAGAGATCTCCTATACTCCAGAGAGAGAGATCTCCTATACTCCAGAGAGAGATCTCCTATACTCCAGAGAGAGATCTCCTATACTCCAGAGAGAAAGATCTCCTATACTCCAGAGAGAGATCTCCTATACTCCAGAGAGAGAGATCTCCTATACTCCAGAGAGAGAGATCTCCTATATTCCAGAGAGAGATCTCCTATACTCCAGAGAGAGAGATCTCCTATATTCCAGAGAGAGATCTCCTATACTCCAGAGAGAGAGATCTCCTATACTCCAGAGAGAGAGATCTCCTATACTCCAGAGAGAGATCTCCTATACTCCAGAGAGAGAGATCTCCTATACTCCAGAGAGAGAGATCTCCTATATTCCAGAGAGAGAGATCTCCTATACTCCAGAGAGAGAGATCTCCTATACTCCAGAGAGAGAGATCTCCTATACTCCAGAGAGAGAGATCTCCTATCCTCAGAGAGAGAGATCTCCTATACTCCAGAGAGAGATCTCCTATACTCCAGAGAGAGAGATCTCCTATCCTCAGAGAGAGATCTCCTATACTCCAGAGAGAGAGATCTCCTATCCTCAGAGAGAGAGATCTCCTATACTCCAGAGAGAGATCTCCTATACTCCAGAGAGAGAGATCTCCTATCCTCAGAGAGAGAAGGGAACAACGGAAATCAGTTTGCTCTGTGTTTTGAACTTATTGGACTGATGTTGATATTTTAGCTGGCTATCCCTTGTGTGTATGTGAGGAAGGAAGCCCACACACCTTCTGTTATTTCCAGCGCTAGATTAGCCTCACCTCTGCATAATAGTAAGTCTCATGATTAGCTGTCGGAATAGCTAAAAAAAAAAAAAAAAAAAAAAGCAGGCTTTTTCATAAGCACAGAACAGACAATCGCACAGCTTGAATATAAGCAACGCAGATGGAATATAGCAAAACTCTGTAAAAGCAGCCACGCCCGTGCTGCAAGCTTCCAGCTTCTTCCATTAAGGTCAGTGAAAACAGAGAGTGGACACATGCACAGGTTAAGATAAGTGAAAATAGAGAGTGGACACATGCACAGGTTAAAGTCAATGAAAAGAGAGAATGGACACATGCACAGGTTAAGGTCAGTGAAAAGAGAGAATGGACACATGCACAGGTTAAGGTCAGTGAAAAGAGAGAGTGGACACATGCACAGGTTAAGGTAAGTGCAAACAGAGAGTGGACACATGCACAGGTTAAGATAAGTGAAAAGAGAGAATGGACACATGCACATGTTAAGGTCAGTGAAAAGAGAGAGTGGACACATGCACAGGTTAAGGTAAGTGAAAACAGAGAGTGGACACATGCACAGGTTAAGGTCAGTGAGAACAGAGAGTGGACACATGCACAGGTTAAGATAAGTGAAAATAGAGAGTGGACACATGCACAGGTTAAAGTCAGTGTAAAGAGAGAATGGACACATGCACAGGTTAAGGTCAGTGAAAAGAGAGAGTGGACACATGCACAGGTTAAGGTAAGTGCAAACAGAGAGTGGACACATGCACAGGTTAAGATAAGTGAAAAGAGAGAATGGACACATGCACATGTTAAGGTCAGTGAAAACAGAGGCACAGGTTAAGGTCAGTGAAAACAGAGAGTGGACACATGCACAGGTTACGGACAAGGTCAGTGAAAAGAGAGTGGACAGATGCACCGGTTAAGATAAGTGAAAAGAGAGAATGGACACATGCACAGGTTAAGGTCAGTGAAAAGAGAGAATGGACAAATGCACAGGTTATGGTCAGTGAAAACAGAGAGTGGACACATGCACAGGTTAAGATAAGTGAAAACAGAGAGTGGACACATGCACAGGTTAAGGTAAGTGAAAACAGAGAGTGGACACATGCACAGGTTAAGATCAGTGAAAACAGAGAGTGGACACATGCACAGGTTAAGGTAAGTGAAAACAGAGAGTGGACACATGCACAGGTTAAGATCAGTGAAAACAGAGAGTGGACACATGCACAGGTTAAGGTCAGTGAGAGTGGACACATGCACAGGTTAAGATCAGTGAAAACAGAGAGTGGACACATGCACAGGTTAAGATAAGTGAAAACAGAGAGTGGACACATGCACAGGTTAAGATAAGTGAAAACAGAGAGTGGACACATGCACAGGTTAAGATAAGTGAAAACAGAGAGTGGACACATGCACAGGTTAAGATAAGTGAAAACAGAGAGTGGACACATGCACAGGTTAAGATAAGTGAAAACAGAGAGTGGACACATGCACAGGTTAAGATAAGTGAAAACAGAGAGTGGACACATGCACAGGTTAAGGTAAGTGAAAACAGAGAGTGGACACATGCACAGGTTAAGATAAGTGAAAACAGAGAGTGGACACATGCACAGGTTAAGGTAAGTGAAAACAGAGAGTGGACACATGCACAGGTTAAGATCAGTGAAAACAGAGAGTGGACACATGCACAGGTTAAGGTCAGTGAGAGTGGACACATGCACAGGTTAAGATCAGTGAAAACAGAGAGTGGACACATGCACAGGTTAAGATAAGTGAAAACAGAGAGTGGACACATGCACAGGTTAAGATAAGTGAAAACAGAGAGTGGACACATGCACAGGTTAAGATAAGTGAAAACAGAGAGTGGACACATGCACAGGTTAAGGTCAGTGAGAGTGGACACATGCACAGGTTAAGATCAGTGAAAACAGAGAGTGGACACATGCAGAGGTTAAGATAAGTGAAAACAGAGAGTGGACACATGCACAGGTTAAGATAAGTGAAAACAGAGAGTGGACACATGCACAGGTTAAGATAAGTGAAAACAGAGAGTGGACACATGCACAGGTTAAGATAAGTGAAAACAGAGAGTGGACACATGCACAGGTTAAGATCAGTGAAAACAGAGAGTGGACACATGCACAGGTTAAGATAAGTGAAAACAGAGAGTGGACACATGCACAGGTCATTCCTCTTTTCAGTTTTCTGCTGCAGATGACTGGAATCATCTGCAACGGACCTTAAAACTGAACTCACTCATTCCGCTCTCCTCTTTCAAAAACTCACTACAATCAATAGTACAAGATCATTGCACTTGTTTTTAGCCATCTGCTTCTTCATATATGTCCTTATTGTTTTTAACCATTTACTTTTTAATATGTCACCATAAATATTGTAAATATTACTCTTTTAGGATTGGTATGACGTGTATAATTGTATTATTTGTTTCTAGGTTTTTCTTTGTCCATTTGTTTTCTATTTGCCTTTTATGCTGCCTCTTGGCCAGGTCGTCATTGTAAATGAGAACTGGTTCTCAATTGACCTACCTGGTTAAATAAAGGTTAAAAAAAACAAAAAACAGGTTAAGGTCAGTGAAAACAGAGACAGGTTAAGGTCAGAGAGAGTGGACACATGCACAGGTTAAGATAAGTGAAAAGAGAGAGTGGACACATGCACAGGTTATGGTCAGTGAAAACAGAGAGTGTACACATGCACAGGTTAAGGTAAGTGAAAACAGAGAGTGGACACATGCACAGGTTAAGATCAGTGAAAACAGAGAGTGAACGAATGCACAGGTTAAGGTCAGTGAAAACAGAGAGTGAACACATGCACAGGTTAAGGTCAGTGAAAAGAGAGAGTGGACACATGCACAGGTTAAGGTCAGTGAAAAGAGAGAGTGGACACATGCACAGGTTAAGATAAGTGAAAACAGAGAGTGGACACATGCACAGGTTAAGATAAGTGAAAAGAGAGAGTGGACACATGCACAGGTTAAGATAAGTGAAAAGAGAGAGTGGACACATGCACAGGTTATGGTCAGTGAAAACAGAGAGTGTACACATGCACAGGTTAAGGTAAGTGAAAACAGAGAGTGGACACATGCACAGGTTAAGATCAGTGAAAACAGAGAGTGAACGAATGCACAGGTTAAGGTCAGTGAAAACAGAGAGTGAACACATGCACAGGTTAAGGTCAGTGAAAAGAGAGAGTGGACACATGCACAGGTTAAGGTCAGTGAAAAGAGAGAGTGGACACATGCACAGGTTAAGATAAGTGAAAACAGAGAGTGGACACATGCACAGGTTAAGATAAGTGAAAAGAGAGAGTGGACACATGCACAGGTTAAGATAAGTGAAAAGAGAGAGTGGACACATGCACAGGTTAAGATAAGTGAAAAGAGAGAGTGGACACATGCACAGGTTGAGGTCAGTGAAAACAGAGAGTGGACACATGCACAGGTTAAGATAAGTGAAAAGAGAGAGTGGACACATGCACAGGTTAAGATAAGTGAAAACAGAGAGTGGACACATGCACAGGTTAAGTTCAGTGAAAAGAGAGAGTGGACACATGCACAGGTTTAAGTTCAGTGAAAAGAGAGAGTGAACACATTAACAGGTTAAGATAAGTGAAAACAGAGAGTGGACACATGCACAGGTGAACACAAAATGAAAATCAACATGTCATTACTGCCTCACTCATTATGACTATGTGGAGGGAAGCATAACTTTAAATGTTATAGGAATACATCATCTGCACTCAAATACAGAGTAAGGTGGACTAATAGGTGAATCACTGGCCATGTCAGCCTACTTCAAACAAACACACTAACAAGAATGTGCCAAATATTCTGCCCCACTGATTCTACACTGATGTTTTCCATGTTTGCTTATTATTATTATTATTATTATTATTATTATTATTATTATTTAATTTTGTTGTACATGTGTAAACAAATAAAGTATTTAATTCGGCCAACAAATCAGTCTGACAGAAACAGCGAGACAGGATGCAGAGATGGCCAGAGCCAAAAGCCTAAATAAAAGATTACTCTCCCCATTCTGTGGTGGGGTACTAAATGGAAAGACAGAATATTAGCAATGAAATAGCTCTGCTTGGAGACAACACTGGAGAAAGGAGTGTGGGGAGAGAGCTTGGAAAAAAAGAGAGAAGAAGACTGAATATAAAGGAGAAAAGACAGAGTTGAGGGAGGAGAGGAGAAGAGCATTCAGCAAGGAGGATATAAAAGGAACCGAGAGGGGGGCGAGGAGGGAGTGAGACAGAGAGCTATGGAAGGAGAGAGAGAAAGAGAAGGGAGAGAGAGAGAGAGAGAGAGCATGAGAGTGAGAGAAAGAGGGGGGCACGGGAGAGCAAGAGAGAGAGAGAGAGAGAGAGAGAGAGAGAGAGAGAGCGAGTAGAGAGAGAGAGATCAAGAGAAAGAGGGAGGAGGGAGGGGGAGTGAGTGAGAGAGAAACAGAGACAGAGGACGAAAGAGAAAGACAGAGAGAAGAGAAAAACAGAGAGGGGGAAGGGAGAAAGAAGGGTAGCCACAAGAGACTCAAAAACCACAGAATAAAAACCCCATGTCTGTCTGTAACTCTATATAGATATACAAATATGAATCCTAATATATACGGGCACATTGCATTTATCCAACGCCAACGGAAAGGATAGTCAACAGCACCAGAATACAACATGCACCCGCAAGTTCATTCAGCGAGTCAGTAAACACAATGTAGGGCCATGGAGAACTCATATCTTCTTATCAGGAATGCAGTTTTTCATTGCAGTAAAGGTGGGAGAGGAATTTACCAAGGCACTTTATCCTATTTCAGACGCTCTGAAGTCTCTTCATACTATGTGATTCACAGGAAAGTATGCTTATAAAATTGAGGGTTTTCTGTACGGGCACACAGCCTCGCCAGCCATCAATAAGATACACAGACACTGGCCTGAACTCTCCGTGTGACAGACATAAATACAGTGGTGGAAAAAAAACACAACGTGGTGTATCTTACTAGTGTCCTACATAGTGCAGCAATGGCCCCAGATTTACTCAAGGTGAGGCCCACAATGAACCACGGAAGCCTATTAACACTAGAGGTCTCTGGAGTGCCTTATGCTGGTTTAGAGCCGACCACATTCAAACTGGCTAAACCAGACCCGAGCCACTGTCCCCTCTATGGCCGTCACTCTTTGTATTATTTCCTCCACCTCCCGGTAACAAATTTCAGTCGGAATTACTTTTCTTTCCGTCCAAGTTTCTTTCTTTTAAATCAAACCCTTTGTCTATCTCTTCTTTTGTACCTTCCTCCTGTTTCCATGGTTACCTCTCTCTCTCTGCTCTGTACACTATCTATCTCTTCCTCCGTTTCCCTCTCTGTCTCTCTCACTCTGTTCTTATCTTTCTCATTTTGCTTTCATCTCTGCCTCCCTTCCTCCTGCTTTATCCCCGCACCCTCCTCACTCCGGCTTTTATCTCGCTCCACTTTCATCTGTCTTTCACCTTTCTCTCCCCTTCAAGCCTGCCATTCCATCATGCTGCTTTTTGGTTCTTACTTATAGAGAGAAAGTTTTATCGGTTTCCCTGTCAATTCTGCATTTTTAATCATTTCCAATTTATCCAAACCCACTTTAAATGCCATTGAGGCATGCATGGAATAGTGCTGGGCAGAATGTGTGTGTGTGTGTGTGTGCGTGTGCGTGTGTGTGTGTCTGCGAGATGGAAACCATAGGTGCAAAGGCTGTAGTCTTTCACTATCATGAAGAAAGAGGAATGATTTCTGTCATGATATCCGGAGATTAACTGCCTGCAGTGGCTTTGTCTATCAGGAGTGCCCTCATGGAGCGCCGAGCGGTATTCTCCTACACTGCTGCTGTTATTGTGCCCTATTACCATATTAACAGCTACGTCAACAAATTTACAACTTGGCGTTTATCATTTGATTATTTCTGATTTAGCGGCGGTGGTGGTGGTGGTGGTGGTGGAGTGCACTGGCAGATGTGCTTATCTGTGTGGAGTCCCACTGAGACCGAGGCCATCGAGCGGGTAGCGCTCCTCTACCTGGTAAGGAAGGTAGCCTGTCATTTCTCTGCAGTGATGAAGATGTTCTGGTGAAGCACCTCCGTTGCACCTAATGGTATTACTCACACACGGCTGTGGCTGCTTTAACGCACCATCACGTCGTGTGTCGCCATGCGATACTCAACACACTGAACTAACACCACTTAAGCAGGAGCACACAGGCTCTTTGCAGCACGGCCCCATTGATGTTTCCGGGGGGACAGTCAATATATTACATGTGTAGGCTTGTGTCTGTTGGCTTAATGCCAATTCACTGTAGGCCCGTCAACCACCGGGGGCAGACATATAGGAGGGGGAGTGTGTCGTCAACCCGGTGACAAACTCATTCCAACAGACACTGCATGTGGTGTGGGAGGAAGTTTTGTGCTGCAGCTTTGAGTGAAACTAACCTCCCCTCCCCTCCCCTCGCCCTCCCCTTCCCCTTAAAGTACCACAACTATTCAGAAAAGAGAATAAAGAAAACCTGAATAGAGGGACAGAAAAAAATGGGGTCCCTAGGCGAGAAAGAAAGGGAAAACAATGAAAGAAAACAGAGTGAAAAGCAGCCAAAGAAAAAGAGAGGAGAGAAAGAAGGACAGAGAGAGAGGGAGGGAGGGAGGGAGGGACAGAAAAAGATACAGAGCAAAAGCATAAAACAGAGGCAGAGGAGCATAGCAAAAAAAAACACTGAAAGTTCTAAAACAGAAATATTTCAGTGGAGATAAATTCTAAGATGAAAATGAATGGACATGAATACTGTATATTGGAAAGGAAAAGGTTTATTTGCAATAGAACTAAGTGGGTTTGCGAAATCAATAATTACAGTAGAATATCGCCTCTGCAAATGTTGGGGATACTAAAGACCAAAAGATCATAAACTGTTTCGATTCATGCTGGATAAACAATCATGCTGAATTAGACAGGCTGAATCCCTTGTTCTCAATCATAATAAGACTAGTACAGGCACAGAACTCCACACAACAACACAAGCCCAAGTGCTGTTTGAAACTATTCACATTTCACGATAAACTGAGAACTGAACAGATTTGACCTTTTAATTGGACTGCTTAATTTGAACCCCCTGTGGTTTACTTCAGATTATTCATGGTGTGCTCGGTTCTGCCAGAACACTTAAAATGTTCAAATGTCATTATTACTATCACGATGAATACACAGCGTATTTACACCAGAATGAAGCATAAACGTAGCTCGTATTGTTCATGTTACAAATACCATTCAATCTTTAAACGTGCAGAAATCACAATTGTAAACTACGTTTTTAAGATTCATACTATTTGTGAGTGCAACATTTTTCCCTCACAGCTTTCACTCAAACTTTGTTTTTTAGGAGAATATACATTGTGTTTCTTTTTTCCATGACCTAAAATGCAATAACATGAAATTTACCTCATTTAGATTGACATGTAAATTACCCATGATTATTACCTTCTGTTCAAGATGTAGTTTGTGAAATTGGTGGTTACACGAAAAGAGTTTTTTTTTTTAATGGCATTTCATACAAATAGTTCTAAATAGCCATAGCTTGAAACAAAATGATGTGTGTTATTTTTCTTATATTTTTCACCGTAGGGGGACTCTGCAAAATTTGCAGCTTGTGAACATTTTTAATTAATGGAATTTCACAGATTAGGAATATAGTGTGCTTTTGAAAGATTGTTATACATCACACTTATCCATGAAACAAATAACTACATCAGCCTGTAATCGGCAATATTTGTGTGATTCCAGCCCATCCATGACTGTGGCAATATAACACCATGCATCGCTCAGCCTATATGTGGCCTCCTGGAGGTTAACTCTGTCCACTGGCACAGATGATGTCATGATCAAGAATCTGATACTGGGTATCAGCAATACAATCTGTAATTGAAAACACTGACCTTCCAGCTCGACTCTGGCAGAGATGCACGTGACAAACAATAATAATTGTGTTGGCCAATATGAAAGATGCTGTAATGAGTGTCTTCCCTTTACACAGTGCAACTCTAATCTCCATTTCAGACCAACAATACCCTGCATGTATGAATGGTAGGCAAGAGGCATGTTGAAACTGAAGAGCTTCTTTCATGTTGTCTAGGCTATATGAGGCTGTATTCAGAACCGCCTACTACATACTACCGACAAACACACTATGCAATATGTACTACATGCATACTGATTTTCATAGTAGTATGCAGTATGAAACTGTTAATTAATTTGCAGTAGGGTTTGGCGACAGTTCAATATTATTGTCTATTGTCTTTCAGTGGAATCATATCGTGATAATATTTCGTGACACATTTCTGCTCTCTAAATTGATGACCAAACCAAATTTTACTTCAAAACTCGAATATTATTTGAATATTTCTGTTTTGTTTGACATCACACCTAACATTACCATTCAGTTCAATGAGAAAATATTTAAATTATTATTTAACATGATTTTGCACACATGAACCATATCGTGATATATATTGATATTGAGGAAAATTGTGATTATCGTGATATTGATTTCAACCATATCGCCCAGCCCTAGCAGTATGCTACAGTGGGCCAGGCTTGGCCGGTTTCCGGGTTTGGAAACTGGAAGTAAACAATAGCATAGCTAGCTAATGGCAAACCACTGCTACAGTACTGTGTAGCATCCCCCGTATGCTAAAAAAAGAAAGAAAAAAGATAGACGTTATAAATGTGGATTTTCATAATTTTCCCAAAGATGATCATTTAGCCTACCTGAGAGATGGGCAATGCCTGTCTGTTGATTGGAAGGAACCAGATTCACCAGCATTGTCACATTTACGTTAGCTTACTTTACTGCTAATGTAACATGAGTTGGAGCTATGTCTCCCGGTGTTTCTGTTGCTTTGCTTTTGTTATCCTAGTATCCATGCTTCAATCAAACTGGGTACCTTTTCATAATAATTATGGTATTTGTGTTTGTGTTATTAATGCTGGTTTTGTCATATTATGAACATTTCCAATACTGTAGCTGCATAATTTCAATAAAATACGTAAAAAATGATTTCGTCTCCTGTGTGTCATATTCACCTTATGTGAGCCCCGCCCACTTGGCCCATTGTGTCACGACTTCCTGTTCAAAACGCCGGCTGTTTTACCTGCCCAAACTAGTCTGACTCACCTGGCCAAACCTAGTTTGACTCTCATATGAGTCAGACAAGGTTTATGAGTCACAGGAAGTGTAAACACAATCTGAATTTTCGATTGTGTTTACACTTCCTGTTAGTCTCTCAAGCCAGACTGTCTCTTCTACATAAGGTGATGCTTGAGCGGTTTACTCGGCTTCTCTAATATAACTGATCTGATGACTAAAATCCTTCATCGAGTTAAAAAATATATAGTTAAAAAAGACCAAGACCTAAAAAGTGACTGTGATGTGACTTGAAAAAGTAAGAAAATAGTCGGATAACAGTTGGCGCTCTGTGATGATGTCATCAACAAGCGACTCACCTGACACAGTCCGTGTCCTTGAATAAAATTATGGATTTCTCTGGGTTTGAGCAATTTTGGAAACGTTTGGGATAATGTAGTCTAAGTACATATCTAAAATATATAACATACTGTAGGTCTACTCACTTTTAGATATTTAAATGCTATAATAATATAATGCTAATGCTAAATGTTACATATTGTAGCTTGAAATGTAATGTCACTACTACAATAAGGGAGGGGTTCCGTGCGGCGTGGCACAATTGCTCAAAGTTAGCGTGCGAAGCTAGAAATGAGTGCGCGAAGCAATATTTCTAGTAACAAGACAGATTGTTGCTCTCTAATTTAACATAAAGCACATCAGCATTTGCACAAAAATGAAGCCATTGGAAAATCAAATTTTATTCATGTTTTAGCTACACCTCAAACTGACTGAATTTAGATTACCTCAGTGTGCATCATGCATTATTTCCATCTATAAATTAATAATTTATAGGGGTATTGGTATCAAAATTTATAGACCAAGTTAAAAACGGGATTGACTGAATATAGGAATAGTAGACAGTGCCATCCCTCCCATTCAAATAATGAAAACATTATGGCCAATTTATTAGGTAAGTTGTCCATAATGTATGTAGCAGCTAAAGGTTAAAGGATAAGTTCACCAAAAAAAGAAAATTCAGTCATTATCTACCCCATGTCGGTGGAAGGTCGGGTGAAGTTTTTTTAGTCCACAAAACATTTGTGGAGTTTTCCAGGGAAACAGTTACAGCATTCTCCTTAAAAATTTAAGTGGATGGTGACCAACTTTCAAAGATTAAAAAAAAAGCCTCCATACTCTCTTCTGTGTCAAAAAGGCAAGAAGTAACACAGGTGCAAGCAAAACATTAACGACGGTCCCGGCACTGGAACACCTAAATGGTTTGGAAGTTGGAAACCCTCATTAATGTTTGCTTGTACCTGTGTTACTTCCTGCCTTTTAGACACAAAATGGCTGCTAGTGAAAAAGGCCCATAGTCCAGCCATTCCCAAACTGTGGGCCGCATACAGTAGGTAGTGCAAGTGGGCCCACAAATAATTAGCAAAACATTACGATTATTATTATTTTATATGAGAATGCATTTCTCCATTGTTGAATGATAGTTATTTAATTTGTAATCAATTATTTGTGAATTAGCCTATTGCAGAAGACAGCCCCTCACTTTTAGCTTATGGTTTCTGCGTGGTGCTGATGGACAGCTCCTTTTATTGGTCAAATAAAAAGTGCTCTGAGAACGTATTATTTCACCTCCGTACTGTTTACGCTCGGATGTGGGCCGCGGACATTTTTGAGATGTTTAAGTGGGCCATGAGTTGGAAAAAGTTGGGAACTGAACTGCTGCCATAGACTGTATAAAAGAGATGGACAGAGTCACCTATAGGTTTGTGAACTCCCGTTTAGAAGCCTGTAGTTTGCCATCCTGATTTTCACGCAGCTCGTATGAGATGGCATGAAACCAGGGGTTTCCCACAGAGCCGCCTGCTATTGGTCCATGATTGGGGAGCTGCGCGATCACTGGACAGGCCACCTGTCAATCACACCCAATAGTCTTTTTATCATCTATTTTACTCTAAATGGGGGAGGTATATAAAAAATGCACCCCCATCCAGTTGTCATGAAAGGATAAATTAGCTATAGAGCCCAAAATGTTTTTTTGAACCAGGCTGTAAACATGTTTATTATGTTGTAAAGTCGGCAATGTTGTGCATGAACGCGCTAAAAGAGCGCAGTTCATTGAACAAGCTCATATTTGGATGAATCCGTGAGCTGAGCGCAGCCTTTTGCAAATACATGAACTTACTTAACGACGATCTTATCACTTTTCTCACTCTCGTCTTACCTCGATAATTGCCCATTGTGTTTACACGTGTGTGGTCATTTGCATAAGAATCAAACAGGTTTTGCTGTCATTTCGCCGCACTGCTTGTGTCTCTCTGCTTATCTCTCTTCTCTTCTCTGCTGTCTACCGCGGGGGGCTCAGAGTAGACACACAAGCAGACCATCACACACAGCGGTGTGGACTTGAACCTGTTTTTGGCCTGTGTCAAGACAGCAACAGTAGACTAGCCAAGTAAAGGCTGCTTTATGCTCACCATGCCGTGAAGGGTGGAGCGAGGGCCGGGCGCGTCAAATGACGTAAATTTGTTGGCCGTGGTTGGGCGCTACCTCCGTAGGGCGCCCACCGTGTACCTGAAGATTTTTCTCACACGTGACCCCGCACGGCTTCTCTCCAAACATGGCCGCTTTCAAGCCACTGAGCCCTGAACACTGGGCTGTGTTTTCACCACATTTCTTGACCCATGTGATAGGCTAAACTTTGATTTGCAACTGTTCGTTTCTAGTTATTTCACCAAGTAAATGTGTTGTGTTGAGAGCATGATTGAGAGAGATTAAAAGCAGCACAGAGTAGGCTATCAGGGCTGAGAACTGAAACGACTATTCAGTAAAAACAAGTTTGGTGATTCATTCATGTGCTGATGTGCGGTCGTTTGGAGTGAAAGCGCACCTAGTACTGCACATAATAGCGTTTAATTACGACTTTTTCACGGGCTGTTCTCACTATTACCATTGTACAATACATGCTGATCACTTGGCTGATCACTTCTGAGTATAAAAGCATCTGCCCCAGCGTGAGGTCCGCACGGTGACTCGCGGAGCTCCACCCCACGGAGCTTGCTCGAGTATAATGAGCCCTTTAGCCTGCCCCCACACGTAATCCAAAGGCTCTTTCACACACAGATCGCGCAAAATTGCAGTTCAGCAGGTCCGCAAAGCCAGCAGCCTCACCACAGAAATTGCTTTCACACAGAGCCAAGCAGCACGGCCACATTCCCGTCCTGCGGTGTGCTTTCATCTGAAAGCCACCGCTCCCGGATTGAAAGGTGATCGGAGGCATTTCCAGCTCCTCCTAGCCCAAATTAATATTTTCATAGGTTAGTGTAGCCTAGGCTACTGTATGATGAACGAATTCATTCAACAACCAAGACTTCCCTCCTTTTGCTAGTCCGCTGAGCAGGGAGGATAGGTGCACTTGTTAATTGCTACCGGCGCATGGTGGGCGGACTCGGCTTAATATCAAAACGGGCTCCGCCGCGGAGTGCATCTGCCGACTTTCTGGCAGCGAAGTGTTGCATGAATTGCATTCAAGGAAAGCCAACTTTATTTATACAACACATTTCATAGAAGTAAATTCACTGACTAAGCAGATCGATATGGTGTCACCTAGGGGTGTCACAATATATCGTCCCACGAAATTTCGCGATAGTAAAACGTCACGATATGTATCGTTGAGATGAAATCTCATATCGCAAAAAAAAAAAAAAAAAAAAAAAAAAAAAAAAAAAATTTTTTTTAAAGAGACTAAGAAACGTCTTTGTTTGTTGAAGTTCAATGTGTGGAAAGTAGTTCAGTTGAACAAGTCTCTGAAGAGACACATGAGAAGTTATACAGGAGAGAAACCATTCAATTGAGTTTCTGGCAAAACTGTTTACTTGACAGGAAAAACTGAAGATGCATAAAAAATAGATTAAGAAAAGTCTTGTTGTTTGAGTTTGAAGAAAAACTGAAGATGCATAATGAGAATTTATACTGCTGAGAAACCTTTTAGTTCAAAGTAAATCTAAGTGACGGTGTAACTAATTCTATTTCAAGATAAGCCTTATCTCCAATCTCATGTTTTTTCTAGTTGTTATTGTAATAACAATTTCCCACAACAGCATGTTTTGTATTTGTGCATTTCAAATAAAATACTACTTTTCCAGTCATATATTGTCATTATTCAAGTTTAAAAAAATATTGTTAAAATCGTATCGTATCGTATCGTTATCGTGAACCCAGTATCGTGATACGTATCGTATCGTGAACTGAGTGTATCGTGACACCCCTAGTGTCACCTTGTGTAATTCATTCAACAACCAAACATCGCCGATGTATGCCAGCCAACGAGGTGCAGCTGTGCAGGTGCAGAAAACACGAAAATGTTGTCCACATGCAGCATGGTAACAAGGCTTTCAATATTCATCTGATCGACTATATGGATGCATCATGCACCATCATGTAGCCTATTAGGTACAAGGCTAATTCTTATCTTTTGGTTCCATTTTTGTGTAAAGCAAATTATTCCCATTAAGTAGCCTAATTAGTGTCCGTACTCCGTTCTGAAAGACGACGCCTGCATATCAAACAGCTGCAGTCTGCATAACGTTCGTCGGGGGAATAGTATAGGCTATAAATGCACATGACTACTTAACGTTAGTAGTTTTTGTAGGGAATGCACAAGTGGCTAGCTAGACAGATTGCAGTTCTGGAGCTGGTTTCCAGAGGGAATATCGTCAGACCAACTCGCCACAGACAGCTATACTGTAGTCCTAGTAGAAGCGTATTATTATATCCGTTAATTTTACCTAGGCTACTAATGTCAACATCGTTTGAGCATAAAGCCTATTGATGTTTACCCCTATCAAGCCTAACCTTAAATGCACGGAGCATTCCTCCTGGCGCATGATTGTATAGGCTACTTTTTTTACTTTCACTGTCTTTCTTGCTGCATGAGGTGATTTCCCCTGTAATTTTTTTATGAAGCATCCGCACTGTTCCGGCTTGCTGCTCCGACGCTTTCAAGTGGAGGCGGGTTACCTGGTAATCCGGCGCTGTGACAAGGTCTGATGGCAGAAAGAAAGGCGTACAACAATTACCCAGCAACGCGCGTTCACGACTTTCACATCGGAGGCGCGGATCCTATTTTCCGTGCATTTTTCGGCTTTCAAGGCCGGTGTGAAAGCGCCTCAAGTCTCCCCAGCCCTGTGCCAAGTTGATTTGAAAAGGCCTCATTATCATGAATGCTGTAACTCTGTTTCCCTGGAAAATACCGCAATTTACTTTCAGAATAATGGTATTCAAATTCTCACCATTGGCGAAAAAAAGGTATTTCAACTAACCTAACAGTAAATCTTGTATCAAAATAAATACTTGTGTTAAGATAACATATGGAGTGAAACTGTGGCTGTAAAGCTCTACTCAAAATTAATAATTAATAATTACAACAATAATAATAATAATAATTACAACAAGTTTTATTTTGAAACCCCTAAAGCGGAAGACCTACTTTTACATTCTGGCTGACTTGACACTCATGCACTAAATGTTGATGGGGAAAGAAAACTAAGAAATGAACTGCTCATGAACTGAACTGCTCATTCTTTGGGACTGTGAACCTAGTTCAAAATTCAAAATTGTGAACTATGAACGTGAACTAGTTCATTTTAATCTGTGTGAGCTGAACTTTGAGCTAGCTCTTGTGAAGTGTGAACATGCACAACACTGAAAGTCAGGCATTTTAACATGGGGGTGAATGGGGACTGACTCACTTTTGCCGCCAGTCCCAATTGGCCATTTGAGGAACTGCAGTTTTTCGTACTCATTATGACCAAGTATAGCCCCACACGTAATCCAAGTCTCCAGAAGCCCTGTGATGCCAAGTTGACTTGAAAAGGCCTCATTATCATGAATGCTGTAACTCTGTTTCCCTGGAAAATGCCACAAATATTTTGTGGACATCACCTCTAAAACTGTTGAAAAGAAACGTGACATCGGAATCGGAACAGCTGTTGGGATTAGCGGTCAGGCAGTTTACTGACTTGGAAGCTAGTTAACTCACTCATTTTGCTAACTAAACAAAATAGCACCATGTCTTGGCGAACATGACCGCAAATGGGCTATTATCCTATGTTATGCTTTAGTGGAAAAAAGTTGCTTGTTATCCTACTTCACACAAGAGTTGTTGGAAACCTACAGTAACATGAAAAGCGAGTCTATTGCTTTAGCTCCATCCACCCTCACCGGGGTGTCTCCACAGACACTCAGTTCATAAATGTTGCAATACTGAAAATGCAAAGGCTTCCATCAATGGGCCATAGGCTCAATCACCATGGTGTTAACTCAGTCTGCGATAGATGGTGACTTATGGCCCATTTCCACCGCTGGTATCAACGCGGCCCCGCACAGCTCGTCTCGCTTTTTTGTCTCATTCCACCGATCAAAAACGTGGACAGCCCGGGTTGAGTCGTGCTGCTTTTGGTCCCTGCTGTGGTGAGGTTCTAGGGCTGTGGACCCGGTACCATACGGTGATGTGAAAACACTGCAGACGACTGATTGGTCAGGCAGAATCGTGTTTACTGTAGGCATCTACTGTCAATGCTGGATACCAGTTTAGTGGGGCTTACCTTCTCTTCTGTTATTTCTTTTGTGTTGCTGCCTTCGGCTCTGGTGAAATAAAATCGATCTCCTTGCTCAGCTTTAACATGCGGTGGTTTTCAATTGTTTTGAGAGAGAAAAAAGTCAGCTCCTCGGGAAGCCCTTTGTAGTTGTGTGCTACGTCGGCTCCGCTAGGCCGCAGGCGAAGCCGCGGTCTTGCCTGTTGAGTTGCCGCTGGGGTTCTCCCCGTAGCGCCTCTCCCGTCCCCGCGCAGTGCATGCATGTGAGTTTGAGTAACAACAAAGTGATATCCATTCTCCTAGCCGATTGTCACATTTGCCCATGTACACTGTAGGTAATTTAGAGGCACCAGTATTTCATAATCAGTTTAAAAGTTCTGTGTATGGATTTAATTTTAACGTTATACTTATAGCCTACTTCGGCTATGGGCGGAGGGCAGATATGCGGTCGCTATGACGACCAGGTGTGGGCGGAGGCGAGTAAATTTGCTATGGAAACAGAGTCTATATCAAGTAGAGCCGAGTAAGACCAGATCGAGTAGAGCTGTACTGTGCTGTTATATGTGGTGGAAATGAGCCATAACAAACATCTGACTGGAGAGGGCCTTTAAAGTCCATCCAAAAAGCCCCTGCCTTAGTATTTTAGTTTTTGTGCTAACAGTTAGCAATGCCAGTGCCAGTCAATTTCACACCAGGTATAGGCTACTCCAACAGCCATGTAGCTTATGAATTTAATTCTAAGAGTTGAGCGTGCCAACACAAATAAATATGTTTAGGAAAAATATATAGAGATGATAAGAAGAAGAAGAAGAAGAAGAAGAAGAAGAAGAAGAAGAAGAAGAAGAAGAAGAAGAAGAAGAAGAAGAAGAAGAAGAAGAAGAAGAAGAAGAAACATTACAGGAATTAGAGCCCACAGGAGTGGTTGATGTGACAAGGCTGTTTTGTAGCAAACCATATTATGATGCACATAGGACTGCCATTATAAATATTTAAATGTATCCTACCTGACAATTTCTCTAGTGTGTGTGTGTGTGTGTGTGTGTGCGTGTGTGCGTGTGTGTGTGTGTGTGTGTGTGTGTGTGTGTGTGTGTGCGTGTGTGTGAGCGCGTGTGTGTGTGTGCGCGCATGCGTGCGATATCCCCAAAGGTGTAGAAATAATAGGCTTCTTTATAAGTGTATTATGGGACTCATCTTTTGAATTAGATGGGAACAGAGAAACTCTTCAAGTGATTTTTAAAGATCAAAGTTGGCAAATCTGTTTGTGTGAAACTGTGATAATGGTGTGACAAAATATGTCATACCATAGGATAAAATTGTCACACATTGCATTCTGTGATAGACATGTAGAATTTAATCAAATTAAAATAAAATCTTTTTACAAAAATGTCAGTGCATCATTCAATCATTGCAATCATTATGTAATTTGTGCAAATATAATATACTAGGAATCTCGTGTTTGTTAGCGATTCTTTCTGTTATTTCTTTGTCAAAATTTTGTCCCAAAATTACATGCATGAGGAGTATCATCACGGAGCCCTCACACATCCATCCAGCCAGCCAGATAACAGCCTTGTTCTTCTTCTTCTTTACATGTTACGGAACCACTGGTGCTAGTTAACCCCTAGACATGAGCCTTATTATTGTTATTGATACAACTAGTCACCCTGACGTAACAGTATGACAGCTTCACCGGTAGGACGTAGCACGTGGGAGGATCACACTATTCCCACCAGTTCCCCTTTCCACCCCGAGCAGTTCGCCCCGAACCGACCAGAGGAGGCGCTAGTGCTGCGAGCAGGACAAATACCCTCAATCCGGCCTCCCTCCCGCAGACACCAGCCAATCGTGCCTGTATGGACGCCTGGCCAAGCCGGAGGTAACACGAGGATGCGAACCTGCGCCCCTCACTTTGGTGGGCAGGGAATCTATGGCTACACTACCCGGACACCCCAGAGATACAGTATTTATGGGGAATTTTAGCCTCTTCTAAAGCCACCTATTTCTGAAGAAAATGGTGAAAACGACATACCCAAACTAAAATGCTTACTGTGGCTGAACCACTAGGGGTACAGACAATTGCCTGACCTTTTCTGAAAGGTAAGATTTTGAAGGTCAGGGCCACTCAATCCGCTACTCCGGAACTACTCTGCCGGGACCGGGGGGGGGGGGAGGAGGGGTCTGGTACGTAGAGGGACCGGGCTCTGTGGGTTGCCACCCGGCCGGGCTCCTCCCTCGTCTCACCAGGTCTAGGACCTGTGCGCTGCACCAGACTCCCCCGCTCCAAACATCTCATTCCGAGGTGATGGTATCTTGGTGGATACCATGCAGTACCAGTACTTGGTGGCACTGCAGACTCCACTTGCGGCTTGAATGGCCCTCCTAAAAGGCCTCTCGTGGATTGTTGGGCTTCTTCCTCACGGAAGACGCATGCTGGGGCGCTAACCCATACTGCTCCCGGGTGCCGTCCCTGTTCCGGCTGTCAACTGACTCTCCAGTAGTCACTAGTCTTTCCTGGTTGTCACGTAGTCTATTCCTATGAGTCACTGGCTAAGCCAGACTAAGTAATAAAGAAAAAAACATTGCATGGATGCAACTGGGACGTATCCTCAGTGATGTACCCTGGGGTCATAGGATGTTTCGGGTCTCGCAACATCATACACCCTCGCCCAGGTGACCCAGCTGGGGCTGGCCAAGCCCCAACTTACGTCCCAGTAGCTACCCACGGTCAGCCCTCTAGGAAGGGTCGAAGGTGGTCACGTGGTCAGGGCCAGAGCCGTATAATAGAAGAGTTCCGACATCTCCATTCACGCCAATGGACCAGTTTTTTTCCAGGAAGTAGAAAGTGGAACTCTTCAGTAAAAAAAGCAGCACTGTCGAGTTGCATCAAAATAGACAGTGTTGTACTTTGAAAGGGGTTTTCATCCCTTGAAATGAATCAAATTGTACATTATCTGCTTTATTTTAGCATGCAAAAGTAGCGCGAGACCCATTCCTGGCTGTTCATTGGCTAATGATTCTTGCATTTTGGTCCTCCGCTGACGCCACTCTCTTACTAGAGGACACTAGTCAGGGCCAGTCAATCCGCTGCTCCGGAACTACTCTGCCGGGACCGGGGGGGGGGGGGGGGGAGGGCTCTGGTACGTAGAGGGACCGGGCTCTGTGGGTTGCCACCCGGCTGGGCTCCTCCCTCGTCTCACCAGGTCTAGGACCTGTGCGCTGCAGAATTAACCACCTAATTCATCACGTTAATGACAGATGAACAGCAAAAAATCTGAAACGTAACGCCCGTGTTACGGTGCCATGCAAGATATTTTAATGTATTTGGTGTATGTCAAACATCAATATCAGGCTATCTTGGCTCAATTGTTCAGTGTCTATGGGATCAAATAACATAATCATGATCCAATAGGCCTCTAGGAATTGAGTGAGGGGGCGCCTTTTTCCAAGCTTTGTCTGGGGGGAGGGGCCCACAGTCTCAGACTTTGAAAACCCCTGCACTGAATTGTTTGATATTTGATTGATAATCAAATAGACACCCATCTTTTTTAGTATGCAGGGAAATCATGTTGCTGAACAGTGATCAGCCTGTTAGTGAATGCAATCATTTTTGCACCACGTGGCCTAAGGAATAGCAATAAACACACTTTTATCTGACAAATGCTATGCCTGTTGTGCGCATCATTCCTATTTCCAGTAGGGTCATGTGCATTTTCCGCCATTTCCTCTTATAGATGTTGTTATTCACTGTCAAGTGAGCTAAACTCTAAAGTGCTAATGATGGGAGGAGATTAGTTCTTTGAAGGGCTGGTGACATGCTTCCCCTTCAAAAAAAGAGAAAAATAAAAAATAATCACTCCAATGATTATTTCTAGCCCAATGGAAAACACAGTTCTTCTATTAGAGTCTGTGGGTATTACAGGCCTGAAACACATTTTGAAGCTGTAAAATGCTTATACTGTAGGCTATCTGGTGAGTTGTCATGAGATGAGGTTACTGTACATTTAGGGATGCATGATATATCGCAATCATATTGGTATCGTCCGCAAGTTAATATCGGTTATTGGTATCAGCCAACAACAAAAAAATACATTAAGAGGAAACATGCAGTAAATCTATTATTTGGGCCTTTAAAATGTTTTGGAAATAAAGAAATGCATTACTTTCTAATCCTAACCCTAACTTTTTCAAATTCAAAGTTTTTCAGTATGTACAAAATGTGATTATCATACAGATCATATCGACATTGGTAAATATCAGTTATCGGCCATAACAGCAATGTTAATATCAGTTATCATATCGGCCAACATTTTCAAATCTGTGAATCCCTAGTTAATTTTATTTCAGAGTGAGGAGGGTTTTTTGCCATGGATCACCTATACAGATATATTCTTGAATGTTAGAGTAGCCCTAGCTGCATGTTGAAATTTAGTAAACACCTCTCTGCCCACACTGCTCTTCCAAGAGTGAGTAATTCTACCTTCTCCGCTCTTGTGCTTATATACAAAGCTGTCTGTATTCAAGAGGGGAAAACTATCTATGTCAAACAAGAATTTTACTACATTGAGCAAATTCATTATCTTTATATTTTGACATTTCACCACCATATTTTCTACTGATTTAATCTCTAATGCAGATCCTTGAACATTTTCAGTCCAAGGACCCCTGGTTGATAGAGATTAGAGACATTCAAAATAAAATAAAATTGTGGCCGATTTTGAACATTTATAATCCAGCGCATACCAGATATCAATTGACACTTTTTATTAGATTACATTAAAAAAGCAAGAAGGAGCGAACAACGTGTTTCACATATTGATCCATCAGATTTGCATTGTAAATCTTTTTTGTCAAAAGTAGCTTATTATTGCCTATTAATGCTTGAGTTTACTCTATATTATTATCTTTTGTCTAAAATCAATTTAAAAAAAATTCACAAACTACTCTGACAAAAATTGGCAGACCCCCTGCAGTACCTCTGCAGTAGCCTGGGTAAACCCAGCCTCCACGTGACCTCTATGTGCTATCAGTCACGAAGAAACTTACGCTACAGGCATAGCCTGTGGCATCACGTTGAAGGCTGGGTTTACACAGGCTACCTCTGCTGAAGACCACTGATGCAATACATCCAGGCGGTGTCTCATCATAGATGCGTGGTCGATGGGTCAGCATGGGGGAAATACTCCGATTCTCCCCATTCAGCATAGTTAGCATTTAGCTGCTAGCCCAGCCCAGGCCCAGGCCCATTCAACCCCTGCAGTAAACGCACATCTGAATCATGATGCTTTTTCTTAGTCAGGTTTGCTTTTAACTTTTTGTTTGCTAAGCACTGACTCGTGTGTATTTGTATATGGCTTGAATGCTATAATTTCTAAAGAGTTAACCCATAAAAAGGATACGCAGTTTAATCATGTACATTGGCCATCATCTTTTAGTATCACCCGCAGGAAGAATCAACATAATCGGCAGCTCTGCGACTCCTGGCTGGTTAATAGCTGAATTATTCAAAAAGAGCTGATGTCCCCATAGCCAGCTGACATGATTAAATAAATAACATTCGTCATGTTTACAATTATGAGGAATTACAACTTGTGATAATAGATCAATGATAATATGACTAAGACGGAGCTAAAATACCCTCTGGCTACTAATAGTAATAATTTACAACATGTAATTTCATGGTACATTGGTTAACATGAAGGTAAAGCGTGAATATTTCCATGGAAGCATGCGCTACACGCGCTGTCAAGTAGGGGGTTGTAGTAGCTACAGTCTTTTGGCTGTGCGGGTAAAACAGCAAACCGGGCACGGTGGCGCAGTGGTAACGCGGTCGCCTCACAGCAAGAAGGTCCTGGGTTCGATTCCCGCCTGGGACGCTGTGGGAGCTGAGGATGTGTCTCCATCCCCATGTCCTCAGTGCCTATAGCCCAGATGGGCTCGTCAAAAGGGCCTTTCTATGCAGAGTTTGCATGTTAAAAACATGCAAAAAAAATGCAAACCGGGAGTAGGGTATAGCTCATAGACGGTATGGTATAGCTGCAGCCCAGAGTATCTCCAAATATGTGGGTTCTAACTCCAAGTGGGAGGTGCTTAATTCCAAATGGGAGGGCTGATGACGATAACAAAAGAGACTGTTCAAGCTCGTCTTTACGATAAAGCGCCACTACCAGCGTTGCGTTGCCATACAGTCAGGCGCGGACTGCATAATTGGGCACGTTGGGCAAATGCCCGGTGGCCTGGCCTGGCCTGGCCTGCAAAAAAAAAAAAAAAAAAAACATTTGGTGCCCGCAGTCAGTGGTTTTATTACTTTATTCAGGGTTAAAGTGGGTGCATCTCATTGTAAAATTGGACTCGGCCCAAATTGGGCTTCAAACGGCCCAAATTGGGCTTCAAACGGCCCAAATCGGGTTTCAAACGGCCCAAATCTGGCTTCAAAACGACCCAAATTGGGCTTCAAATGGCCCAAATTGGGGTTCAAACGGCCCAAATTGGGCTTCAAACGACCCAGATTTTTCACCGGCGACGCGCGTTGGCCCGTATTGGCCTGGCCTGCTTGGTATCTAATGCCCGGTCTGAATTATGAACCCAGTCCGCCCCTGCATACAGTCTATGGTTGCCATCAGCATTGACATTCTCACAGAGCGTGTTGACAATCACTTCAACGTATTCCAATGTCGGAGAACGCGTCCATCAGCTATCAAGTATTGAACCTTGCAGCTTTTTGTTTTCGTCTGGACGCAGCAAGCAGCAAGGCAATGCGAACAATAGAGCATCTTTCAGTGCTGGTAAAACAATCCTTCCTTCGATGGCTGATGGCAGTGCCTGATGCCCGATGGCTGTAGTGGAGCAGGAGCAGGGGCGTTAGCTTAAGGAAAGTGGAAGCTACGATGGAAGCGAGTATGGTTAATCAGTCACAAAGATTTGCTTGAGTCAGTTTTCATTTATTTAACACCAAATGTAACATTGATGATGAACATAGAGTTTATGTTAAATTGAGACAGTCCAGATTTGACAACGCCTTTTGAAAGGCTCGAGACCGGTGGCCATTAGAGTAAGTCGAGCAGCCTGGTGTTCACGCTGGCCAGTGTGCCTGCACTCCCTCAGCGCGAGCGAGCAGCCGGCAGGCAAAACCGTGATGGCATGGATCTGGCGTTAGCTTCGTAACATTAGCTGATAAAGTAAATTTCAAATGGCAACTATACAACTATATCAAACAAGGGTCAAATAACTCATCCATCACACCAATTGTTAATTCTAGTGAATCGAGTCGGGCTGTGTGGGAACGCCCACAGAATGTTATATGGCTGACACTACAGGATTGGGGATTCTAGAGCAGAACACAAGACGTCTGTTCAGATGTGCGTTTACTGCGGGGGTTAAATCCCTGATCGTGTTTGCCTAGGCTGGGCAAGCAGCTAAATGCTAATTATGCTGTATGGAGAGAACAGGAGGATTTACCCCACCCTGACCACACCCCCAGCCAGCTAACCCAGCGTCTATGATGAGACATCGCCTCAATCTATTCCAGGGATGTGGGTGGTGGAAGGGGACATGTGTCAAGGAAGGGGGGCATGGCTAGAGAAAAGGGGCCGTAGCTAGGGATAGGAAGGTCTATAGAGTCGGGATTCAAGGGATGGGTAGGGGGAGTGGCTAGGGGGATGTGGGGGCAGGGCTAGTGAAAAGAGGCCGTAGCTAGGTATAGGAAGGTCGTAGAGAGTCGGGAGTGGAGGGGTGGGTAGGGGGAGTGGCTAGGCTAGGGTAATGTTTCTCAAAGGGGGTGGTAGAGCCCCTAAGGGGGGGCTTGTTGGAAGGCACTGGAAGCAATATTTTGGGAAAACGGCGCAGAGGTGTTCTTGGGGGGCATCTGTTTAAGGCGGGTTTACATTAAAGATTCACAATGAGACCAGTTGAAATGTACAACCATTGCACTGCAAAAAGAATGTGGTCTGCAACATTCTAAAACCTGCTTACACCAAAGAGACGAGACAGTGTATTGTTTCCATACTATTTACGTCAGTGTTTCTGTCAGCTTTCTGTAGCTTCATGCTGCCTTCATGGACGACAGTCTAATCTATAAAATGTCACCAACATGGTGTTTACTGTGTTAACTCAGGAAAATGGATGCTTTCTTCCTTCCTTGGTATTCCCTGTAGAGGAAAAGTATCTTCCTCTAGAAATTCATTTCTCATGAGGATAGGTTTACTGCCGTGTGTGGTTATACGCACCTTGAGATGTCAGTTTTGATTTGAAAGTGTGCTATACAAATACAATTCATTATTATACATTTACAAGAGAGATATTCAGTCGTTGGGACTTCCAGTAAAAGCAACTTATAGCATCATAGCATCCAGATGCACACTACAATGCTATTCCAGTGGCTTTATTGGCATGACTGCATACAATTCAACATAGCATATTAACACAAACTATGCAGTCATGATAAACATAAACAATCTTCTAAAATATTCTAAAACCAGGCACCTGACAAGCAACAGCAACGCCATCAGCTGGTAAACTAAGAAGCCTTGTCTGGTCTAAAAAATAAACAGCAGATAGCGCTCACAACACAGTGGCATGCTGCTTTCAGTTCCTGATGCATAGCCGTTAACAATGTTCTTCCATCAGTTCCAAGCAGGGTGGGAATTACACAGAGGAGATGGCCTCCGTTGCCCCTCCCTCTGGACGTGATGCCCTGAGATGCCTAAGGCCACCTTGGCAGTGCCCTGCTACCAGCCTGCTACTGTCAGTTGCTTTAAAAGTGCCAGTGGTCTCAGTTCAATGTAGCCTGCCCTGTGCAAAGGATGTGTCATTGGCTCATTTTAACACACATTTCAGAAAAATCGCCCTTCACGATGTCAATAGAGCCATGGCCTTTGTGCCCTGACATGTGGCCTTGTGCCCTAAAACAAATTCCGACGCTGAAGGCCAAATAGCCTTGCCACTAAAATGATGAAATTCCCACTCTGGTTCCAAGTAATGCAAATCTTCCCAAGCTGTGAAGTTTATTGCTGTGTTCGTTCTGAAAGAGAGCCTACAAGCCTGCACCGCCTCCAGCAGCTACTTTCAGTTCAGGCTCTGTGCACCTCTGGCTGAGGCAGCGTGTGAGTCAAATATGCCCAGTGTAGTCTGTGTGCTCTCTGGGAGAAGACCAGGCTGCTTCCTGCTTTCCATATCTAGGTGAGCAAGGATTCAACCAGGTCCACCACATGCAGTTCAAGTAGCCTCCTGCAATCGCTTGGACTTGATGGCCTCTTGCGCACTACGGCTGAAGCTAACTTCTCTGCAGCCCGCAGTGAAGAAACTGGCAGAGAACCACCAAGCGCATGGCTCACACTAACATTCAAAGCTATTTAGCTGATTTCCTTTGAAAGTGAAGATAAATCCTTCTGCTTTTTTCCCAGTAGCCTCAGACCTTTCCCTGGTAGGCTGCTCTTGTTTTCCGTTGGAACAATTAATAATTGTCTGCTTTTTGTGATGAATAACGACACCTAGTTAAAGTTTTAATGTCACATTTTTTACTTGACTACTTATTTGTTTAACACTCACAGATATAATTTCTATTCGCATGGATTTTTTTTTTGCTCCCTGGGAAACTAATGATACTGATATTCCAACTGTCCAGTTAAATCAAATTTATTTGGCATTCAATTGACCTTTTTCACATCAGCCATTTTGTGTTTAAAAGGCAGGAAGTAACACAGGTGCAACCAAAACATTCACGAGGGCCCCAGCACTGGAACACTTAAATGGAATGGAAGGTCATGGACACATGGGCAGATTGTTGGGCATGACAGGTGAGGGCAGGAACGAAGATCGACCGGTAGATCGAGAGCTTTGCGTTGGTGGGGTAAAATGAACGCAATACCGCTCCTGCTGCTCCGATCCATGGGGATCTTTTTAAAGTTTAATAGCCTTCATATTATATTACTATGATGTGAGTTTCAGTTAGCTTTGCAAAGAAACAGCCGGTAGAAACACTTTTTACTTTTGAGTATCTTTCAGAGTGTACTTTTTTTTTTACTTTTACTAGTAAATAAGTTGAATCAGGCTACTTCTATTTTTACCAGTCTTTTTTTTTTTACACACAAGTAACTGTACTTCTACTGTACTTCTACTGTAAACAATGTGTCTACTTTTCCCATCTCTGATACTTGGAAACCGGTGACTGGACATGGAAAGGTATTTTGTCACCCATCTAACGAGAATTTTCCCCAGGCTTAAAAGTGCACTATTTTACTTCCTCGTTTGGCCTTTACTTCCTTGTTTGGCCTTGTAAATGCAAGTGCTATAGGCTCAAACTCAATAGATCATGGTCGACAACTCATATTGTTCCATTTAATTTCCAAATCATATTTGTCTAAAAAATGTATTTGACTTGCAGCATTAATGCCTTTGTTGGAATAAACACTTGGTTTCTTCTGTTATGATGACTCATTATAGTGAAGGCGTCAGGCAGATGTTTTAGATGTTTTTTGAGACTCCATTTTGAGCATAGATTGTATAGACGGTTTTCACCAGAGCGCAACCCCACAGCACTTCCTTTTTCTCAGCATTCGGCAAACTGCAGAAATATTCACTCGACATCGTTACTTTTGTTTTCGCTGCTCAGCTGTATAGACGGTTTTCACGGAATGGTCAGTCCTGCACTTGAATGTTTTTTTTACTTTTATGTCCATAGCAAACACTGCAACAGGAAGTGAGCGGGGGTTCAATTTAGAATGTTTTTGTTGTCAAGTTAAAACCGTCTATAGTATAGCTATTAGCTACACAGTATTAAGCATGGGTGCCTCTGTGAACATGTGTTTCCAAAATATTCCACAAGATGGCACTGGTGCTCTGTTCAGAATTACAAAATGCACCACAAGGGTTTTAAGCCGTCAGTGCTGTCAGCTACTTCATGTGTGAAACCTCATCTGAACTGTGCAACCTGGATAGAAGACAACCATCTAAGAAGACACTACTTGACTTCGACTTACACATTTAAAACCAGATTGATTGATAGACAGGATTTGCCTGGATTGAATTAAAACACTGCTGGAAATACTGGATATCTTTTTCTTTTCTTTTTTTTTTATCAATGATTGTATGTTTGTTAGTTAATTGTTAAATGTGCTCTTTTCTGGTTCAGGGTCTACACTACACGGGTAAATGCTGTCTGGAGTGTTCAAGGGCAATTCACAAAGTACCTTCCAAGGACAAAAAGAACAGCGGGGTGATTCAACACACTAGAGACCAGGGGTAGAAACACCAAACGCCTTGTCACCCATAGACCTCAGCCTGGTGGTGTTGGTGGAGTGCAGGGTGAGGGCTGAAGTTACTGTAGAGGAGGTAATCAGGTGCTTGGCAACAGAGTGACTTGAAGGTTGAAGATGAGGATATTTACGGTGATGTGGAACTTGACTGGTAGCCTGTGCAAGTGGATGACAGTCTGAGAGATGTTATACGGCCCCCCGAGGAGAAAGATGGCAACTTTTAGTAGACAGATACATAACTATGTATTTAAAAACGGTTTAAAATCCTTTTAAAAACAAACGCATGAAAATGTTTCAACAGAGTATTTTTGAAGTTGTCTTCTTTTTTTTATAATTTTTTTCTCCCATTTTCTCCACAATTGTATTTGGCCAATTCCCCCTGCTGTCCCGGTCGTTGCCCCACCCCCTCTGCCGATCTGGGGAGAGCCGTAGACTAGCACACTCTACACTACCCAGACACCCCGAAGAGGTATTCTTACATTTTAAAACTACCCGCCAGGAATCTTTATTCTTTAATGCTCTTCTATATAGATGGTGAGTCAATGTTCCCCATGTTAGAATGATGTTTAGTGTTTAGTATTGATACAACACAAGTGTCTGGTTACTGAAATCATTTATATGTGTGTAATGTGTGTGGTCTCAGATACCGTGCTCCATGTGAAGAGTGCAACGAGGGAGGACACAGCAGTCTGAAGTGTAGTCAGTTGGGCTGACAGGACCTTGGCCTGTACAGGAAGTAATTGGTGCCTGTTTAAAAAAAAAGGAGTAGGTCGATTTTAGAGTTTGGTGACAGGGATACATCAACGGGTGGTACTAGAACTGGCAAACATAATCACATAAACATCAATAACAGAAATGTATTCTTACAACTTATGTAACATATTGAGCCAAAACCTCACATGTC
>NC_139636.1:26555848-26573348 GCF_964638095.1 Poromitra crassiceps
GTGGGGATTGTGTTCCCCTGCATGATGTCTCGACCAGCAGGAGGCAGCTGTACAGGTGCAGAGCTGTCCCCGGCTGCGACTTTGTTGTTGATTTACGCCCTGATGTTCACAGGAGGAGAAGCTATGGGCCTCAGGGTTAAGCCCACCAGCTCAATGCAATATTTATGATGGCTGTGTCAGAGCGTTGCTTTGAATACACACATGAGGGCTATAGGCTGATGAACCAGCAGGAGCGGGACGGGAAGCTGTTGACTCAAGGAGTAGGAGTTGGTTCAACATGGAGGAGATAGTTACAACACAAGGAAGGCCAAAAACTAGTGAAACTGGATAACATTACACAAAACATGTTAAACAATGCCCAGAGGGTGTATGTGTGTATATGTGAGTAACGCACAAGTATGTTCTGTCTGTGTACTCTGCTGCTTCTCTGAGTAGTGAATTTGAATGAGTCTAGTTGAGGGGGTCACGGTTTCCTCAGCAGGGTGTAGGGAAATTTTGGAGAAAAAAACTAGTTGATGGCTGGTCCTAAATTCCCTGACTGGATCTGAGTTTGGTTGGTCCCCAGAAACCTCTGAAAAGGACAGGACATGGGACTAATGCTGCCAGAATTACTGGCTCAATTCCCACTAGGACCACAAATAGTTGCCTTGTTGGTATTGTTGTTCAAATGGCTTGTGCAGTGCTACTTTCATCAGCAGTACATTCATCATTGTGAGTCGAGCTGTCATCTTAGCTTAGGCTCAGCTTTTATCTCTGCTTATGCCTCATCTCTCACAGCTATGCAGGCTGTTCTGTAGGAAAACATCATTTATACAGTACAATTTGAAATGATAGTGATTTGGTCATTTATCAGCTATTATGTTAGTAAACCTCACATAGCTCTGTAGTTTAATATTTGGTTTAATATTTGGTTTTGCTTGCTTCATGTTTTCAGGCTCTTTGCTTGAATTTAAGTTGACACGAGTGTGGTGGATAACAGTTGGAAATCACCTTTACTGCTTCAATTGGTTGGTGTTTGACCAGATAATGGACGTGATTTATTTGTGGTTGCGTTACTTCACATTTGTCTTTCAACACTAATTTCTTTTAAGCAGCACACTGCCTGCTCTTTGGTTTCAGGCGTTGACTTGACTGCTGTGGTGACAAGCCAAGTAACAGACACTGAGCTTTTGTTTTTACCCTTCCCATTTCATCTCGCACCTGTTTGCCTATGAAAAGCTTCAAGAACGGCTCTTTGATATAGGGGGCTGTGCGCGCGCGCGCGTGTGTATGTGTGTGTGAGTGAGTGTGCGTGTGTGTGTGCGTGTGTGTGAGTGTGTGTGTGTGTGTGTGTGCGTGTGTGTGTGTGTGTGTGTGTGTGTGTGTGTGTGTGTGTGTGTGAGAGAGAGAGAGAGAGAGCGTTTAATCCTCTGCTCAATCTGATGCTATCAATTATGGGATATGCATCCACTAATCCATGCTGCAAGGGGTGGCCACGCCCACGAGTCTTTGATTTTGCGTATTTATTACTCAATATAGAATTAGCTATAAGGATCAACTAGATCATTATTAAAAAGTGGATCTTATTTAGTCAATTTAATCGCAATTTCACCTTTTTACTAGTCAGGCTTTTGACCTGCAGAAAATTAACCATAAAGCATAGAGCTATTGCAGTCTCAAAATCAAGCGATGTGGGAGATTGTCTTTTCATCACAAAGAGAAAGGATGATCCACGCATACATAGCCTAAATATAGAACAAACCAGAATGTTTAGAAAATACATCGCCTATTTCATGGTTTCTTGATGCTTTTTATATCTCTTGTCCACTCCACATATCCCACTCATCAACATTGTTGAAAGTTAACCTCCTGTCGTAGGCTGTAGCCATCTTGAGAAAGGCCTTACCCTCAGGGTCAAATGGAAATTGGATGTCCATTTCTTTGCTCTACAATCAGAGCATATACTATATATAACGTTATATTTAGGTTTATGATTAAGTGATTTCAAATACCTTAAACAATACTGTGACATGCTTTTTTTTTTAGATAATTTTTTGGGGGGATTTTTGCCTTTATTGGATAGGACAGTAGATAGACAGGACAGGTGGGGAGAGAGAGGGGCTATATACTATGTGACATGCTTTAAATAGTTGATATAAAAGCAGCATTGCAATGTGCTTGAGCAGAAATCGCACACGTTCTCTCTCAACACCCCCGTCCCCAGAACAACTTGTGCATACTGAATGTGAAGCTGCAGGTGTGAGTTTTGTCGGGATGTAACACATCGTGAATGCAAATGGCCTTGAGTGTGCCATGGCATTGGCTTCTTATACATCATATATGCTGTATAAACCATGTGCAAAACCAAATCTAGAATACTCATTTCATTTCTCATGTGCATGCATTACAATTACATATTGGAATAGCTAATATCGTGAGTAATTAGGTGCACTGTAGGTCTCCAGCAAAGCTTTGAAGCCATCCCCTCTGTGATTGTGTGAAGATGTTCTCACATCTAAGCCATGCAGAGGTTTGCTCAACCCACGTTTATGAGAAGGAGAAGAGGTAGGGAAACAGTGGATGGATGAATCCAGAAGGAGGCGGAAATGCAACATAAAGGATGCCAACTGCCATACAACACCACAGAAGAAGAAGAAGAAGGCATTGAAGCACTTTGCTGAGAGTAGAGGGACAGAATAGGGAAACAGTGGATGGATAAATCCAGAAGGAGGTGGTAATGCAACATAATTAAAGGATGCCAACTGCCATAAAACACCACAGAAGAAGAAGAACCCACGTTTATGCACACAGACACCAATGTATTTGAAGAAAAAGTGAATACAAAAAATAAGAAAAAGGCAATCCATCCAACATGAGACGCAAGTAATGAGTTTGAGTTTTAAAGGTACTATGTGATTTTGCAGAAAGATTGAGTCAACATGGTTCTCATTGCCAGGTCGTCAACCCAAAGCATCAGTATTTGATGACTTGGGAAAATGAGAACTGCGTTGACTCAATCTTTCTCCAAAATGCACACATATAGCGCCTTGAACATTTTGTTTGCCTCTTGTGTCTCAAATGAAGTATCCTGCCCACATACTGGCTATGAAAGGAAATGGTCTTTAATTCATATAATTAGATTTTTATTATTTTCAAATCATAACATATAGCAGCTGTTAATGTGGTTTTAATACAACTAGGCATCTCACGCGCTACGCACGCTCGATTCATAGGCTTGCCCGCTGCGCGGCCTCGCAGCTCGACCGCTGTGTGGGCTCACTTGCTTCCTCGCCCGCTGTGTGGGCTCACTTGCTTCCTCGCCCGCCCTGCAGCTCGCCCGCTGTGTGGACTGGGCTCACTTGCTCTTATGACATCACTGTTGACCACTTCACGTCGCGGCCTTGCCTGCGCTATGACATCACTGATGACATCATCACGGATGATATCACTAAAAAATCCGGCTCCGTCAGGTCACCCACACAGCCCAGGGGTGGAAGCCATCGTCTCCGTCTGTTTCCTCCCCGATTCTACCTACTTCTTCTTTTTGGTGTTTTATGGCAGTTGGTATCCTCAATGTTGCATTACCGCCCTCTTCTGGAAGCATCCATCCACTGTTTCCCTGCCGAGCAGGGAACGGGCTGAAACTTTCAGGAAGGGTAAAGACAAGAGCACCCCTGCGGTGACGTGACGGAGCCAGATTTTTAAATGAGGGCAGATGAATTGCCCTGTTGAGCATGTTCAGTGATGATGTCATCAGTGATGATGTCATCAGTGATGTCATCAGTCTGAGGCTATATAAGTGATGGGAGTTGTGTACTATATAAATACATAATTTGTTCCAGACCAGAGGGGGTCTTAACTCCCACGGGTTCTGCCCTAACACTTCTCTTTTCTAAAGACTTTGGTATCTTCATATACTAGTGGACATTTAGAGGAATGAGTCTACAAGTCGTTTAAGGATGTCCGTCTCTGTCCTGTAACAGATCCTATGGGAAGTAGAATACTTCACGTGGAGTGGACAGCGGGCACTTAAAGCGAGTACCGTAAATTCCGGACTATAAGCCGCACCTTTTTTCCCGTTTTTTGGGCTTTTTTGGCCCCTGCGGCTTATATAACGGTGCGGCTTATCTATGGATTTTTTCAAAAAAAAAAAAAAAAATCTCTCTTTTTTAGCACTCTTTCTAACTATAAATCCACTTCTGTTTTAATTTCCTCTCTTGCCCTCTTTTCACCACACCGCGGACACTGTGTGCACTGTAAAAAACAACACAGGTGGTGTTGTGTTATGTTGTTTTGTTGAAATGTTAATAAATGGGAGCTTCCTCAAACAGCCATCTCTTTCCCGACAATCCCCTCTGTGCATGAACCCTTACATATGGTAATAAACATTAAAACACAATAAAAAAAAAAAAAAAAAAAAAACATTAAAACACCCGCGGCTTATAGTCCGGTGCGGCTTATATATGTAAAAAATAGTCAACTTTGCAGGTGCGGCTTATACACCGGTTCGCCTTATAGTCCGGAATTTACGGTAAGTACAGAAATGTGACAAATCTGGTGTGGTGGTCCTCCTGAGCTGTGATATGGGCCTCAGTCAGCAGTGTGACTATGGGATACGAGGGTAAATAATAATCCTATTTTATAATCTATCTAATATAATATAATATAATACTATTTTAGCTGTCACAACTGCTTATTCTGCAGAAATCTGTTGAATCATTAGGATTAGCTCCAGGCTTTTCTGACTGCATGCATGCACAAGATGGAAATGATTTAGGGAGACACCTACTTAGACAATGAAAGCCGGCCTCACATATACATACATATCATTTGCTTAACCACTGCCACAGCCCTCTCAGTGGAAACACATTATTTAACTGGAAATGTAACTTAGAATTCTAACTCAAATCAATAATGTAAGCATGAGCAATAAGTCTGCTGAGGACAAAAAGTGATGTAGCCAGAATTCGGCAGAACGTATGGACTGTTTAGATAGCTAACTACATCTTACATACATACAGTATATTATTTAACCCATTCACATTGAACCCTGAATGGAAGTTCAACATTTGATTTCATGTGCTTAGAGTTAGAGTATAAGACTACCGGTAGTTAAGCTTAAAACTAATTGGTTGAAATTGATCAAAAGTATGTGGATGATGATTATGGGGATTTCTTTAGTTGCTAGTTGCAGGGTTACTGCTTTTATTTGTTTGAGGCAAACACGACTTTAATGAACTTTGATCTGGGTGTTTGTGGACTTGCCAAACTTTAATTCAATTTTATTATCTGGGTGTTTGTGGACTTGCCAAAACGTTGTTATCTGGCATTGTTGTTAGCAAAGAGCCTTTCACCAAAGCAATTTGATACTGTACATGTTCATTTGAGTCTGACTTTCACATATCAGATGGTGGGATGCCCTGGTAGTTTTCTCCAGGGTGGATCCCTGCGTTATGACCCTCCTCATGAAATAAATAGCCCACATGTCTTAGGAAATCCCTTCTTACATTGCATGTTACATGGTAATTGAATTTTTCTGAAAATACTGTAGGAGAAACAATATAATTGCTATGTTTTGCTGATTTCACACAACTAAAACTAAAACTATATATATTTTTTTTTTACATAATATGGTCAAGAAAGAATGAATTAATTAAAATTTTATCATTGTTCATATGTAGGGGTGGGAATCGCTGAGTAGCTCACGATACGATATCGTCACGATACTTGGCCCTCGATAACGATATTGGCTGAGTTTCCCAACAAAGAAGCTTCTTAAGAGTTAAGAAGCTTCTTAAGGAGTTAAGAAGCTTCTTAAGGAGTTAAGAAGGCTCCAAAGAAGTGTTTCCCAAACGCCTTCTTAACAGTCGAGAAAAATAAAAAAAATAGAAGGCTCTTAAGAAGCATCTTAACTGGAGCGGCTCACTTGATGGCACTCTGAGCCCAGCAGTGGGCCACGACTCAGTGGTTGAGAAACACTGTTAACACCTAATCATGGTCATGTTAAACTTTATTAAACATTATTTATTTCAGACATGGACTGCAGTTTAAATTGCTTTATATACACAGCATACAACAAAACAGAGAAACACTACAGAATTTAAGCGACCTTGGGTTCTGTGAAAGGTGCTATATAAATCCACAACATTATAAAAGGAATCCATTCTGATTAGAGAAATATAGCCTACGGTAAAACATTTAAAACACAAGTAACCATACATACAGGGGAGATTTTCAAGTGTTCCCCAATTTTAAACACTAAAGGGTGCATGAAAGAAAGGAAAAAGGGAAAAACACAAGAGGAACAGTGGACACAAGTATCTCCTTTTGCCTGATGCGGCTGGATCTGCCAGTGTTTTGTCATTAAGAAGGTGTTAAGAAGGCTCCAGACCCTTCTTACAAAACCTTCTTAACGAAAGATCATCTTAGCGCTAAGAAGCTTTTGGGAAACGCAGCCTTCTTAACGGAGGATAATTGGAAGATAATTTTAGGCTAAGAAGCAATCGGGAAACGCGTTGGCTTCGTTGGCTTCTTACGGGAGCCTTAAGAAGGGTCAAAGAAGCTTCTTAGCGCTAAGAAGCTTTTGGGAAACGCATGCCTTCGTAAAGAAGCAATTGGGAAACGCGTTTGCTTCTTAAGGGGGCCTTAAGAAGGGTTGAATTAGCTTCTTAGCGCAAAGAAGCTTTTGGGAAACCCAGCCATTATCACGATACAGCGATACTGCGATAATCGATATATTGGAAGACGATACATCACGATACCTGTGTAACTGAAGAGAAAAAAATACCCCTAAAAGGCAAGAAGCAGGTATTATGTATTTATTAGCAGAATTGACATGAACTCTCTCAGAGTCCACTCACTCACTCATACCATTTTCGATACCACGGAGGAAAAGTTACACATTAAGTCTTTTTATTATTATTATTAAAACAAGAAAACCTATATAACCTACCTACCTATATAATTTCTAAAAGTAGATATTAATGATCAAACATTTCCATTCATGTAGCCTACAGTATTTATGTTTTTGTTTCAACTACAAACATAAATAAACGTCAACTTGAAACTATGTTTGAACTACCACACACAGCATAATATTTTAGCCTGTTTATTAATTATTATTATTTTTTATTTTTTTTAATAAACATATCGATACTTGGTGGCAGTGTATCGATAACGTATCGCAAGTGGAAATATCGCGATACCGTGAGTATCGATATTTTGTCCCACCCCTATTCATATGGGCTGTTGGCATTCAAAACAGTTCAATAATATTTTCAGCACTTCAGTTCAGATTAAAATGTTCTCTGATGTTATTTTACACTACATTTCAACTTTTAAAATGTTCAATATTTATGATAGATAATGTAACTTGCTGAAAACAGGAAGACGTGCCGATGTAGGAGCTTAGGGAAAAAACCTGATTGACATTTTTGGGCCTTTTAAATTTGTAACAGGCAATTGCTTTACCTGTGCCAGGATGTTTCCTCTCCCCTTGACTTTGGCTAGATGAGTGTGCTTAAAGTCTGCTCAGACAGAAAGCATTGTGTTTGATCTGAATATAGCCATGTAAGTGGATATGTGCTGTATCCAAATGAACAACCAGTGACTAAAGGGAAATCTGTCCAAATCTCTGGTCCTATACTGGTCGTATAGTTAGTGACTCTGACTGAAACTCCATCACTAAGACCCCTCAGGTCGATGATACTCAATAGGCCTGCGCTGTGCTACTTGTCATATTGTGCTGCAAGCCTAATTCTCCGCTTTGATAAGGCTTTCTATGACTTCAAAAGATATCATATTCACTCTTTGTCATGTATAGATCCTCAGTCAAATTCCTCTTTTTACTGTCGGCATTTTTTCATCATCAGTGTTCTAAAAGCGGAGTGTGGGCCTTTGTCATGTTTGAAAAACTGCCATGAAATTAAGATAAAAGTTAAAATTGTAGCTGGTTTTGTTTTAGTCATTAAATAGCCGTCGAGCAGCCTTTCGACTGTATGATAGCCTAAACATAAGCAACAAAATGAAATATGACTTAACATGTTGCATTGAGTGGATAACATGATTTGGTGGACACCTTTATACTGTATGCATCTTACAGTCCCATGATCGATCTTTTAATGAGTGGCCCCGGTGGGAATTGAACCCCTAACCCTGACTAACTTAGCACCCTGCACCACCCCCCACTGAGGTAAAAGGGGTAGGTAAACCTGCTCATAGGGAATAGAAGCTACCAGTTATTAACCCATTGTCTTCAGCCCCTGCAAAACCACCAGACTTTGATAGTGCTAAATCAGCTTGTTCCAGATGACATGGCAGAAGAACAAATAGGTCTACTCCGACCTGCATGAAAAAAACCTTCTAGGATTTCTTGAGTTTTCTTTGAGCCTAGTTGAAACTGCAGGTTACCCTGAGGTCAGTGTCATCTGATAATGAGGAATCGTGTTTCATAGCCCACGTTCTTACTCACCGCAGCCCGTATCTGTAAAGCAGGTTGCAAAAGGTGTTTGTGAAGTTGTAGAATGACAGTTCCATGTACTTTTTTTTAGAAGGCTTCTTTCAAACATCGCTATAAATGTTGTGGATCACTATTAACTTCCATGTGATGGATGATCTGGACTTGAGTGTGTGAAATGGGTTAGAGAGCTTTTCTGCCTGTTTCATGTAGATACTTATCTATGTTGGAAAGCAGCAGCGCTACACACTGATCTGGAACTAAGATGTTTTGACACCTGCTCTTTCTTTTCTGGCAAGACAGAAAAGAGCAGTGCTAGTAGTGCATAGACTTTGAAAACAACCTGTAACAGCTATCAAACCCACTCTGAGGCAAAATAAAAGCCCCTATCGGCCGGGTCATGCAGCTGTTTCCGTGCGTGTCCTTTAATGTACAGTTAGCCATTGTTTGTCAGCATGACTGTCACTTCAACGTTAGATGTGGTAGCATCAAAGCCTTGCCAGTACTTTACTCATACTCACCTTGGCTTCACATAGCTACTGTGTTATATCATATGCAACATGACAGAACTGGACAAGCAGCAGGAACATAGCTGCCTGCGTCCAGACCCTCAGATCTGCCCACTCCACGGGGGTTGACTTTTGGCTGCTTCTGGATGGAAATGGACTGTAACAAGTTTACAATTCAGTCTGATATCAGGCTAGGAACCAGGAACATAGCCCTTTTTCAAAAAAGTTAATGCAGCTTACCCCTTCCTGGTTTGATATTAGATTAGAAATAATGTATGTTGCAGAGTTAGTTCATATCCTCGCAGAGAACTTATTTTCAGAGAAAGCATAATAGACTGATTCACTATGGACAGCAGTCCGCATTGCATCAGTAAATCAGATATGTGTCTTGTTATTTCCCTGCAGATTTATAAAATTCTGCTTTATTCTTAGAAAATCTCTTCCAATGCTTCGTCACTCCAACTATGCTACTGTAGTCCACCACGACCGAGTTGCTTCCATCTGGCTTGAGCCAAGAGCTCTGTTTTTCTGTTTTTGGAGTGAATGTTTTCTTTATGCATTATGCATTGAAATGTGCTGAAGTGAACATAAACAACCTTCACCTTAACCAGTCCCCACCTTGAGGAGTGGTAGCACTCTGAACTGCCACTCATGAATGACAACAAGATGGCTGCTGCTACAATCCTTGTTAGTGACTGGAGATTTAATGAGCTCCACCAAGGTTATGTTTTCGCTGCCATTTGTCTGTTTGTCAGCAGGATTATGGAAAAACGACTGGCCCAATGTTCACGAAGCTTCCTGGAAGGGTGTAGCATGCCAGCCATTCCATTGGGACCCCCCCACCCCACCTGAAAGAATCAGAATATGTTTATTATTTATGTTATTTGCCTAATTTATGTGCGCCCGTTTCATTACAGCTAAGGGTCTCTAGATGCTTCATGAAGGGCGGGGCTTAGCTGAGGGAGCTGAGGAGAGACGGGGGAAGTGAAGATAACGGTTACTTGAGTACATTTGCTATCCAGGGGCCACGCAAATTTACAAATCCTATACTCTAGCAAAGGCATGGCCCGCCCTACTATTAAGTCAGTCACCAGACGTGTCCAAATACCGAATTTGAATGGACTAAAGTGGGTACACAGTTTTGTGTGTGAATGCGCTTGGAAGTTAGGTGCCTTTTTGATATTGGCCATTAATTTTCCATGCCCCCTTTTGTCCAGTGGGCGTGGAAAGTTAATCAGTTCTAAGTTGGCCCATGACATACTTTTCTACAAAGTCTCGTGCAAAATCCGTTCATAACTTTTTGCCAAGTCCCGACAAACAAACATACAAATGGGCGAAACCATGACCTATCGGCCAACTCCATTGGCGGAGGTAAAAAAAGACAGCAGCAGGATGATAGGCTTACAATGCCGCTGTGCTATTGGATAGATGAGACTAGTGTCCTCTAGAGAGAGAGTGGCGTCAGCGGAGGACCAAAATGCGAGACTCATTAGCCAATGAACAGCCAGGAATGGGTCTCGCGCTACTTTTGCATGCTAAAATAAAGCTGATAATGTACAATTTGATTCAAGGGATGAAAAACCCTTTCAGAGTACAACACAAACTGTCCATTTTGCTGCAACTCGACAGTGCTGCTTAATCCAGGACCTTACTTCCTGGAACTCTTGAGAGTAAAAAACTGCTCCATTGGAGTGAATGGAGATGTCGGGACTCTTCTATCTACATGGCTCTGGATGAGACCAGCCGATATTGCTATTTGTGTTTGCATTTGCTGTGATCGCTGCGCTGCATAATGCTGCATAATGCTGCATAATGCTGCATAATGCACAAAGACAAATTCCTCATTTGTAACATGTTTACTCACTATGGCTATTTGCTATTAAATTAATCTTGAATCTTGAATGCTCCGGGAAATGACAGCAAGGAAATTCTGAGTGAGCAAGTGTGAGACATGTGAATATTGGCAGGATGGTATGAGGAGTAAAACTACAGGCGTGTGCATGCAACAGATAGTCTATCTGACTGAAGCTGACAGCTCCATTATTTTGTTAAGGTCCAAAAGCTCTGTGATATTGTAATTAATTTGGTACGAGCCCCCCTTCCTCACAAGCAGCAAACCTAGAGGAAACACTAGCATGGGCCAAGGAGGAAGAACCCATTGCATTTTGGAGCAGATCCGGCTCACAAACTAGCAACAGTAGCAGCACGAACCTTGGCGGAGCTCTGTGCTCTCCGAGTGGCCTTCTAGTTGGTATGTGTTGTGCGATTTGTGTTGAATAACGTTGTTACTGTGGGGGAAAAGGCCATTGCATATATCTCTATAGAAATAACTAACCCGGTTGCCTTCTTCCATCCTCCATACACAGAATATTGTTCTGTGAATGACTGTATGTTTTGTACATGAATGTTTCTTCACCTTGAGACAGGACAAAGACTGGGGAAGATCATATCATATGAGTGTAATTGGAGAGGAAGCAGATTTGCAGGCTGATTCAGAATACAATGGCTGTGCAGATTTAGATTTGCATGCTGTCGTATAGGTGTTCATGTATGGATGTATAATTATGCCATGCAGCAGCATTATTGTACCTGTAGGGCTGAGGGAGCGTGAGGATGGGGGAGCTCAAATTATAAAAAATAAACCCTGTGAAATGAGCTCTTCAGGCTCCTCCTGACAGTCGTCACAAGTCATCCTTGCCGGTTTGAGTCCTGCGTTGTCAAAATAAATGTGTTGAGAGGATGCATCATCGAGCGATCTCATAACACCGGAGGTGATACACACAGGAGGTGTGAAGAACACACAGGCCCATGTACGACCATAGTGTACGACAGATGGTCAGAACGTAGACGGGCCAGGCTACATCTCAGCGTGCACCGAGTCATGGCTTTGACATAATTTCTCTGTCTTTGTCAAGTAGCATTTCCTCTGATGACTCATTTTTAAACTCCTCAGTGTTTGGCTATTTCTGGCCCGTGTCTGTTGTGCAGATCCCCCAACGGCGATGACATGATTTCAGTTTGATAATAAACAATGGCGATCTATCGTTTACAGTGGGGTTGGTCAGTTACATTTCTGACGTATCGACTTGTGAGAAAACTGGTAGGTGATTCCAGATGTGTGGTTTTCAAAACAGATGAAAGAAAACCACTTGCAGTATTACATTATTTGAGTTTTCCGCACGTCTAGCTCGCGTATACCTCCCACTCTCACTAGCTTCACTGAGCTACTTCACACATCAAACACTCAACATCAGTTACTGCATTAAGTAGAGGGAATACATTGCAACAAGGTATCCAGTTTGAATGTGCGCTAATTGTGCTTATCACGCAACTTCAACGATATTTCCATGAGAGTTTGTGTTTGTCACATAAAGGAAACAACATGGAATATAAGAAGTAGGCTGTGAGTTACCATTAGACCGGCTGAAGAAGAAACAGGTCAACTCAAATTATGTACTGCAATACATTTGATTAAAAAGTGTTATCACCAATAGGTTATTTGATCATAAATATTTAGGTTTTTCAGTTGACATAATAGTAATCCGATGAATCCAAAGACTGCATATTATAACCAACTTGAAATCCACACGTCCACATGCTCACACACATACTTGCACAGCTTGTTTGGTTTTATGTATCTCTGGCCACAGCATATTGGCTTAGATTTATATAGGTGATATTAGCTACTGCATCTCTTGGAGAAGCTTTGAATGGTTGAAAAGGCACTGTAACAGGCAGTAAGTAGCCTACTATTATGTAGACTTCTTTTCAAGTATTATTTGATCAGATATACTGTATATATTTCCAATTTATTTATTGCTTGTATGTATGTTGAGTTGAAATAGAAAATTTGCTCCCGACCTGAACTCAGGGCCAAACAGTCAGTGCTCATCATTTTGTCCTCTCGATGGTACTGTACTATATTGCCATGTTGTTCTACTGCACACTAATGAGCTTGCTTCTCCTCTCTGTAACCCCTCAACTCTGTTCCAGGACTTTGAGCATCCTCATCATCTGTAACAGGCAAACGTCTGTCTGTGCCTTGTTTTTCAAAACCTCTGAGAGGTCAGACTCCAGCCACTGACTGCTTTTTTGCAGCCACATCTTGGTCTAAATGCAAAGGAAAAAAAGTACAGTATTTTGCTCCCCAGGATATTCTGTGTTGTCACACTCCAGTGAATAAAACTGTGTGCCGGCATGATGGAACAGATCTGACATTTGCCTTTGTTTAATCCATAATTCCGGTGCGTCTTTATTTCTGCTCACTCAGCTAATCATGATTGAATTGTTCATTCATTTGAAGAACCAAAATAACTTTTCACCCGCTAAAGTCCTAATCCAGGACGTATTGAGCATCTCGGTGCTGGGTAGCTACAATGCTGGTTGTCGTGGCATTGTTTGTGCCTTTGGCGAGATGATGCAATGCACCAATCATAATCGGCCGATAGATGTTCTAACTAGGTCATCGTTTATCGGCTGATTAACGTTTCAATCGCTCGATCCCATTATAGGCCTACATTCGTTATTTATGCTCATTGTGCTTTTTGACAGGAAGTGGAAAGGAGCTTTTTACATGTACATTTGTATTTATTTTATATTATTTGAATAGAGAATGGTCCATTCTTTAAGTGGCCTTGCTGTCTTTAATTTAAGATTTTTGCCAGGAGCACCAGGAGCATGGCCATTTCATTTCACTCCATTCTGCACAGAGCATTTTGAGTGTTTTAAAGCCGTAGACAGATGAGCTGTGAGATGGGGGGAAATAAAATAAAGTAAATGCCTTTCTGTAAGTGGTTTGTGCCAACACACAGTCTCATAGCATTTTATGAAATGCGCATGAACTCTGAAATGCAGATTACATTCTGTGGACACGAATATCTGAAAATAATGTGACAATAGCAAAATTTTGATAATGTGAAAACAAATAACCAATAGAACCATTCGTCTGATCGACGAATCCTGTGCAATTTGACCAATCGGGGGGTGAGTGTGTTCCCTTTTGCTCTGTAGAGAGCAGTGTAGTGGAAGGCAGTGTGGGGAGGCGGGGCTGTAGAGAGCAGTGCAGTGGAGGCGGGGCTGTAGAGAGCAGTGCAGTGGAGGCGGGGCTGTAGAGAGCACTGCAGTGGAGGCGGGAGCACTGCAGTGGAGGCGGGGCTGTAGAGAGCACTGCAGTGGGAGGCAGTGTGGGGAGGCAGGGCTGTAGAGAGCAGTGCAGTGGAGGCGGGGCTGTAGAGAGCACTGCAGTGGGAGGCAGTGTGGGGAGGCGGGGCTGTAGAGAGCAGTGCAGTGGAGGCGGGGCTGTAGAGAGCAGTGCAGTGGGAGGCAGTATGAGGAGGCGGGGCTGTAGAGAGCACTGCAGTGGGAGGCAGTGTGGGGAGGCGGGGCTGTAGAGAGCAGTGCAGTGGAGGCGGGGCTGTAGAGAGCAGTGCAGTGGGAGGCAGTATGGGGAGGCGGGGCTGTAGAGAGCAGTGCAGTGGGAGGCAGTGTGCGGAGGCGGGGCTGTAGAGAGCAGTGTGGGGAGGCGGAGCTGGGCAGCTCATTCGCACACCAGAGCAGCAGACAGAAGCCAAGGCATTTAAAAGTTAAAGCCAGTTACAAACAAATGAGATCTGAGTTTAATGTAGATGCAAAGGACTGTGGGTGTGTGGAATAATGTATTTGTTTGTGACAGCATTTCGGGGGGGGGGGGGGGGGGGGGAATCACATCGCTATTCTATTCACGCCGGAGACCAGAGCCGGAGACCAGAGCCGGAGACCAGAGCCGGAGACCAGAGCCGGAGACCAGAGCCGGGGAGATTCCAGGAATCTCCCCGGCTCCCAGACCGACTGTCAGCCGGTCCAGGCTGTCTGAATGTGGCTAACGTTATCCAGGCCAGGGACAGTCTGGACTGGAGGATGAAGAGACCCAGAGAGGCACGTAGCAAAACGGGTGCCTCTCAGAAAAAAGACTGAATGATCAAAAATAAAAGATGAATTCTGGAGCACACGGTCAATTTAGCAATTTAATGAGTTGGAAACGGACTAAGGTTTGGACCAACAAGCGTCTTCCTCAGAGTCAACTGAGTGTGCTCTAGATTTGATGCATCTTTTATTTTTAATCACTGAGATGGGCAACTTTGATGTTTATCGGGCTCCGAAATGCCCAGTTGCTACTGTATGAGAATCATGTGGAAGAGCACACTACTCTGAAACCTACATTTGATGTAAACTATCTCTACGATATACTGTAATATACTAACTCAGTCTGTAATATACTAACACAGTCTGTAATATACTAATACTGATGACCTAATGTTAGGGAAGTGTGCAAATGTTTGGTAACAAAAGATTCACAATATGTGCAATTTTCACATCACTGTCTCTGCTATTATGTGTCTCTGCACAAAGTGTAGACTAGCATTTCTGACAGAGGGGATCGGATGCTCGTCTGTTATTGAACAGTTTTTCGAGTAAATGCAATGGATACTTGCACTCAAGCCTGGTTTCATTATCAGTGAGCAGGAACCTCTTCACTGTGGACTGTTAGAGGTCAAAATAAATATTTTTGTTGGGAAATAGGCAAACAAGAGCGTGTGTAAAATGCAAGAGATTTAAAGTCACATTGAAATGGGGGTGGGGGGGCTGACTTTTTCATCTTGTTAGCAAAATTTCCATCTGATAATACACCTATCTAATAATAAATGGGTTTTTTTTTACCACCTTTACATCATAGACAACAGTGTATCTTGAATGGTTACCTCAGGCAGCAGTGTTTCCCCATGACCGCCGCCGCCAAATTACACTGTATTTTTTGTTTGTTTGTCTGTTTTTGGGAGGACAATCGTATTCTACTACTAGACAGGACATGACTAGGCAGGTCGTGCTTTGCAAGCAAAATACACATTCACACGCGTGTGCTTCACCACCACCCCTCCCTCCCCTGCTGCTGCTACAGATCCATCCTAGGGGAAACACTGCCTCAGTACCAAATAGGCATACTGTAAAAGCAAAAGACACTCAAAATGCCATTTCATTTATGACACAAGACAATTTCACATGTTGCTTGCTGGCACCAAAATGTTTCAATATTGGGGACTTCTTCAGAATAATTATTAATAATATGGCGCATCTAAAACATCTCAATTAGGGGATATGGGATGCTCTTCTCTGTTGTAGCCCCACTTTGTGATTTCAGTCTGGCCTAGATCATCTTTAAAGATCACATATTGTTTTTCCAGTGATACTAAATACAGTACATGCATTTTGCTACATTTGGAATCACATCTGCATGGCAGTGCCATAGGGGTGCTCCGATCCGGCTAAGCCACGATCCGATCCGATTCCGATTCCTGGGGTCACGATCCGATTCCAGAATCGATTCTCGATTCCAACGATTCTCGATTCCAACGATTCTCGATTCCAGAATCTAGAATCGATTCTCAATTATGTAGTTTTATATTGCAATAACACACAAAGGTAAATCTAAGACAAAAAATGACAAATGTATTAATGCTGAACTTCAAATTCAACTTCTGGAGTATTACAGTCAGGGCCTAAATTCATTTTGCAAACTAGGGGGGAATTCCCCCTTATGTTCTTCAGATAAGATGGATTTATAGGCTGGGGGGGATCTGTAGACTTTGAGAAGGATTTATAGATTTTGGGGGGAATACATTAACCAGAGTTCTTAAGTGCAAGAGGTGGTGGCACCGTGGCAGTACAGTACACAAATGACATGAACATTTGGACACTTATTCAACCGGTATCTTGCATTATTTTTTTTTATTTTTTTTTATTTTTTTACAATACAAAGAAGAATCGATTCTTGGGAGTTTGGAATCGATCCAGGAATCGTGGCATTAAGAATCGCGATCCTTTCAGAATCAATTTTTTGGAGCACCCCTACAGTGCCATGTGTTACTGTCCAGAACTAGACACAGCCAGTTGGCCATCACTGGACTAACACCAGTGATATTCCAACACACTGCACATGTCTGCACATACAGTACAGTATCCTGTGCCAGAAAACAGTCCCCTCCACCACAGAGGCGTCATTTCTGTTCTACACTCACCAACCAATAAAATGGCTTGCAGCCGGACATGTGACTCCTTATTAATCAGAATGACAGGATCAATATCTAGCACCGCTCAATGTGCGCACATAGGCTCATTCGTCAGAGCTAGTCAGAGGTCCAGAGACAACATGCCACAGGTCACTGTCTTTGAGACTCACTGTGACCCAATGTGACAGAGGCTCTGCCTGTCTTTGAGACACATCATGACCTGAGGTGACAGAGGCTCCATCTGGCTTTGCATACATGTATGAGCAAAGCACCAGTGTTTAGTTTTGTTTTAGATTTTCTTTGTAATACCATGCTGTTGCTAATATAGAAATCCCATCTTTACGTTGGAAAGGAGGTATGTTTTTTGTATTGCCCCATGCTGCTATTTGTGGCAATGACATATAATACAACCAATTAATAATGAATTAATAAACCAGATTTGAATTTATTATCAGTTTATTTGAATGTATTATCTGGCACCCTAGTTGATCCGATGCCTTAATCTCATTCTAATC
>NC_139636.1:26580848-26606281 GCF_964638095.1 Poromitra crassiceps
AAGCAACTTTCCAGATAATTGTGCAGTTAAAAAAATACAAAATCTACTAATATTTATAAGTCGGTAAAGTCACATTTGACACTTTTCCATACATTTATTTAAACCCCCCAGACGTCTCTGTCTGAAGCCTTTTCCATTTGGCAGAGGGGGCTCGATCTAACCTTTCTTGAGATGAAACTGACAGTGCGTATTGTAATGGGCCTTGCTTTGTTCGCGCGCCGTGGTGACAACAACAACGTTTCTCGGGGGGACGAGAGCGGGACCTGAATGGAGAGGCGAACATAATCGGCGCGTTGCCGCGGTAACGCAGAACATGACACTGCAGCGAGAGTCGGCGGTGGAGAGGAGGTGAGCGGTCAGGCGGCGCTGTAACGGGAGAGCACACACTAGTTACCTGTTAGCCTTTTAGCAGCAGACGACGGGACGTGCTGGGAATTCATGTAGCATCAAGTCTTCTAGAAAAGTGTCACAGAGCTGTTTTTCAGCTGCACTGAGGCCATGAATGGGTTTGAAATTCATCTATATGGAGGAGGAAACGCTTCACACATCAGCGCTGTTGTTACGCGGATCTTGTCACTGAAATATGCCCAACTGCTAAAAAGAAATGGCACATAGCCTATATGAAATTCAATTTTCAATTCATCCTAATGTGATAGCTTCCCACGCCTAGGTGAATTGTGAAGGCTTTTGTGGCAGTCTGATGAAGCTGAATTGACTTTATACCGTATGCTCAGATGAAAAATAAACTGTCGACTGCATGTCGATGCAAATGTATTTCACCTAGTCTGGGCACCTTTCACCCCGCTTTTTGTCATGGGGGCGTAAACCACGGAACCAGAATGAACACCGGAAGGAAGTGCGCCAAAAAACGTCTTTGTTGCCGTTAGCTTGACGTCTCTTTCCTCGATTAATTGTCTGATTCAAAGCTTCTGTATTGGCTTAAAAGATGTGAGATTGTGAATCCGCAATGTTTCTAAAAGAACTTCTTCAAAAACCTCGTTCGGTACGTCCATCTTTTGTGTTGTTGTTTGCCGTTTTGTTGTTTGCCTGGTGACGCGAGGTTAATTTCACCACATTCTTACAGGGTTATGAGCCAAATGGAGATGGCATTCCTTCATCTTTACTGATCTAGCTAAATAATATCGGTACACACACGGGCACGCCAGCGGCAGTGTTCGTCACCGTCTCCGGCTGGGCGACGATAGCGAGATATTCGTGTTTATAGTCGTGCTGTCTTTAGCTAGGCTAACACATGGCCGAATACCAGCGGCAGACAGTATGATGGCATTATACCAGAGCTTTCTTGGGAGCAGCTGTCTCATGGTCCACGAGATCCTTTGAGGCTGTGGAGGTCAAACCCACAGCCTTTCATCATGCTACACCTCACATTCTGACCGAGGAGAAGGGGGCTTTGAGGCACGGTGCCAAAGGCGTGGCCGTGCCACTTGGAGGCCGGAGGCTCTGCGTATGCCGGCGATTAAGACCGGCACGGTAATAAGATGCAACTGCTGCTCTTCAGCCTTTTTACTGACGGCAGCATCTGCACGGACCACCCTGCAGCTAGAGGGTGAGCTTCAAGGAGAAAGCAAAAGAGATCCTTGGTAGTTTCTCATGTAACTCACATACACTTCATGAAGTATTGTTTTTACCATCTTCTTCATTTCTGTAATTTAGGGTCTTATTTGCGTAATAGTAAGCAGCATCTAAAAGTACTAGACATTATTTCCAATCCAAATACTGTATTGCCATTTAGGTTTTTGTACATTCTTGATGTTGGGTTTAGAAGTGGGCGTGGCTATGCTCAAGATTTATTTATTACACAATAAGCTCTGCGAAACAATCAGTCTAAAGTGCATCTACCCTGTAAATTCAAGAGAAAAAAAATCTGAATGTAGTAATATTATTACTGTGGCTATAAGAAGATACTAATGTTATGCTGAGTGCATTAAATACTACCTGTAGTTTGTGTTTCCTGAAGCCCTCTCATCATCACGTATAAAAGGAACTCTGGCTCACTCATCTCAGCCTGGATGAGAGTGGGCTGTTCGTGCATCGTGTTAACTATTTCACCATTAATGGCGTCGTGTTATTGTGCATGAGTAATGGCTGTGCCAGGCTTGATATCGCTACGCTAACGCTCATGTCACTTGCAGGTCCTCTGCTGCGAGGGAGAAAATGGTATTTTGGGAGGACGTGTCACGATGGTTGATTGTTCTCGCCTCTGTTCAGCAGCTACAGAAGGGGCGAGTCAATCACCTTTGACCTTTTAATTTGGGAAGTAGTCTCCAGGGCCTGGGGGGTGAAGATGCTTCTGCTAAGTGTAATCAATCAACACCATGCATCATGGTCGACCACACTTCCTAGTCCATGTGTGAAATCTGAGTCATTCACTGACATCTAACCCTGCAGGATGAAAAGCCTTATTACAAAGTGGATTATGAAAATGCATTGCTTCTCCAGCTTTAGTGAACGTGTATGCTGAGCGCGCACGCCAGGTACATTTTAATGTTTAAAAGTGTCATGGCATTTTATTGTACAAAGAATTTAAAAAAGAAAGCTCCTCTGGCATGTGGTATATTTAACTGAAAAACATTGCATTGCACACATGGACTGTCAAAATAGATTGCACATTGCATGTTGTTTACAGCAGCGGTTCTCAAATGGGGGTCCGGGGACCCCCAGGGGTCCTTGATGGGGGGTCTAGGGGGTCCCCAGCCAAAAGGGGGGTAATTTATTTTTGCTATAAATCCATTAATAAGTAACACAATGACTATTTTGGTCATGGGTTTTATACACTTTCTGTAATAAAACATCTAAAAGCATCAATCTTATCATATGGGGGGCCGTGGGACAAAATCCTATCAAATGGGGGTCCGTGGACTAATCTTTGTCAGTTTAGGGGTCCCTCATGTGAAAACATTTTAGAACCACTGGTTTACATTACATCACCTCATTGTATTGCTACTGTACCTTGCATTACACAGCTTCATTACACCAATTTTCATAGTTCGCCCAAGGAAAATAGCAAACCTTACTATTATTATTATTAGTAGTAGTAGTAGTAGTAGTTGTAATAGCAATCACATTTGCCGGTCGGATGATTAATTGAACATTTTCAATCGATAAATTAATACAGTGTTGTTCCATGGCTACTGGCTAGCATCACAGGAATACCTTCTTGAAGCTGACACATGAGGATTGAATCAGCTTTTTCAAGCTTTATTAGCATGTTATGAACTGGACTTTATATAAAGTGTTTACACATCATCCTTGTTTATTTGATACACCTTTTTCTTCTTCCAAATTTCACATCAGATTAATACGTGTTGAACTTGTCAATATGTCTGTTGTGAGTTTCGTTTGAAACTGCTGAAACAGCTTATTGCCTTCCAGTGAGAGCGCTATATTCTCATATCAAGGTCACCCCTTCCTCTTCAATACTGTCATTGTTGTTGGTTTTTTTTTTGTCCCTTTGCAGAGAAATACTGGAATCTATTTGCAACTTTGTCATAGAACAACTCCAGCAGTGAGAAATAGAATGATGGTCTGTGTATTGCAGCAATAATATTTCAAGGCTGCTGTCCCCTGCGGTCCATGCGGGGTCAGCCAATTTGTGTTAGCAAAGGTCAGGTCCATCTGGAGTGCTGTTTACATTCTGGGGTAGCCTCCTTTTCCCGGGCGCTGACCACGGAAGAATAGTGTCACACACACTGGAAGTCATACAGTCTTGTCCAAGTACAGTCTGCATGCATTCCAGGCATCCTACAATACTTAGCATGTCAGGAATGCCGTGTGGTCCACTTCACAATGAGAGACGCGTACAAAAGAGCAGTTGGATAGATGTTCTCCCTTCGCTGGCTGTCACACTTATTAATTTCCTCACAGTGCACACAGCGCTCCTTTATCTTCTCATTCTGCTTGGGCGTATTAGAACTGAGATGATATTGTTAGTGTGTCTGTGAAGGTCACAGCTGCATGTTTTGACGGTGGATCTGTATTCTGTCTTTGTTGGGCTCTGTCTTATTGTAAAAAACAAAACAAAATAAAAAAAAAACACCTGGACTCAATAGGTTGAATCTGTTGCAATTCTCATACATATTGCATCATGTCAAATACCGAAACTATATGTCATACCAGACCAGAAAATATGCTAAATCGTGGATGTATATCATTATCGGGATATTAAATGACCTATATCGGGATATGAGATTTTGGTCATATCGCACCAGCCCTATATGACGTTATTCCATACAGGCGACCATTGAATTCAAATGAATTGTCTATATTCTCTAAAACAGATAAATATCATCAGTGTATATCAAGCTAAGCTACATAACAGCTAACTACAGTGAACCCTGCAAGTCACCCGGATGTACTTCTTTTCTTCTTCTTCTTCTCCTGTTTGGTTTTACGGTGGAACAGAAGAAGAAGCTCATTTCACAATCTATGGGCTCTACTGACAAAATGTCTGGTCAGCTTTTAGACCGTCTTCAGTCTAGACTGTGCTGCACTTAGACTCCTGAAAACCTATGAAAAATAGCTAGAGGCCAGACCTTGCTGATCGCTGAAATCTGTCCATCTCTCGTCCATCAAACTTGAACCACTTTCAGACATGAACTCTGGACCGTGTCTGTTGAGTCAGGTGTGGACATTCCCGGAGTTACCCTTTCATACAAGAGGCATTGTTGATGTCACACATGAGGAAATGTTCTGTGTAGAGCAGACCTGGGCATTATGCTGCCCGGGGGGGCCAGATGTGGCCCTCATGATGGTTCTGTCTGGCCCGGAAGGCCTAAGACCTAAGTGGTTCTCAAACTTCTTTGGCTTCAGTAATCAGTACCCCCTTTCCCTGAGTTCTGAATCCAAGTACCCCCTTTAACCAACTACAACATTTTGCTTCGAAAACTATAGCATATGATGCATGAATGATAACCCACCCTTTGAAGAATATAACATTACAAAATAAGAAATGGAGTGAAAGAGTTGCAATTAGTGCCTCCTGAGCAGCTTTATTTTAATGTTTCATTTATTTTCATGATTTATTCTTAGATTTTTGCATTTTCACCTTTCTCTCAAGTACCCCCTCTAGTACCTTCGTGTACCCCAGTTTGGGAACCACTGGTCTCTAGACTAGAACCATACCATTTTACTTATGAAGCTAGACAAATCTAATGAGATGACCTAAATTGACTTTTTATTTCGGAAACACTCGTGTGTCGTGAGTGTGCTTCTTCTTGAATAAGTGCACGGTATGTTGTCTATAATTTAATTGAGTGATTACAGCATGACATAGAAAAGAAATTGCCCCCCGGCGACAATCTGGGTTTCTCATGTGGCCCCCCAGGAAAAAGAATTGCCCACCCCTGAATAGTAGAGAGTAGAGAGTGCGGGGGAGGGGGAGGGGGGATATGACGTAGTGTGCTCACTGTGCTGCAGGAAACGCAGTGTTATGTGAGACATACTTTTAATTACATTTTTCAATGTAGACTAAACATCAGAGGTATATTCTGAAAGCATGCTCTGCACTCCATGAAAAAATCTTTGACGCATTATTCTGCCGATAGGGTTAGAAAACGTGGGCTTGTGATGTGCCAAATAGTGAGCCGTTTGCACATCGCCAAAAAGTCATCTAGCAAATAGTGGTCGCTGTAACGTTAAACGCTGGGGAAAAAATCTGACCCATTTTCAATGTATTTCTCCCCACAAAAGTGATCTGTCGAATATATACCAGAGGTTTTCAAAGTGGGAGCTGGCCCTCCTCAGGGGGGGCTCCAAGCAGTGGTCCTCCAGAACAGTGTCCATTGCAACGCTATGTTAGCAGCCGTTTGCTATACAGAAATAACAGATGCGCAATGCAGTGATCGACCAATCAGATGAGTATTAAACAAAGCCTATAAATGGGGCTGTGATTGGCTCTGCGGTTTTCAGGCTGGGTTGTGTCTGAACGGGAGGGTGGCCACTGGCCAGACGCATCTGCCAGAGCAAATGAAACATCAGGTTCCCAGGCTAGCAAAGCTGCATCTTCTAGTACAAAGGTCATTAAAAAGACCTGTTTCCACTTTCCAGGTTTGCAAAGCCAATGCGACCAGGACTTTCTCACCTATCCTTCCACTTCTGCTCCTACTCCTCCGTCCTCCTACTAGATATGTTTTCATTCTAAAACGTCAATTGATTTCTCCTCCCTGAGTCGATGTGACACCCAGGAGGAACAGGAGGAATTCAAGAGTGTCAGTAGCACGGTGCGGGGGAAGCCCAGCGTTAGACGGAGGAGCTGTGTACTCTCCAGGTTTAGCCTGGCAGGGATAACGCTGTTATTTTCCTTCCCGGGACGTCCCCAACAACAGGCCTGCTCAGCTGTGTGTGTCCTCATAACAGCGTGTACACACTTGTGGACTTGTCACTGTGTGTTTGTTGGGAAGCGTTAAGCTCCTGCGGTCGTGACTTCCCATTGTTGTGACCATTGTTGTTAGTGGCAGTGGTCTGTGGCGCGCCAGACTGCCAGTGAGTGTGGGTGGCTGTAACAGCTGACCGCTGGGAAAGGCAAAGCGTCACGTCCGCCCCACACTGCGGCCGCTCTCCTCCTCCCAGACCTGCCGGAGGCGTCCGACTGTTCACTCAGAAAATGTGTTGTGACAGGGCCGGTTTAAATGTAATCAGCCTGAGCAGATGTTTACTCCCAACAGTTCTACCTTTTTCCACTCCGAATGGCTGTAAGGGACTCTCAAGTGACCTTTTTCAAAAGGTTGAATACTGGCATGCTTTGTGAGCACCGGACAAGCAAGCACTGGTCACGCAATCAAATTATAACATTATGTTGACTGTCATGCCCTGAACGCATGCACGCGTACAGTACACACACACACACACGCACCTGAACCACACATAGGCTTCACCCTAAGGGAATAAATCACATTATAGTCTACATTCTCATCGTGACATCAAACCCCAGAGATGGCACACAATTAATAACATTAATTAACAGATCATAAATATTGCATTTGTGTTCCTCCGTCTGTATGCACCGAGCAGTGACGGAGGAGTGCTGCTACAGGGAGCACGTCCCTGCCTCGCTCCACTCCTCTCCTAGCCTATGATGTAATGCTTCTGCTGCTGATAGACCCCCCCCCCCTCCCCTCCCTGCCTCCGTGGCTGCTCCTGCTGCTGCTGCTGGTGGTAGTGGATGTGTGCATGTGTGGTGGTGGTGCCGGTGTCAGCCGCAGCCCTGGGCATCTCTGGGGATCCCCGCAGCGCTTCTGTCCCTCTGTCACCACTCGTCCGAGAGCGTCTTCCTCCACTGAGCGCTGCCGCCGGACCTGGTCCTCTCTGCTGAGAAAGGTAATTCTTCTTCTGGCTCATGATGACAAAGGGGGGAATGCATTGTAAAAGAGGGGGTGAAAGAATAGAGAGAGATAGTAAAATACAGTGAGAGAGAGAGAGAGAGAGAGAGAGAGAGAGAGAGAGAGAGAGGACAGGAGGCTGCTTGCTGAGTGTCCAGTTAGCTGCTGAGTAAATTGGTGTAGTCGCTGGTCGGTGAGAGCTTCTGGTCGCCACGGCGATGGATGCCATGGCAATAGATGAATTTGACACCCCGTGGCTCCATCAGTGTGTGCATGTAGCATGGTGTCGCCGGTTTCCATGGTAAAGAGGAGAGACGGATTCCCGTGCTGGCTCAGAGCTAATTCAGCATCTATCATGGAAAGCTGCAATACCTTTGGAGAAGTGACTCCTTTTCTCCTGAGCAGATTCCACAGGAGAGATTACAGTAAGCTTATTTTGCTGCTCACTTAGAATCTATTAGATTTACATTTTTTTTTTACATTTGATTTGTAAGAATCGGACTCTGTTGCACTTTTGGATTTTTGTGAAAATAAGCTGAGTTGGTTCTTTATATTACTTGGAACATATGTCTTACTTTCATGTTTTGCCTGCTGTAAAGAAACTGGGCGTGTACTGTACACGGAGAATGATGTCGTCTCGATGAACGACAGATACTGTGTGTTCTCTGCATGCAGATTTTTGACTTTCAGAAACGAACGACGAGCACTGCTTAGTCACTTTTCCTTCATCATCATATTGTCTTTCAACTGGAAGTGTGGTTGTGTAGCACAGAAGCTCCGTGGTTTCTTTCAAATATAGCTGGTTTTCAGCAGTTGCTTAACCTTAACTCTTGCACTTTGTCTGACGCTAGGTTAATATTTCATGCCTTGTGTCTGCCCCACATGTAGATGGGGTTATAACTAATTCATCCCCAGGATTTTCCCTTACCTCAAGCGGAAAAGAATGCCATCACATTCATTCTGTCTAACGCTATCTAATCCACTCATCTCATTAAGGACACCAAATGGTCATTTTCCTCAGCACAGAGTACTTTTCTCCTTTGTTGTAACTGTGAGTTCATTAACTAAACACATCTTTAAATTACAATCCCATTAAGCTTTAAGTGACCATAAGGAAGCCGTGAATGTTGGGAGGATTTATAGTGGAGAAGGATCGCCCGCTCTGATTTGTCAGGGGGTAACCATCTGCCTGCTTTGATTGGTCAGGGGGAAACCATCTGCTACTTTTAGGGTCATTTTATGATTTCCCCATAGAGAAGAGGTCATGTTTACAGTGGAGGTAATTGGCTCTGTGAGACACCGCAGACAGACACAGAACATATTATCCTCCAGGCAGTTTTTCTTCTGCATTTGCTGGAGCACAGACTTATCTAGCCACGGCATGTTGCGGTAGCTAATGGACAGCTGAAATTAAAAGCAGCTCTCCCCCCCTTGTCATTTTGACCTTCGTTGTTATCACCTGACAAAATGACCTTAATCAGGAGTGGACAGAGTAATGTGTTTTAGTCGTCCACTGGGGAGGATAAAACCGTTTGGACCATGTCCAAATGTGTCAAATCCCACTACTGTATGTGGTGGCAGTGGAGCTGTCTTGTCTTTTAAGCAGCCCCACCACCCGCAGGCAATGAGGATGTTGAAGGCGAGCTGTAACGTGCTCCTCTAAATAAAGATATTTAGTAATTTTGCTTCTAATCTGAATATAGAAGCCCATGGCATATTCTATGGGTAAATCTGCAATAGATGAATATGCACAACCCATAAATAGGTCTGTGATGGCAATTATTTTTCTATTAAGAGTAAAGCTGAGTTGAGTCTTGGTAACAACAGAGAGATAACAGAAATCATTTACATTTATTGAATGGGATATGTTGCGTTATTGAAACATGGAAGCCATTGTGGGCTTTTGCAGCCTGAACCCCAGTATAATCAGTGTGCTTAGCAGTATAATTAGGGGGTGTTATGTTTTTATTTTATTAGCCTTTTGAGGCCTGTGGACTTTTTTTTAGTTTAGATTGCAAATTTGATTCTGTTATGCCGAAAAAGAAAATAGTCTTTTTTTACCCCCCTTACACGATGCAATTAGTATTTTATTTCAGGACCACCATAGATGTGCCTTAAATAAGAAACGTTTGTTTGCTTTTGAACAGCGGGCCATTTGAGGTAACCGGTATTCAATGAGCACTGACCACCTCCAGTCCTCCTAGCTGCACTCGCCTTCCAACTGACTGTAAAGAGGCTTGACAAGGAAAAGGACCATTCTATTACAGTTTCCTATTAGAAAGGACCATAATAGCACATTTTCACCTATCTACATTCACAAGTTGACACGTGCCGTATCGAGTCGGCGATAATGAGCTTGGATTTAAGAAGCTGCTGTTGACTCCAGTATCAATTGAGTTGCCATGAGAAAGAGAGACATTTGCCTTGATTAATGTATCGTCTATTGGATGGAGAAGGCTATGGTTGTTGTGTGGCAATGGGGTGCATGTGAGGGGGTGGGGCAACTGAAGGCAGAAAATACAGGAAAGTTGAGCCGCTGCCATTTTGAAGTGGGCATGGTGGGCCACCTGAGGAGCACCCGAGCTGTTCCTCTTTGCTCAATCACTGTTGAATTTTAAACAGGCCCCCACTTGGTTTGGAGCCATGCCATTGGCTCTGCTTTGACCATTATTCAATCCAGCAAATAGTTTGGCAGTCCAAACTAAAATAGCTGTTTCTCTTATAAACATAAATGCAGCTTAAACAAGGGAGAGAAACAATCACGTGCAGTGAGAAAGAGAGAGTAGTCGACTCATGACTGGCAGTGCTGCTGGGAACAACAGTGTTGTCAGACTATGAGTAATGGATGGGAAGGTGACTATAGTGAGTAATGGATGAGAAGGTGACGTAGTGAGAAGGACCACGCAGGAGGCTATCTAATGAAAGGACCTGGACTGAGTCATGCAGATGATTGCAGAACTCTCACACACGCCCCGGGATGCTTCATTGTAGGGATGTCACAATACTAGAATTTCTACTTCGATACCGATACCCAGGAAAATATCGATACTCGATACCATTTTCGATACCACGCGATGACGACACATCAAAAATAAAGTTAGACAGATGGACACACAGACGCACACTTCTCCATAATCTAGGCCCAATAAAACTCATTAAAACTTTGCACTGACAGCAGATTACCCCTGCTCATCAGCCTATCAGAACACGTTTAGCTTGTTGAAGCACAACAGATGCCCACCAATGATAGGGACATTCTCATTCAAAGAAATCACTGCTGGTATTGAAACTGTTGCGAATGAGTATTGTATCCGTTTAAAAATGTTAGTATTGATACTTATCGATACTACCGATACCTGTTGCAAATGGGTATTGTATCCGTTTAAACATTTCAGTCTTGATACTTTTCAATAGTATCGATACTTTTGACAACCCTACTTCATTGGCATCACTGCCCTGTCAGAGGACAGGCGCGGTGGCAAGGGGGCGCTAGGGGGTGCTTGAGAGCTACCTCTGGAATTATCCAAGCTTCCCCAAAGCACCCGCTGCCATTTTCTTTGGAGAAAAAAATAATGAAAACTGATGATACAGAATGAATATAACAAGGCAAATTTATATGAAAATATAAGAAGTTTATTATTCTTCCGTATTTAGTGGCACTGTGCCAGAAAAACAGCGTGACACAGAGAGGAAGAGGAGAGCTGCGACTGATGCGGGTAAATGTCCCTTTGTTTTTGGAAAGAGCGAACGAACGGTCCATGCACTCAACATTTCACATTCATTTGATATGAATCAAAGTTCTTGTTTTCGGACTCTGCGTCGGGATGAGACGGCGACACGGTGTGCACCAGTGGTGAAGAAGAGGACCGGTCTGCTCCTCGCACCGCGTCTCCATTGTGCGCCCCGCGTGCGTCACAACGCATCATTAGTTATTACTTTGAGACATCCAGTCCAATTGCCAAACATCTTGAATCTGTCAGGTTTAATTGTGACAAACTGGGTCACTGCTAAAAGATGGTAATGTACGTACCGTGTCAGCCTAATGGGGGTACGGTGGCGCAGTCGGTAGCGCTGTCGCCTCACAGCTAGAAGGTCCCGAGTTCGATTCTCGCCTGGGACGTTGTGGGCGCTGGAGTTGTGACCCCCCCCAAATCTTCAGTGCCTACTGCCCGGGTGGGCTATCTCGTCGAAAGGGCCTTTCTGTGTGGAGTTTGTATGTTCTCCCCGTGCTCCCCGTGCTCCGTACATAACCCCCCCACTAAAAACATGCAGAAGATCGTCATCCGACCAGTGACGACAACATCCGAAGTTGGTCAACCGGGCGCTGGAAAGAAAAAGCGACCACTGCTCCTGGCCTGCCCCCTGGAGGAAAGGACAAGCCTGGATGGGTCAAATGCAGAGGACAAATTTCACCGGCCACCGTCAGCATGAGTGTGTGTTTGTGGCCGCATGCATGTGTTGTATAACCTGACGCTGCCAGATCGATGAGTTTGCTTCAAATATCTGTTTCAATTTGTGGAACAATGCCGCCCCCGTCTGGTGGAGTCAGGCTATGTGTTGTAGTGTGTTGTGTGACAATAAAAGACGGGCTTGTCCGTCTGAAATCGTGTTCAATCGTAATGTGACATGTGCTTTTTGGACAGATGATCGGCTTTGGAACTAAAGCAACAAAGACACTATTTAGTTGTCGCCTAGACAATAACTACAGGGGTTTCTCAGTTGATGTGGAGTCGGCCCGGAAGTTAACTGAGTGTAAAAACATTGTTTGTTTTATTATACTGGAAGTTAACTGAGTGTAAAAACATTGTTTGTTTTATTATACTGGAAGTTAACTGAGTGTAAAAACATTGTTTTATTATAGCCGACTGCTTTGCGATCCCAGTCTCCGTTTCCCACTGTCTCCAAAATGTGCATGGGTCAAAGTTAACGCCCCGTCAATATCTTTTTATAGATCACAACTTCTGCGTGGGAAGTGGCTACACCTCTTTCACGTTTTGTGCCCAACGGTTATTAACCCATTGATACCTGATGCAGCATTTGCGTGTATATCCCTCATTTGCGTGCGTATCCCTTTAAGACCGCGAACCGCGTTAACGCGGTTCGCGGTCTTAAAGGGATACACACACAAATGCTGCATCAGGTATCAATGGGTTAAATAAGACCCTCGATTCTAGTAGAAATGATTGGAAGATGAATGTAGTTTATTGGAGAATGCGCACTTTGACAGTCCTCTCCACTTTACTAATTGATTTGATAATATTAAAGAAATTCAAATGAACAGAAATTGCAAATGCATGCAAACACAAAGAGATCCTAAACAATGGTTGCTATTAATTTACATGTAACTGTGGCTCCGAATTAGTCATCAAATCAATTTCTCTACTGCTTTTTGTGATCTGGGACCACTCCTTCTGGATGAAATTACAAGAGTATCAATCATTTTTCTCATGCTAGTAGAGCCAGATAAAAGTACCAGACCACCTGTTAAAAGCCACTTTGCCCTTGGAACTATAAGCTGTCCAGCTCAGTCTACTGTGCAGTCCTGTCAGTGGTGTGCCATCTGTGTATACCGGTAGGCTGGTAGTTATGTAGTGCAGTCTATATGACCGGTAGGCTGGTAGTTATGTAGTGCAATCTATATGACCGGTAGGCTGGTAGTTATGTAGTGCAGTCTATATGACCGGTAGGCTGGTAGTTATGTAGTGCAGTCTATATGACCGGTAGGCTGGTAGTTATGTAGTGCAGTCTATATGACCGGTAGGCTGGTAGTTATGTAGTGCAGTCTATATGACCGGTAGGCTGGTAGTTATGTAGTGCAATCTATATGACCGGTAGGCTGGTAGTTATGTAGTGCAGTCTATATGACCGGTAGGCTGGTAGTTATGTAGTGCAGTCTATATGACCGGTAGGCTGGTAGTTATGTAGTGCAGTCTATATGACCGGTAGGCTGGTAGTTATGTAGTGCAGTCTATATGACCGGTAGGCTGGTAGTTATGTAGTGCAGTCTATATGACCGGTAGGCTGGTAGTTATGTAGTGCAGTCTATATGAGTGGTTCTATTGCTTTCTTCTTTTTTTCCTAATTTCCCCCCATTTTCTCCCCAATTGTACTTGGCCAATTTCCCCCCTGCTGCCCCGGTCGCTGCTCCACCCTCTCTGCCGATCTGGGGAGAGCCGTAGACTAGCACCATGCTTCCTCCGACACATGTGCAGTTGCCAGCCGCTTCTTTTCACCCGACAGCGGGGAGCTTCACCAGAAGGGCGTAGCACATGGGAGGATCAGGCCATTCCCACCAGTTCCCTTCCAACCCCAAACAGGCGCCCCGAACGACCAGAGGAGGCGCTAGTGCAGCGACCAGGACACATACGGTAGGTACCCTTAATCCGGCTTCCCACCTGCAGATACAGCCAATCGTGCCTGTAGGGACGCCCGACCAAGGTGGCGGTAACCTGCGACCCTCGTGTACAGCAGGCAGCGACGCTACCCGGACACCCTTGGTTCTATTGCTGTCTACTATAGCACATACTTTATGACGAATGGATGTGCCTGTGCAAGCAAGATCATCTTCACACACGTGGGCCACTTTTAAGACTTTTCGAAACTGAAAATCGCGTTTAAAAATACCCCATTTACGTTTCAAAATACATTAGATTAACCAAAGATTATCTTGCTGAACACAAATTGCCACGCCCATAAACTTTTGTTACCCACAGACCTGATGCAGTTAAGTGAAATCCCCATTCTAAAACCCCATAGACTTTTCCCTTGATGAACCAACATGGCGGCGATTTCTGGTTAAGCCTACAAAAATACGTCATCCCTGCGGTACTATTATTTTTTATTTATTTTTTTTAGAAAAAGTTTAACCTACGCTGCCAGATGGTTTGTTTTGTCATGTGCTCATGATCTCTCTCTCTCGAGTGCAGCTGCCATGCAAGGTTAGAAGAAGTTGGCACCTGCTGTAAATACTTAAGCTCCCCATTAGCTCCCCCAGCCACAATTAGCTGCAGCCGCCACTACCCATCCCACAAGCTAGCTCTGCGTGAGAGCCACAGTGTCAGGGATGGTCCAATAACGCTTAAAATGGTTGTGCAGCATTCATTTCCCCTAATGGGAACAGGAAGTACATTGACTTTTAATGGATATCCTACACCATTATAATCGTCAAGCCAATATTGCTCACACACCACCAAAGCCTGAATCATGGCCTCGTTTCATGTTCTATCAGCCAGACCAGGGAGAGGATGAACAACCTTGACATCCTTTCTTCACCTGGCCCGCACACCTGCTGTCTGAGGAGGGCATGACTGATCACAGCCTCACTATACTTTACACCATCCAGCATGCTGAAGTAGTCACAGCCTCACTATACTCTACACCATCCAGCATGCTGAAGTAGTCACAGCCTCACTATACTCCACACCATCCAGCATGCTGAAGTAGTCACAGCCTCACTATACTCCACACCATCCAGCATGCTGAAGTAGTCACAGCCTCACTATACTCCACACCATCCAGCATGCTGAAGTAGTCACAGCCTCACTATACTCCACACCATCCAGCATGCTGAAGTAGTCACAGCCTCACTATACTCCACACCATCCAGCATGCTGAAGTAGTCACAGCCTCACTATACTCCACACCATCCAGCATGCTGAAGTAGTCACAGGCTCACTATACTCTACACCATCCAGCATGCTGAACTAGTCACAGCCTCACTATACTCCACACCATCCAGCATGCTGAAGTAGTCACAGCCTCACTATACTCCACACCATCCAGCATGCTGAAGTAGTCACAGCCTCACTATACTCCACACCATCCAGCATGCTGAACTAGTCACAGCCTCACTATACTCCACACCATCCAGCATGCTGAAGTAGTCACAGGCTCACTATACTCAACATCATCCAGCATGCTGAAGTACGGTAGTCACAGCCTCACTATACTCCACACCATCCAGCATGCTGAAGTAGTCACAGCCTCACTATACTCTACACCATCCAGCATGCTGAAGTAGTCACAGCCTCACTATACTCTACACCATCCAGCATGCTGAACTAGTCACAGCCTCACTATACTCTACACCATCCAGCATGCTGAACTAGTCACAGCCTCACTATACTCCACACCATCCAGCATGCTGAAGTAGTCACAGCCTCACTATACTCTACACCATCCAGCATGCTGAAGTAGTCACAGCCTCACTATACTCTACACCATCCAGCATGCTGAAGTAGTCACAGCCTCACTATACTCTACACCATCCAGCATGCTGAACTAGTCACAGCCTCACTATACTCCACACCATCCAGCATGCTGAAGTAGTCACAGCCTCACTATACTCCACACCATCCAGCATGCTGAACTAGTCACAGCCTCACTATACTCCACACCATCCAGCATGCTGAACTAGTCACAGCCTCACTATACTTTACACCATCCAGCATGCTGAAGTAGTCACAGCCTCACTATACTCCACACCATCCAGCATGCTGAACTAGTCGGGGTGCCAAAACGATAGCCTGGTAAACCAGCCGGTCACGTGATCCGGGGAGTTTCTCGGCGGAAAATATGTTTTTGCCGTTCTCCCGAGTGATCCGAGAGATTTGGGTTTGACTGGATCCAACGCTGATTATGTGAAGGAGTTGCCTGTCAAGGACAAGTACACCTGCCCAACCTCCGCCCACTGCTAAACACTGGGTGAAATCTTTAAGGCCAGATGGTCTCGCAGAACGAAATGAAATGTGAGTTCACGTGACCGGCTGGTTTACCAGGCTACCACAACGACTGACTCACTCACCTCCAACTGGGTCACACTATGGCACTTCTGCTGGTACTTTTCCGGACAGCTCATTTACCTGTTAGAGGAACTAGGAAAGCTATAGTATTAGTTTAAAGGGTTAAATTTCACCTGGATATTAGACAATTTTGACAGACATGTTTTGGAGAGAAATAAAAGCTATAGCCTATTCATTACCGCTAAAGACACAATGCAATCAATGTTGTACAAAGTCTTGCTCTCCACTGTGTTTAGTGTGTATTCAATAGGCCAAAGTGTCCAGGTCTAAGTGCCTTTACCAGGCTGAGGATGAAGAATCAGGGCAAAGGACGAGTGTAAGTGCTGGGAGGGAAGGAAAGGCCTTGACTGAATGTAGTCTGATACAGTAGACGTGACTGTGGTAGCTGTTTGGTCAGAATCACTTAGGCCTTGTGTCCACTGGGCAGCTCTCTTTCAGCTGAACAGATGCTTGTGGTAAGTGGCGGCCATGGATCCTGCTGTTACCATGCAACTGTTGACACTCTGTATGAAGCGGCCTTTGGTCTAAATGGGAAAATATTTGGAACTTGTGCACACAGGGCTTTTAGTGCTGAAACACGCTACGCTCTCAGCACTGTGTGCTTCCTTCCCACTGAAAATAACAAGGAATGTGCTCGGTGCTCACAAGGCGTAGCTAGCCTCGGCATGGAGAAGGTATGGGAGGTTATCCTGGACGGTGTAGTTCCTTGATGTGCATCACTGATCATATGTGGCAAATGAGTGACATTTCCCTGGAACATGAATCACAAATACATTTTGAGAAAAAAGAAGAAGAAGAAGAAGTGTTTTCCACCATTGACTCTATATACTATTAGTTGAAGCATCATCCATGGTTGAAGTGGCCTGTCGCCATCTTGGGGTCCATCACGTGAGACGGCACGCGACGAGGGGTTTCCCAGAGCTGCGGGCGCCTCCGCCCGCTATTGGTCTGTGATCGGCAAGCTGCGCGATCACTGGACAGGCGACCTGTCAATCACCCCTAAAACATTGTCTATCGTCTATTTGACTCTAAATGGTCAAGTTATATAAAAATGCAGCCCCCGTAAAGGAATGGTGAAATCAGCTATTGGCCAAAAGTGTGTTTTGGTCCATTAACCAGGGGGATGAACAAGGACAACGACTTCCTTTCGGGTCCAGCCTCAAGTGGCCATTCGAGAAACTAGCTTTCATCCCTTCCACAGCTTCCTCTGTAAAACCCAGAGCTAGAACCCACTTGTTTCGACACATTGGAAAGTCTTGTGTAGGCTAACTGTTGATATTACTGCGAGGGGAAACTCTGTTTCATCTACATCTTTTCACACTTGCACAATCCTGAAACATTCCAAAGTGGGCTAACCCTGACTTCAGCCCGGGGCTAGCTGGTCTCCCTGCTCTGGATCAGGCCTAGTCCTGACTTTTCGGGGTTAACCCCGACTTTTCATCTAAACACGGGGCTAAAAGTCGCCAGTGGGAAACGGGACTAAGCTGTATCTGGCAGCACTGGTTCCAGCGGCCCTAAGCTCCCCTAACCCTGGGCTAGTAGAACTGCACTGTGGATCGTATAACCCTGGGTTTAGGTTAACCTGGCTTCACAAATGTGTGTGTGTGTGTGAAAAGGGACTCAGATAGCCCAGCCCATGCAGGCTAAGAGCATGCAGTGTGAAAAGCCCTTAAGTGAGCTGGGAGTGAAGTGCCAATGTAGCTCACTTGTCTTGGTGGTCCTGTCGGCCTCAGTGACTCTAAAGCAGCCCGGCCCTGCTATCTTGTGTGTTTCCATTAAGCTAATATGTGAAACACCAGGGCTTATCGCTGCCCTGTAATTCCCAGACTGTTATTCATTTATATAGAATGACCTGTCAGCGCTTCTGCTGGCTCTGTGTGTGTGTGTGTGTGTGTGTGTGTGTGTGTGTGTGTGTGTGTGCGCGTGTGTGTGTCTGTGTGTGTGTGTGTCTGTGTCTGTGTGTGTGTGTTTGTGTGTGTGTGTGTGTGTGTGTGTGCGTGTGCGTGTGTGTGTGTGTGTGTCTGTCTGTGTGTGTGTGTGTGTGTCTGTGTGTGTGTGTGACATGCTGAAGAGAATGATCAAACTCACATTTTCTACGTGGCCTCTTGGAATCGCAAAAGCTAGGCAGCTTGCTTAAAATGGATGTTTAACCATTTCCATCCACTGAGCATGTTCCTAGTCACTGTTCTATGTGTTTTCTAATTGCTCCTGTAAGGAACTGGAGGGGTGGGCTTTAGTCTCATGTGGTCAGACATGCCGTCTTACGTCGGGTCTGAATCACAAGTCAGCAGTCACCGGGTTTTCCTGACCGAGAAGTGGCGGAAAGCCTCTGATTGGCTGGGCGTGTAACGGAAGTCCCGCCGTCTCCGTGCGTCGTGTACGATGCACCGCCCCATGAGTTGCGTCATGCAAATAAGGAGGTCCGTGGTTGGTCAATATCAGAGCTGTATAATAGAAGAGTTCCGACATCTCCATTCACTCCAATGGACCAGTTTTTTTTCCAGGAAGTAGAAAGTGGAACTCTTGAGTAAAAGAAGCAGCACTGTCGAGTTGCAGCAAAATAGACAGTTTGTGTTGTACTCTGAAAGGGTTTTCCCCCCCTTGAATCAAATTGTACATTATCAGTTTTATTTTAGCATGCAAAAGTAGCGCGAGAGACCCATTCCTGGCTGTTCATTGGCTAATGAGTCTCGCATTTTGGTCCTCCGCTGACGCCACTCTCTTACTAGAGGACACTAGTCAATATATATGTCTGTCACGCATTTAGTTTTGTGCCCCAGACATACAGTAGATTCTACAGCTAGCTACTGCAAGACGTAAGGTGTGCTTTGACCAGGAGCCGTGCTGACTGGAAGCAATCAGCGGTGACATTTTGTGTGACCGGTCACATTAATGGGGGTCAGAAGCAATAAAAAAAAAAAAAGCCCCAGGTCTTCTTCCTCTGTTACACTCGTCTGATCCACGTGTGTTTAGACGTCTGCGAGAGGAGGGCTCCCCCTATGTTCTGTCTGAGCCACGTGTGTTTAGACGTCTGCGAGAGGAGGGCTCCCCCTATGTTCTGTCTGAGCCACGTGTGTTTAGACGTCTGCGAGAGGAGGGCTCCCCCTATGTTCTGTCTGAGCCACGTGTGTTTAGACGTCTGCGAGAGGAGGGCTCCCCCTATGTTCTGTCTGAGCCACGTGTGTTTAGACGTCTGCGAGAGGAGGGCTCCCCCTATGTTCTGTCTGAGCCACGTGTTTAGACGTCTGCGAGAGGAGGGCTCCCCCTATGTTCTGTCTGAGCCACGTGTTTAGACGTCTGCGAGAGGAGGGCTCCCCCTATGTTCTGTGGATTGTTTACACACGGCCGGCCGTCTGCGCAGCGGCGGCGGCAGGTGGTCCGACTCAACCAGAGAGGTGGTGTGTTACCAGGAGCAAGGCAGCGGGTCTGCAGCGTACAGAGACCGAGGTGTCCGACAGGCTGCAGAATGTCAAAGCACGGCTTGTAAATAAAGACATCCGCTAAGTAGCCTTTGCTGCGGCCTGAGTACATCTCAGGTGACCGCCGTGTGGAATCTCCGCTCTCCTCTCCCTCGCCGAGACGCTCCCAGCGCACATTCCACACCCCGACACCTCAAACCTGGCAACGCATCTGCCTCCTTAGCAGTGACTAAAGTGTATAATTAGCATCTGCTATTTTAGAAACCGGCGTCCCCGTCTCAGCACCCCCCGCTATCTTACACCTCTCTCTATTTCCCCTGGAAATTATTTGTGGAGAAGGCATTTAAAGTTAATTGGTAACACTTTACTTTTAAACAGACATTTTAAACACTCCCTAATACAGTGGTTCTCAAATATGTTCACGTGAAGGACCCCTAAAGTGACAAAAATTAGACCACGGACCCCCGTTTGATAGGATTTTGTCCCATGGACCCCCCCCCATAGGATAAGATCGATGCTTTTAGATGTTTTATTATAGAACGTGTATGAAACCCAGGACCAAAATAGTCATTGTGTTACTCATGAATGGAATTATAGCGGAAAATAAATTACCCCCCTTTTGGCTGGGGACCCCCTGGAACCGCCTCAAGGACCCCCTGGGGGTCCCCGGACCCCCATTTGAGAACCACTGCCCTAATACACCTATTGGCACATTATCAACAATGTGTAAGCACAGTTCCTCTCTTCCTCTCGCAATATGATACGTTCATTACACATATTCATTTTGGAAACATTTTGTAGATGTAGTGCATTCATAAGCAGATTTTTGGCACATTATTATATGAGATTGGGGCCTTCTGAATATATATTAATAAGTCAATCCAAGCTCTGTTTATGAAACACTAAGAGCAGTTAGGCTATGGTGTTTCTTCTGAGCAGAGTGTCCCCTTTACAGGGCATGAAACGCTCTCTTCTGAGACTTGTTAGCATCAGTGTTCCTGTAGTGGTGCAGTGGCATGGCCTGGAAGTTAGCATCAGTGTTCCTGTAGTGGTGCAGTGGCATGGCCTGGAAGTTAGCATCAGTGTTCCTGCAGTGTTGCAGTGGCATGGCCTGGAAGTTAGCATCAGTGTTCCTGTAGTGGTGCAGTGGCATGGCCTGGAAGTTAGCATCAGTGTTCCTGTAGTGTTGCAGTGGCATGGCCTGGAAGTTAGCATCAGTGTTCCTGCAGTGTTGCAGTGGCATGGCCTGGAAGTTAGCATCAGTGTTCCTGTAGTGGTGCAGTGGCATGGCCTGGAAGTTAGCATCAGTGTTCCTGTAGTGTTGCAGTGGCATGGCCTGGAAGTTAGCATCAGTGTTCCTGCAGTGTTGCAGTGGCATGGCCTGGAAGTTAGCATCAGTGTTCCTGTAGTGGTGCAGTGGCATGGCCTGGAAGTTAGCATCAGTGTTCCTGTAGTGTTGCAGTGGCATGGCCTGGAAGTTAGCATCAGTGTTCCTGCAGTGTTGCAGTGGCATGGCCTGGAAGTTAGCATCACTGTTCCTGTAGTGTTGCAGTGGCATGGCCTGGAAGTTAGCATCAGTGTTCCTGTAGTGTTGCAGTGGCATGGCCTGGAAGTTAGCATCAGTGTTCCTGTAGTGTTGCAGTGGCATGGCCTGGAAGTTAGCATCAGTGTTCCTGTAGTGTTGCAGTGGCATGGCCTGGAAGTTAGCATCAGTGTTCCTGTAGTGTTGCAGTGGCATGGCCTGGAAGTTAGCATCAGTGTTCCTGTAGTGTTGCAGTGGCATGGCCTGGAAGTTAGCATCAGTGTTCCTGTAGTGGTGCAGTGGCATGGCCTGGAAGTTAGCATCAGTGTTCCTGTAGTGTTGCAGTGGCATGGCCTGGAAGTTAGCATCAGTGTTCCTGTAGTGTTGCAGTGGCATGGCCTGGAAGTTAGCATCAGTGTTCCTGTAGTGTTGCAGTGGCATGGCCTGGAAGTTAGCATCAGTGTTCCTGTAGTGTTGCAGTGGCATGGCCTGGAAGTTAGCATCAGTGTTCCTGTAGTGTTGCAGTGGCATGGCCTGGAAGTTAGCATCAGTGTTCCTGTAGTGTTGCAGTGGCATGGCCTGGAAGTTAGCATCAGTGTTCCTGTAGTGGTGCAGTGGCATGGCCTGGAAGTTAGCATCAGTGTTCCTGTAGTATTGCAGTGGCATGGCCTGGAAGTTAGCATCAGTGTTCCTGTAGTGTTGCAGTGGCATGGCCTGGAAGTTAGCATCAGTGTTCCTGTAGTGTTGCAGTGGCATGGCCTGGAAGTTAGCATCAGTGTTCCTGTAGTGTTGCAGTGGCATGGCCTGGAAGTTAGCATCAGTGTTCCTGTAGTGTTGCAGTGGCATGGCCTGGAAGTTAGCATCAGTGTTCCTGTAGTGGTGCAGTGGCATGGCCTGGAAGTTAGCATCAGTGTTCCTGTAGTATTGCAGTGGCATGGCCTGGAAGTTAGCATCAGTGTTCCTGTAGTGTTGCAGTGGCATGGCCTGGAAGTTAGCATCAGTGTTCCTGTAGTGTTGCAGTGGCATGGCCTGGAAGTTAGCATCAGTGTTCCTGTAGTGTTGCAGTGGCATGGCCTGGAAGTTAGCATCAGTGTTCCTGTAGTGTTGCAGTGGCATGGCCTGGAAGTTAGCATCAGTGTTCCTGTAGTGTTGCAGTGGCATGGCCTGGAAGTTAGCATCAGTGTTCCTGTAGTGGTGCAGTGGCATGGCCTGGAAGTTAGCATCAGTGTTCCTGTAGTGTTGCAGTGGCATGGCCTGGAAGTTAGCATCAGTGTTCCTGCAGTGTTGCAGTGGCATGGCCTGGAAGTTAGCATCAGTGTTCCTGCAGTGTTGCAGTGGCATGGCCTGGAAGTTAGCATCAGTGTTCCTGTAGTGTTGCAGTGGCATGGCCTGGAAGTTAGCATCAGTGTTCCTGTAGTGGTGCAGTGGCATGGCCTGGAAGTTAGCATCAGTGTTCCTGCAGTGTTGCAGTGGCATGGCCTGGAAGTTAGCATCAGTGTTCCTGCAGTGTTGCAGTGGCATGGCCTGGAAGTTAGCATCAGTGTTCCTGTAGTGTTGCAGTGGCATGGCCTGGAAGTTAGCATCAGTGTTCCTGTAGTGTTGCAGTGGCATGGCCTGGAAGTTAGCATCAGTGTTCCTGTAGTGTTACAGTGGCATGGCCTGGAAGTTAGCATCAGTGTTCCTGTAGTGTTGCAGTGGCATGGCCTGGAAGTTAGCATCAGTGTTCCTGTAGTGTTGCAGTGGCATGGCCTGGAAGTTAGCATCAGTGTTCCTGTAGTGTTACAGTGGCATGGCCTGGAAGTTAGCATCAGTGTTCCTGCAGTGTTGCAGTGGCATGGCCTGGAAGTTAGCATCAGTGTTCCTGTAGTGGTGCAGTGGCATGGCCTGGAAGTTAGCATCAGTGTTCCTGTAGTGTTGCAGTGGCATGGCCTGGAAGTTAGCATCAGTGTTCCTGTAGTGTTGCAGTGGCATGGCCTGGAAGTTTGTCCTTGTGTGTATTATTTTAGAAACTCATTGTGGCACAACCTCACACACACACAGGCTCTGAAAGCATCGTCTCCAGCACTAGTTCAGGTGTGGTTTTTATACCCCGTCATCTGGTGGATCATACGTGATATAAAAGGCTATTAATATTAATGGTGTTATATAGTTGTATTTTCTCATGGTCTGGAAGAATGATTGCTCCTGAATGGCTCTAGAGACCGTGCATTGATGTAGTTTAATGGGCGCCCCTGATAACAGCCACAACTATTGTTCCAAACGAATGTGTGGGAAATATTTGAGCATTGGATTCCAGCAGCCACGAACAAGGTGACAGTGTTTCAAACATTGGGGAAGTATACTGAAATTTTAGAGTTTGGCCCTTTCATCAGAGAGTGTTCCTCTTCTTGAAATGAGAAAAGAAAAAGGTTCCTAAAAATGTGTAAAGGTAAACTGTGGTGATGATGAGTGCTGATTGATACTTAAAAAAAAACTTATAATGAAATTGGGGAAATTCATGTTCATAGATTTGAAACCCCACTTCCCTAGGATGAGACTCCTTTAAAGTTTAAAGTTCAAAGACGTGTAACTTTCCAGTGAGATAGCGACTGCGGATGCAATTACTCTGATTCGGGACAGATCCATTTGCTGAGTTGCTGGTACGTTAAATCTGGTAATTACAAGTGTTAAAGTCAGTCTTTTTATATAGGTGCAACCAGCTGGTGGAGAAACACCCATCTATAACAAGGAGGACACCATTTCCCCAAGGGAGCTGGAAAACATCAGCTACAAGGTAATGAATGTTCAGTGAGCTTAGACCTCCCTTTAAGTCACTTATCTGTAGGCTAATATGTGCATGCTCAATACTGACATGTAATTAAAGGCTAATTTACTATTCAGTGAATAGTAAATAGTGGCTGCATTTCTACTAGTGTGAATAGTATTCAATAGCCACTTCACAACTGTTTTTGTTTGTGTAACCTTTCCAAATTTCACTATTGCATGATAATTCAAAGGACTGTCAGCAGTCTTGTGACCAGAAAATCGCAGGTTTGATCTCCTTGTGGCAGCTTGTTAAAACCTGTCTGTTGTCCTGAAGCTGGCTACTGGTTGCCCCTGTGTCCTCAGCCCTCTGTTTCCTGATGACACTGTGTCATATATACTCTCTGATAACATGAAGGTGCTCATAGTGCTCCTCAAAATAGAAGGTCATATTTGGACTTGTGTATGGCTTTAATGCCCCAGTTAAATACAGACATCCGAACATAAGTGAGTGATGATCATCCTAGTATCCCTCCTAACTCCCTCAGCTCTATTTCTCTCCCCCTCTCTTCCCCTTCCCTGCCTCTCCCTCTCTCTCTCTCTCTCTCCCTCTCTCTCTCTCTCTCCCTCTCTCTCCCTCTCTCTCTCCCTCTCCCTCTCTCTCTCTCTCTCTCTCTCTCTCTGACAGTGTGTAAGGGGCGGGGCCACAGTGCGTTGAGAGTGGCCAGAGGCAGGCTGCTGTAGTAGTACAGCCAGCGTGTCAGACAGAGGGACAGAGAGCAGACGCGTGGATACGGAGCACAGGCACCTAGAGCTTTAAACACTATCGCCTCTCTTGTGGATAATCTTTCTGGCTCTTCCTGGAGGAACTGGATCTGGCTGTGTGTGTGTGTGTCAGGACCTGAAAGGAACGCTTTTCCCGCTGAACTTCAGAGGAGAGTTTCACTCCACTTCACTTCACTGCTGTGTGAGACAGAGAGAGTGAGTACTACTAGTCTTATTGAGCCGTACTCTTCTGTTCATTCACTGTGTGGTGGTGCAGTGGCTGCATGAATCATTGATGCAGTGATAATGCCAGGCGTCTGGTTACCTATTGAAACAATGCTGCTCCCTGTTGGGAGAATGATCAACTTGATTTGAGTCAGTCCAAGTGGCTAACAGACTGTTTGAGTCAGTCTGCGTGGGGCTTGTTGTTGCTCTCTAACGGGGCAAAGTGGGTGTGAGCTGACACGAGACAGCCTCCTCCCTCTCCAGTAAGCCTTTATCACAAGGTGATAGCAGGGCAGGGGGGGGGGGGGGGGGTCATTAAATACTGTGTGTGTGTGTGTGTGTGTGTGTGTGTGTGTGTGTGTGTGTGTTGTGTGTCTGTCTGTCTGTCTGTCTGTCTGTCTGTCTGTCTGTCTGCATGCTGGCTTGCATGTGTGTGTGGGTGACTGTGTGTATGTGTACCGTTGCATTAAGAGATGTTGATCTTGGACTTATTTTCTTTGGAAACACAGCTATTTACCTGGGTGTGTTCGTACGTGAAGGCTTGCAGACCGGCTGTGAGTGTCTCGGCAGTGCTTTTCCAACTGGACGTGATGGTGTGATGGCTCCCTCTCCCTGGCTCTTT
>NC_139636.1:26606481-26646481 GCF_964638095.1 Poromitra crassiceps
AAGAAAGAAAGAAAGAAAGAAAGAAAGAAAGAAAGAAAGAAAGAAAGGATAAGGTGATGCTGGTGGTAATGGGGTTGATGATGTGGTGCTGGCAGTGCAGCTGCAGGGCACTGAGGGCAGAAGGCTTCAGGTGTTACGCTGTGAAATCCAACCCTCTTAGCCTCATTCTGTTGGCAGCATTGGGGACTGATGCCAGTTTGTTAGACGTGTGGGATGTTTAAAAGGTAGAAAACGGACATGGAAAAGTGTAGGAAAAGTCAGCGAAAGAGGTCAGCCATTTTTCCGGTGAAATTTTGAATTTGACAAAGTGAAATGTGTGAAACGATGATTTGACATTTGACATTCTGGGGTGCCTGGCTGTCAATAGTAGTTCTCAGGTGGAAAATCAATCTCATTGTCACCTCATATAGCCTCAGGAAAGCTTGATATCCCCCTTAAAGGCCAGTCCATCTGATATAGTACACTATCCTCTCTGGCGTACAACAGGACAGCTGGACATGAGAGATAACCCTCGCAACCAAGCTTTAGCAAACACAAATACTGAACTGATCAACAGACTACCCAACAGAGTCAGAATAAAGAGGTGCTTTCATCCACTTTTTTTGGCCCTCCCAAAACAAGAAGGCGGAATAATGAATGGTTCTATCTCATTTGTGACAGAGAGAGTTCTGTTTTGCCATCTCCTATATGGAGATTCCTCTGTCTGCTGTGGATTTCCAAGGAGAAAAGCCTGTCTGTGCTGACCTTGGCCTGCTGTTTTCTTTTGGTTTGATCCACAAAGAAAACAGCTGGCGGGAGCATTGTGGATAGCGGGGCCCTGACAATGAGCTGTCTGTATGATGCTGTCACAAAGCGTTGGGCTCGTTGGTAAAGGATGGTGCCCGTTATATCAATAAGCCCAATCCACACTCCATTGAGCCACTACTAACACGAGAGGGAGATGAAAATATCCGTTAAAGGAACACTCCGCCCATTTTCAACCAGCTTTGTATCATTAGAACATCAGTAGTATATCAGAAAACTCTAAACGGTTTTGAAGTCTGTCATTTAATTTGACAGTTATTGAGTGTTAAAGTGTGGACCAGTGACATCACTGGTCCACACTAACTCAAATTAATAACTCCTTAACTCAAATCATCTCTCAATAACTGTCAAACTATTCATCATTCATCTAGTTTGACAGTTAATGAGAGTTAATTTGAGTTAGTGTGGACCAGTGATGTCACTGGTCCACACTTTAACACTCAATAACTGTCAAATGAAATGACCGACTTCAAAACAGTTTACAGTTTTCTGATATACTACTGATGTTCTAATGATACAAAGCTGGTTGAAAATGGGCAGAGTGTTCCTTTAATGACATGTCAAAAGATTGAGAGATGAATGTCAAAATGTGTATTTAGTGCACAGAATTAACTTGTCGTTTGGATCCTAGGCAAATTCAAACTGACTTATGCATAAGCATTCTGGATGCCAGTCTTCATCGTGTGCCATTATCTGAATACACTCACAGCTACTTTGCTGAGTAGGCCTGAATATCACTGTTGCAAAGTTGATGTCACCACCACTGAAACAGCACTGTCAGCATATCCCAGGGGCATTTTCTCAGCGTTAGTTACTCTGATCCTGCTTCTTCATCTGTTTATATAGGCAGGTTGAGGTGTGTGTGTGTGTGTGTGTGTGTGTGTGTGTGTGTGTGTGTGTGTGTGTGTGTGTGTGTGTGTGTGTGTGTGTGTGTGTGTGTGTGTGTGTGTGTGAGAGAGAGAGAGAGAGAGAGAGAAAGAGTCAAACTATAGGCTACTGTTTGTCTGACAAGTGCAATGCATAGCTGTGAATTAGATCACAATTTAGATCATGTAGTTATTTCTTGTAGGGAAATTCAGGAATGTAGACTTCAGTCCAAATATAGTGTTGCCTTCCAAGACTCAAGTGCTAAGCTCAGTGCACTACCACAATATAGGGAGGATAAATTACACTAGGCCCCATAAAACACAACACTGACCCCCCTAATTATTGTGGAGGAAAGAGAAATGGCATACAAATGAGAATGTTTTGGTCTGAAGAATTTTTGTAGAACCTGCTGGGCGAATAATGTTGCTGTAAAATGGTACAGTTTGTTAAATTAGCCTAAATATTTGCCTCCCAAAATAGCATATCACAGAACAACAGTTTTGTTTGTGGTTACCCAGAGGAAGAGTTTTGAAACCACTGGCTTAAAGCTGTACTTTATTTACTTAACCACAGCCCAATGATGATGTCTGTGACTTCCTGTTTGTTAGATGGACTTAGCTGGGGCAGTGTTGTAATGTCAGAAGTATTGACACACACACACAAAAAAGTATATATATATATATATATATATATATATATATATATATATATATATATATAATTTGACCGACTATTTTAGGGATGATCGTGTAACAATACATTGTGTGAGACAGTTAAAAATCAATACAGATGTGTAAAGATTTAAAAAAAAATCAGTTTTTCTTTTACAAAGAAAATGAATTATACATTCATTGCAAAGTTTGTGTTTTGAAATTATACCCTACCTCAGAAATAAAAAGGGGAGTCTTTAATTTGATAAAGAAAAGATACGAAAAAATACAATATTCCGGGGTTTTTGTCAAAGAAATAATTAAATAGTTTGTCTGCAATCTCATTTTATATTAACATTACATTTTAAAGAAAAGAGAGAGAAAATCGTATCCTGAACTCAGTATCGTGAATCGTGAAGTTGAGTGTATTACATACGCATACATTTTTTAACTAATAACTTTAGAATTGTTTAAGGAAAAGGGATTTTCTTTTTAAGCAGAAAATAGATGTCTGTGCAAGATTGACTGAGTTTGAGTATGATGAACATTTTTCCACCAACATTCATGGACCAAAGATGACCTGGAACTCTAAAACACCTTTTGTTCAGAAATCCATTTGAACGCCCTTCCCTCTCGCTTAAGCAATTCATTGTAGTGATTTGGAAATTGCAAAAAGTTCACGTGTCGTTTTCGGATGAATTGTTCAGCTCTAGTCGTGTCTGTGGTGACTAAAGTGAGTGAAAACAGGGTGAATAGCTGAGACGGAGGAGGGGGTGGGCTGTGTGTGGAGTGGCCGTGCAGCCACTCGTAACCTGAAGGTTAAACACAGGCCTTCAGGGAGTCCTCTTACTGTGTACTCACTGATGGGAACTCTGCAAACACGCATCCTGGGAGCCCAGCGGGCTCCTCTGTTGTTCCCAGTCCAGCACTGTGCCCTGATGTGGGAAATGACTGTGGACATGGAAGCTGGCCAGATCTCCATGTTTTCTCTACTGTCTCAGAGAGCCTCAGCTCTGCCTTTTAACCCATTGATACCTGATGCAGCATTTGTGTGTGAGACACAAATGAGGGATATACACGCAAATGCTGCATCAGGTACCTAGGGGTACGGTGGTGCAGTGGTAAGCGCTGTCGCCTCACAGCTCGAAGGTCCTGGGTTCGATTCCCACCTGGGACGCTGTGGGCGCTGGAGTTGTGACCCCCCCATATCTTCAGTGCCTACTGCCCAGGTGGGCTATCTCGTCGAAAGGGCCTTTCTGTGTGGAGTTTGCATGTTCTCCCCGTACCCCCCAGGGGGTTCCTCCGTACATAACCCCCCACTAAAAACATGCAGAAGATCGTCATCCGACCAGTGACGACAACATCTGAAGTTGGTCCAATGATGGTCCAATGAAGGTCCCCGGGCGCTGGAAAGAAATAGCGACCACTGCTCCTGGCCTGCCCCCTGGAGGAAAGGACAAGCCTGGATGGGTCAAATGCAGAGGACATATTTCACCGGCCACCGTCAGCATGAGTGTGTGTAGTGGCCGCATGCATGTGTTGTAGTGTGTTCGTGTGACAATAAAGACGGGCTGCCGTCTGAAATCGTGTTTAAATCGTGTTTAAGGTATCAATGGGTTAACCCATGTGAGCCGCGCACACAGTCACGTGAGGCACTTCAGCGCCTCCTCGTCCTCGCTGCCTTATTTTAACTGTACACACTCCCAGAAAGCATGCGGAGTATGTTTACACGTGGGTCAGCGTTTCTCATGTGCTGGTGTGAGAATTGCAAAATTGTCCTTTCGTCCCATCACCCCCTTCACTTCACAGCTGTTCCTCTCGCATGTCCCTGTTACGCGCATAATACGCCTTCTATTTTCATCCTGGACGGTATGCAGGACGCCTAAACTTCTCTGACGTTGGACCTATGGGACTGAACCGAGAGCGGTTATGTGACACGTCCAGCGAATTGTTGACGGCCGTTGGATATGTTTGTGTCCTTCCTGACATGAGTAGGTCTGATTAATGGAACCAGCCTTCAACCTAGCCTTGTTTAGCGGCCTCTGTCCCTCCCCCAGAGCCGTGATTCGATATCTCTCGGCATTCCGGGTTGTGGCCTTTACTCCACTAATGGTGCTACTGACCCTCTGAGACATTCCACCAGCAGCCCACTGACTGATCACACACGTCTAATTGCTTCACTGTACACAAGCCTTTTGATATCGCCGTACAGTAGCACACTTCCTTAAGGCGAGATATTTGATGTTGCATACCGGCCAGTTTAAATGCTGCCAGACCGAGTTAGATCAGATGGAAGGGGTCCGTCAATGGCCCATGTTCCCCAGCGGAGCTAAGGGCCTAAGTAAGTAAAGTTAGAAAATAAATAGAGTCCGCACACTGATATTTGTCAGCTCCCAGGTCCAACGGTCTTCATCGTTCTGATGAAGACCGTTGGGTCGAAACGTTAAATAAACTGACCTGGGAGCTGACAAATATCAGTGTGCGGACTCTATTTTCTAAGTTTATTTGGCTTTTGTCCTGCACCTGACCTCCTTCAAGCGGATGTGCACGCCCTACTTCTTTCTTCTAAGTAAGTAAAGTAACTGGCAATTTTCACTCCTGCGCTGTAGGACAAACTTGTTCCCCTGTAACCTTGGACGTGAATAGTGTGTCGGCGCACATGTTTCCCAGTCGGACATCCCCGCTGATGGTTATGAATGAGAAATGTGCAAAGAGGATGACAGCGAGGAAGAGTGATGCTGGTATTTAGTCATTTCTTGCATAGCTGGAATCCACAAAGGCCCTGTTTAGACCAGGCTGCGATATGAATCATCCAGTTAGTTGTACAGACTCTTTGGCCCAAAGGGAAATCAGACAGCGTGTTTCTGGTGTACTCTGTCCACGTGAATCCATTTTGCCTGTTGTTGTTGTTGTGGCTTCTTCTGTCCTCTTCTTTTTCTTCTTCTTCTTCTGTTTATTTTTACGGCGGGTTCTGGCTTCTTCTTGTTTATATGATGCCGTTGGTATGCGAATGAGTATGTACTTCCGCTTACGCAGGGGACATCAGTTGAGTAAGGCAGTCCTTCAATGTTGCCCAGGACACATTGTGTACACACACACACACACACACACACAAGAATGTGGCCACATGCGGCCCAGACCAACTCCGAATGTGCGATCAGATCTCAATGTGTCCTCAATGCATCTTGGTTGCATTCACACATCTACTTAAAGCTGTCCATGATCACCCTAGACCAGGGGTTTACACTGCAGGCCTCCCGTCGGCCCTCGGACAAAGCCTGGAACCCCCCCACCCGCAGTTTACTTGCTTAGTTTTGCTTAATTCCTAGATGCCTCTGGGATCGTGATTATGTTATTTGATCCCATAGAGTAGACACTCAATGATTGAGCCAAGATAGCCTCATATTGCTGTTTGACTTAGACTACATTGTCTTGTTGTTTTATTCATCTCTTTAACTGTCTCCAAAGCAGAGCTGCTCTGCTCTGTGTTCCCTGCCTGGCATCTTCCTGCATGAGAGTGATGCAGGCCACAGCTCCAATGTCTCACCATCCCTCGCCATGAAGTCAAAGGCTTTGTCAGATATGTGTTTCTTATGGTAATGCAGAGGAAACCTGACTTTAGTTTGACATGCGTTAGGTTGTCAGGTTATGACCCAGTTAGCAGCAGAGGTTTACAGACAGTTGTAGCAAAAAGATACTGGATTTCCTTTTTACAAAATCCCTTGACAGACTTTATGGCATGGTAACATGATGTCTTTTGCCCGATGCCTTATGCCTCTAGTCGTACAGCTAGAAATCGAGATCGGGTTAAATGGAACCGGGGGCCACAAGACGGCAACGGTCTAAAAGCTTCCTGTGGCATAGCGCAGTGTGTAAGCCCAAGCTGGCAGACAGGCTGGCAGGGCAGATGTTTTAGGTGAGAGGCAGAGGAGATAGTGCCGTGTGAATAATTCATCGGATGGGATTGAAGACGTGATATATTAAGACACAGCGCGAGCCATCTCGTGGCCTCTTCCAGCATTTTTCTGTGCAGCGTGAGTTGGATCCCTGCATCTCCTCTTTCTTCCTGGCAGTTCTCCACCAGCGTCTGGGCAGTCCTGCAGGCAGTTATAGATATGCTGCTTCTGGGTGTAGCGAGGTCCTCCAGACATCTGGAGGGGGTGAAGCTGCTTAGCATGCAGGTGCAGTAGAAGCTCACAGGAAGTAACACTGTTGATGCTTCTTTTTTCTTCTTCATGAGACTTCTGCCGTGGGTCAGTGGGTCTCATTGGTTTAGGTGACAGAGAAAGGATCCGTGCTGCTGCTACCCTACAGCACAGCATATTATCTCATCTGGTCTGTCTCTGCTTTCACAGAATGAGATGCGCTGCATATAAAGTAACCCTCTTCTGATTTATTGGGTCGGTGACACTCGGTGGTTTTTCAAGTGCTGGTTCATTTGTCAGTTTGATCTCCTGTGTCAGATTTCCCGGTGAGTTAGACTAACTCAGCCATTCCCAGCCTGTGGGCCGCGAAGGTATTGCAAGTGGGCCGCCGAAACATTTGAGAAACATTGCGATCTTCATGATTTTCTTTTAATGATTATTACAGTATTATTATGTATCGCATGCATTTCTCCATTGTGGAATGATACCATTATTTACTTTGTAATCAATGATTTGTTAATTAGGCCTAAAAAAAAATAAAGTTTGGTTCCGGTTTCCGACCGACCCTGTCAATTTACGTGCGACCCAATTTATTTTATGAGCTTGTTGATTTGACGGTGGCGCTAAGGGGCAGAGTTTGCCACTGCGCGAAGGTGCTTTTCGCTACGGATACTTTAAAACGAAAATGGCATGGAGGGAGCATGACCGACATGTCCTTTGTGTCGCTTCTCTGCCCATGCAGCAGCGTGCCAACCAGAATTGTGAGTTTGGGGTTAACATCGTTTGAAAACGTGCTTCAGGAAGTTAAACAGTGCGCTTGTATATTCGTATCAGCAGCCGGCAAAGTGGACAGAGCTGACAAATGGACGGATATTGCCAGCGATGTGGTGTCGACCCCCACTCAGCAGCTTGGTTCGCTCGTCAGTGGCTTCATGGCTACGTTTCAATTCAGGTATTTAGCACTGAAGTGCACGGCAGAACCTCAGCCCTCGACAGCTCAAAGTACCGCTCCGTCCGCCTTCGAGATACTGTTTCGTGCACAGCAACGTACTCATTTGCCCCCGCCGAAGGTTGCACAGACGAAAAAAGAGGAGCTAAAAAATGACATTCTGGAGAGCCTGCGGACCCGGGGAGTGGGCTTTTCTCTTCCAGAGAGCACAAACCAGAGCATGTGTGTGCGCGTGTGCGTGCATCTGTGTGCGTGTGCGTGCATGTGCGTGCGTGCGTGTGTGACGTGTGTGCATCTATCCCTTGCTGCCACTGAAAATAAAATAAAAAAATAAAATAAAATAAATTCCCTACCGACCCTCACCTCAACTGACAACCAACAGGAACCAAACTTATTTTTTTTTAGGCCTTAGCCTATTGCAGTCTGTAGACAGCCCCTCACCTTTGGTTTTTGGTTTCTGTGTGGTGCTGATGTATGGACAGCTCTTTTTATCGTTAAAATAAAAAGTGCTCTGAGAACACATGTGGCCTGAGAACACATTATGTGGCCTCCATACTGTTTATGGTCAGATGTGGGCCACAAACATTTTTGAGATTTTCAAGTTGGGCCATCATGAGTCAGAAAAGGTTGGGAAGGAACCACTTCTCTAACTCACCACTGCTCTAACTCACCACTGCTCTAACTCATCACTACTCTAACTCACCACTGCTCTAACTCACCACTGCTCTAACTCATCACTACTCTAACTCACTACTGCTCTAACTCACCACTGCTCTAACTCACCACTGCTCTAACTCACCACTGCTCTAACTCACCACTGATCTGACTCACCACTGCTCTGACTCACCACTGCTCTAACTCACCACTGATCTGACTCACCACTGCTCTAACTCACCACTGATCTGACTCACCACTGCTCTAACTCACCACTGCTCTGACTCACCACTGCTCTAACTCACCACTGCTCTAACTCACCACTGATCTGACTCACCACTGCTCTAACTCACCACTGCTCTAACTCACCACTGCTCTAACTCACCACTGATCTGACTCACCACTGCTCTGACTCACCACTGCTCTAACTCACCACTGCTCTAACTTATCACTACTCTAACTCACCACTGCTCTAACTCATCACTGCTCTAACTCACCACTGCTCTAACTCACCACTGCTCTAACTCACCACTACTCTAACTCACCACTGCTCTAACTCACCACTGCTCTAACTCACCACTGCTCTAACTCACCACTGCTCTAACTCACCACTGCTCTAACTCATCACTGCTCTGACTCACCACTGCTCTAACTCATCACTGCTCTAACTCACCACTGCTCTAACTCATCACTGCTCTAACTCACCACTGCTCTAACTCACCACTGCTCTAACTCACCACTGATCTAACTCATCACTGCTCTAACTCACCACTGCTCTAACTCACCACTGCTCTAACTCATCACTACTCTAACTCACTGGGAAATCATGCATGCTGGCATGAACAAATACATTCAAACTGTTAGAGTGTATTTCGTCATGCCAGCATGCAGCAGGATCTAAAAGTAAATAAAGGATAGAGGACTTTATGATATTTTGAAAATGGCCATACAGTAGATACAGAGAAATGTGCTCTTGGCCTGATCTCCACCCTCTTGATTTGTCTACGTGCCCTCACTCAAATCAGTTGAGTTTTACGAGCAAACAATCCTCTGTTTATTTCAGACCCTTCTCATGGGACAAATCAGTCTGCTTAAAACATAATGATAATGTCATGAATCACTTACCCTGCTCCACAGGGAGGTCAGAGCGGAGGGTAAGCTACTGTACAGATCAGCCCCCCAGGCTTGTGGGAATCCACCAGTGACTTGCTCAGGGACACTTGTGTGTGCAGAACAGACACAAGAAGACTAGAATGTTCTCTCTAAGCTCTTCCTCACCCTGCTCCCCAGAAACATGTTGCTATCAGAGGACGGACTTAATCCATTGCTGGGTTAAGGAGCTAGTGCACTTCTGTTTGCCCATGCTGATTTCACTCACCCTACATAGGACTTGAACCCACGATCCCCCAGCTTAGGAGGCCAACTCCTTATCCATTTGGTCACTGATGCGTTGCGGTCCTGCTTCACCCAAAGCTTCATCTGACTGCAATATAGCGAGATGGCTTATTATTACTTGACAATGCAATGTCATAGTATAAATCTCTCCGTGTCTGTAATGAGGTTGCAGACGAGCACCATGCTTTGACTCGCCCTGACTCGTAAACTGTGAAAGTAGGTGACGATGTCTGAGGACTCGGCTTTTCCCGCCACACATCATTTCACCTCCATCTCTCCGTGACATCGGCTCACCATCTACACGCCCCCGGCCGGCGGCGGGGGCCGGAGCGCTGTGTGGACGTGTTCAGGACTCTGATTGGATGGAGCTCAACTTCAAGGGTCCATTTGAAGTTCATCCCTTCATTCCACCTTAACGAGGTAGAAGCAATTTGGCAATATTACAAATGCCACAAGCTGCAATGTGATTTCTCTATTTTTACTTTTTACTTGTTTACTTTTTTACCCAACAAGAGTCAACTCTTTTACACCATCTGCACAAGAAAAGTTGACCAAATCATGTGATATAGGATATATACCCGTATACGTGCAGCAGCCTACTACACTGAACTCTGTCATCTGATAGGCTGCTAATCCCCTTATTATGCTTGTCTGGTTAAATAGAGCAGTCAGTCAGCCTTTAAATCACCTAGCCTAGGGATCAATGTGAGCCCCATATGTTTCTAGCGGGCTAGGCTGTGTGCAATATGTTTGAAACCACCAGGAATAAACAAGACAAAAAACGAGCTTCTTGGAAGATAGGAGCAGAGATTTAATAGCGAAGTATAAAGTGCATGTGTACTTCGCTATTAAATCTCTGCTCCTATCTTCCAAGAAGCTCATTTTTTGTCTTGTTTATTCTATTTTTGGCCTGCTGAGCTTTCTTGCGCCACTTTTTTTTGCTTCTTCCTGAAACCACCGGGAAAGATTTAAAGTATAAGCATGTGAAATTAGGCCTAAAATGAGCAACACTAGTTTGACAATTTTGCTTGTCTGAGTGGGAAAAGACTGCAGGGTTCGGCCGGCAAGTCGATGTTTTGAGTGACAAGCGCTGATCTCCCCCTTATGGTTTGTCAGATAGGCTGCCCTGTGCCCTCATAGGTCAAATCTGGTCGTCTAGGATGTCGCATGTCAATGACTGGAATTTACCCTAAATATCTGTGTTGTAAGATTCAGAAGATAGCTTGGATGGCTGGGATACCAATGCCTAAGTGACTCCTGAAGATTTGGAGTGAGGAATGCGCAGCTTGCTATTGATCTCTACTAAGTGAGGTCACTGCATGTGGGGGGGCAACCGCCCCGCACTCAGACCCCACATAAAGGGGACAGCCACCCCCCACCGAGACTTTCTACATGTGGCCTGTCTGCTCAATGAAGAGAACCAGGGGGATTTAGCTGGTGCTCGATATCAACCTTTCACACATGTTGTTGAGGCTGTAGCCAGAGGAGAGAAACGGATGAACCGCTACAACCACAGGCACCGGCAAGTCAAGTGCGTCTCTGCCATCTTTGTTGGCCCAGGATCAGCCGTACATCATTTGCATACTCTATATATCAGCAAATGGATTCTGTGAACCTGACTTGGAGGAGAATATCAAGCAGGCAGTCTTTACACTGTTGACTTTAGGATTCCCTCAAAGTAGCCATCAGAAAACATAATTGACTTTTTTTTTTAATGTCTTGCCCCCTGTATCAGGTAAGCACCATAGTAGGTCTAACTGACATGTACAGCCTTGTGCATCCTGTCACTTTCACTGGCTCGACCTGGGGTGTTACTAGACTCTGAGCTGTGCTGCTGAAGGCGTGTCAGTACTTGGTGTCATGATGGGCATGTGGAGAGGTGGAGAGGTGGTCTTTTATCAGTCGTACACAGTGATGGATGGGCTCAGCTCTCAGCCCAGTGGCCTGCAGCCGGAGCTTCTGTCCGAGCCCCTAAGCTACTGGAATGCGTGCAGCTTCTTGCTGCGCACATCAAGGGAGCACAGCCATGCTGCTTTGTTTACAGCCTTTCAAGAATGCCACACCATCCTAATCGATTTCAAAGTGGACAAATATTTCAATTGGGTTTAGCTGCCTCAGCACATAATGAAGCCTTTATTAATTCAAATGCATTGTCTGATTACTGAATGTGAATAGTATTGCTTTTTTTTTGTTTGTTTTGTTTAGTATATATTCTAGTGTTTATTCTGATCTTAACATGCTTTTTTTTTTTAGATTTCATCCTTTGATCAAGGAAAAGCTAAGCATGAAGGTTTACAAAATTAGATTTTTAAGTTATTAATCTGAGCACATTATAATTACTAAATATATTGCAGTTTCATGTTTGATAGGCACGATAATTACACTATAACAAGGCTTAGCAGCACACTGTTTCTACAACTGTAGTTGTGTATCATTAGCCTTCCTATCAAGTTACTGACAAGAATGAACGAGATAAGGCAGATAAAGCAGCTGAGGTGATGCCATGTTATCAGCACTCAGTCAATCAGGGTCAATATTTCACTAGGGCACGATGCTGAAGGAATTCTATGGCAAGATCAATCCAAACAAGTGGAGACTGGGAGCAAGTGTTTCAGCAGGCTTGACCTACTTACAGCAGCCAGGGTTTAAACAGCTCCTCACCTGTGTCTGGCAGACGTCAGGACCCCTCATAAAAACACCAGCTCTCCATATCTTACACAGTGCTGAGAAGGAGAGAAGAGAGCCCCCCCACCCCCCCACCAACAAAATACTGTACATAATATATATCCCTCCATAAAATCCTTGAGGTTATTATTGTGAATAGTTTAATCATTGTTTCGTCATAAATGTGCAACAAGTGGTTTGGGATGTGATCAAACCTGTTGACCGACGTGCTTTGTTCAGTGATCCCACGATGTTTAGTGAAGGACAGTGTGAACTGGGAAGCCAGTGGTCCTGGTACCCATCCTGAAAGCTCCAGCTCCCTGTGTGTCATGGAAAAAACAACTGCAAAGAATGTTCCATAGTGTAGCCTCATTGCTACAGTAGAGCTTCATATGTGCATCTCATCACTAGCCTCTAAAATGGACGTATTCCCATTCAGTAGAAGACCTACAGGGAACTCGACAGAAATGCTCTTCCTGTCCTAATTCTGCACGGATAACTGATGTTCTGACCTTTCTATCAGGTGTTAGCAAGGATGGAAGAGTTAAAGGGATAGTTCACATTTTTTAAAGTCTAGCTCTGGAAAGTTGGGCAAAAATGAATACAAGGTCAATGTATTCACGGTTCTGTATGTACAAGCTGACTGAAGCTCACAAAAATTTCATCCAAAGTGCACACACACACACACACACACACACACACACACACACAAAGTACATTTCGCTCAGCTGGTACACACTGTACAGGACCGTGACCCCATTGACCTTGCATTCATTTTTTCCCAAATTCCCAGAGCTACTATGAGGAAACAGGATGGATTGTGCTGAGAAAGAACTCTACCAATCAACATTAAACACGATTTAAACACGATTTCAGACGGACAAGCCCGTCTTTATTATCACACAACACACTTCAACACATGCATGAACACACTACAACACATGCATGAACACACTACAACACATGCATGAACACACTACAACACATGCATGAATACACTACAACACATGCATGAACACACTACAACACATGCATGCGGCCACAAACACACACTCATGCTGCCGGTGGCCGGTGAAATATGTCCTCTGCATTTGACCCATCCAGGCTTGTCCTTTCCTCCAGGGGGCAGGCCAGGAGCAGTGGTCGCTTTTTCTTTCCATCGCCCGGGGACCAACTTCGGATGTTGTCGTCACTGGTCGGATGACGATCTTCTGCATGTTTTTAGTGGGGGGGTTATGTACGGAGGAACCCCCTGGGGGGCACGGGGAGAACATGCAAACTCCACACAGAAAGGCCCTTTCGACGAGATAGCCCACCTGGGCAGTAGGCACTGAAGATATGGGGGGGGGTCACAACTCCAGCGCCCACAGCGTCCCAGGCGAGAATCGAACTCAGGACCTTCTAGCTGTGAGGCGACAGCGCTACCGACTGCGCCACCGTACCCCTACATACCGTACATCATCATTGGTCAGTAGTAAATAGGACTAGACTTTAAAAAAAATTTGAACTATCCCTTTAATTTGCATCAACTTCCAAGTAGTCTCTCAAGCCAATCTATCTCTTCCACAATCTTTGAAGGACAGTCTGTACTTCAGCCCATTAAAATTTGGATGGAGGAAGTTATCGTCTTCCAAAGAACAAGTGCAAACCTTTAGACCATGGCGCTTTCTTTCCCTTCCCCCCGAACACCACCCATATCCCCCTAGCCACTACTCCTACCCACCCCTCGAATCCTGACTCTCTAGCACCTTCCTATCCCTAGGGCCCCTTTTCCCTGCCCCCCCTCCAAACACCACCCATATCCCCCCTTTTTTTTGTACAAGAAGGTATAGTTGCAAGCCTTGCCACAACCTTATGTATATAATTATTCTCCTCATATGCATTTCCAAAAAGATTTATATCGTGCATTGGCATAATACGCATTGTACAGTCCTGTGCACTGGCCAAATTTAAGAATAAACATATTTGCAGTGTAAGCAGTAGCGCCGTCTAGCATTCCCTTTTCATTGCTATGCAAGCAAATGTCAGGGTATATTGTCTAACCCAGAAAAATGGAAATGCTTTCTCAGGAGGATGCAAATCAATTGCAGATGCAATTGTTTGAATCTCAACATCAGAAACGTCTCATTGTATGGAAATTGTAGCATATCTGGGCAGTATAGGAGACACAGGCTCTGATTCAGAGTTGGTGAATGCAAGTAATGTGCCTATATATCCTTCAGCCAAGAAAGAAGTCAGAGGAAACACTCATATTCTGACTCGTACAGTAGCTCTCAGCAGGGCGGCTCTCACACCTGCCTACTGGGTGCCAAGTTTCTGACATGAGTATGGTTTTTCTTTGCTCTCGGCAAGCCTGTGGCACTTCCCTTTAAGAGAAGCACTAGCCTTTCATTTTGAGAAATGTTACAGGCCTAAAGAGATCCAAAAGTCGAAAAATGCGAGCACACTCGGAGAGTGAACAAAGAGGTCCGGTGCACGGCACGAGTACAAATTAAACAAGAAAAAAGCCAGCACTCAAAAAGTCCTTTTTAAGATTTAATTTACCTCAGTCAGGAATACAGCTGCACATACATGTTTCGGCCGTACGGCCTTCTTCAGTGTGGTGAAGAAGGCCGTAGGGCCGAAACATGTATGTGCTGCTGTATTCCTGACTGAGGTAAATTCAATCTTAAAAAGGACTTTTTGAGTGCTGGCTTTTTTCTTGTTTAACAGGCCTAAAGAGAAACATAGCCTAGATCAAAAAAAGGCCTAAAGTCTCTGTCGTATTTGCAATTATATGATAGCCTTTAATTAACTCGCATTATCATATGTACTGAAGCATTGTATATTGTTTGTTCATTAGACCTATGATAGTCAAATAATATCAGTTAAGCGAAATAAAATCAAGCTGTTGACTTGATAGAGGGTATTGATTATAGAGGGTCTTGATTGGCTGATTAAAAGCACTCAACACAACTCTTTCTGGGCAAACGGCCTGCACATAATGGAGCTTCGGGGCATGATGAGACTGAAGTCTGAATGCACAAACTACATGCGCTTATTTCATGTCCAATACCAATAAGCTATAACGCAGTCCTATAAAGACTCCATAGACTGAAAGGAGAGATATAGAGGAAGTGGTGACTGGTTTAAAGAGTGACTTTTAAGCCTTTAGATGATTGATAAATGCTTTGTGCAAAAAGGAATGACAATTGAATATTAGTAAGGTGGTTTGAAGTGCGTAACAAAGCAGAAAGCAGTGAATACTCTGTACTATATGATGGATGTTACCTAACCCTGTCAAAACCAAACAGCCATCCCAGCCTGGAGAATCTTCATCCATTTGAATGAATTCCTAGTGCTTTCTCAGGTTCACACATGCTACTGGATTCACACAGCATTGTTCTGACACTACTGCTGCGTATATCCAACTGATACGAGGCGCTTTGTTATCTTTCCTGGAGCAGGTGTTTAGTCCTATAGGTTCTTCAGGTGTAGGTGTTGCCTTCCACAATGCAGGGTGTGACAAGAAGAAAACAGAGTGCAGAAAAGAAATAGGCCACTTCAGCGAGATCAACACGGTAGACTGCTTCCTAAAAGTGGATCCGCTTACACGGAAAACCATCTGAGAGTACAGCGGCAGGAGGTTGCAAAACCTTTGCCAAATTCTCCTCAATCCCTCAGTATTTACCGTGTTATGAAAGTGTATTTCATGACAACACATGGGAGGTTTTAATACCGGTTTATGCCCTGTCTGATGGGTTTTAATCCAGGTTTATGCCCTGTCTGATGTGTTTTAATCCCGGTTTATGCCCTGTCTGATGTGTTTTAATCCAGGTTTATGCCCTGTCTGATGTGTTTTAATCCAGGTTTAGGCCCTGTCTGATGTGTTTTAATCCCGGTTTATGCCCTGTCTGATGTGTTTTAATCCAGGTTTAGGCCCTGTCTGATGGGTTTTAATCCAGGTTTATGCCCTGTCTGATGGGTTTTGACAGGCAGATTGGGCTCGAGTGCCAGGAAAGAGGGGGGCAAAGTCACTGCAAAGTCACTGCAAGTCACTTGACGCACACAGAAGTAAAGATCTCATTGAAAGTCTGTCTTGTGAGAGTAATGAGTCTGAAGTGATTTCCATGCCCATACAAGTAGGCTACCAGTAATTACACTTCAGTTGCATGTTACAGAGATGACCAGCGATATGAACGTTTTCACTTTAAAGAAACAAGACGTGCCATTGGCCCTTTCTGGTTGCTCCTTTTTGACCTTTCTCCTCTCCCCTACTGCTTCGGGTCCTGATGGCGATAGCAGGCCTGGCGAGTGGCGACAGGCCTAGCAGCAGCACAGCTACTTTACATTTCATCAGTGAGCTTCTTCTGCTGGCTCCACACACATCTGCTATGGAAATTTGCGCAGGGGCGGAATGGAATGAAACGGAATATCATTTCAAATATTATTTTTCACTTGTGAGAGCTGGTTGATTTAGGCACTTGTGTAGGTTGCAAAGACAGAGGCGATGAAATATTCTCGTCCACTTTCACGGCCATATATTACATTCATCTATCAATACATTCCCGGTGACCAATGGCTTCAAATCGGAGCTTATTTTATGAGCATTCTTCAGCACTCTTGTGATGAAATTAACAACCTCCGACCATGTGTCACAAGCCCCAAGTGGTGACGCAAGCTTGATGAATTGAACTCCCCTGAACTTTAAGTTCAAAATGTCCCCTATCTCTGTTCAATAGTTTAATAAGATTTTAATTAGGCAATTAAAAGTCTTTGGAATAGCATATGGTCATAATTACTGCTGTATGGTTCACTCAGGGATGAATGAGCCATTAATTACTCTTTGCTGGGTCTGGGGACCGGACTTAAAATGGGTCGAGCGGGGAAGACAGGAGTAGGGTTTTTCTTTCTCCAGTCACCTAATCACAAGCACAGGCTGCAGAGTTTCCACTCGGTCACCGGGGAGCTGGAGAATCACTCTAACGGGAATGACAAACCGAGTTAGCGTAATGGGGGCAGTATCTAAAGGACAATGTGTGAATACCCTTCTCTCTGTTGCAAGTCCCAGATTGCTTTGTCACTTAGTCACTTTGTCCCCGATACTTAAGCTTTGGCACGAGCTACTGTCTCGTGTCTCTTACTCACAGATAGGTATCTTTAGATGGGGGTGTGAGTGCTTGTGAAATAACCTGAGCGGGGGCCGGTGTAGAGGACTGTGTCAACACTGTCTGGTGAATCAGCCACTCTGTCCATAACGTGCTGCTGGCCTGGCCTGCTCTTCCATTTAAACCCCTCCTGACAGATGATCGCCTCCACCTCTCACCACATCTGCTGCTTCCTTCACACATCAGAGGCTCCTTCAGCAGCGTGGAGGTGGGTGGGTGGGGGGGGGGGACTGATGACGGGGTGGAGGCCACATCTGGGAGCATGTGACCCGGGTTACCCAGGTCCAGGTGGCGTGACGTATAGGTGGCCAATGTGTGTGTGTGTGTGTGTTTACAGGTGGCTTTCTAAGATGACAGGCATGCCAAGAGAGCCTTATTTATCAATCGACACTTTTCCAGTCAACAGGCCGTGCGTGGAATCCAGGCAGCCTTGACCCCTCCCTCTCTACTCGAATGGCAAATCCTGATGGCCGTGCCACCTGTTTCAGCAGTATAAGCAGCGCTGCTATTTATATTACTCGCAGAGTTGTATAAGCAGTGCTGTCATTGGTCAGGCTTTGTCATTCAGTAATATATGAGACGGTTTTATGCTAGGGGCTACCGTATTTTACAGGAAATGACTGGTAAAGAGCACTGGGAATTTCCCTTGTTTGGTTAAATATAAAACTTATTTCCTCCTTTGTGCCAGAAGTAATTTGACAGTGTGGGAAAGATAATATCCAAGGTTGATAACGCTTGATAGCCTTCCACTTTGCATGAAGGCTTCCTTCTGTTTAGCAGATTCCATTAACTCATATTAAATTATTTCCTATGAATGTAGCAAGAAATAAGCACTCGTTTTCACAGAGTTGCCTTTACACGAGTTTTTCAGTCTCTCAGCCGTGTGCGCCGCTAATGAAGCAGTTCTTCTCTTGTGTCAAGCATGGTAGAGCAGGGGTGGCCTGTGTGTGTGTGTGTGTGTGTGTGTGTGTGTGTGTGTGTGTGTGTGTGTGTGTGTGTGTGTGTGTGTGTGTGTGTGTGTGTGTGTGTGTGTGTGTGTGTGTGTGTGTGTGTGTGTGTGTGTGTGTGTGTGTGTGTGTGTGAACACAACACACTGCCTGTTACAATGCCAAGCTTATGTTTACCCCTGCTTCAGTGTGAGAGCCAACCACTATGCTTCTGCTAGCTGGAACAAATTGCCTGAAGACCTCAGATCTGCCCCAACTTTACTTACTTTTAAAAATAGACTAAAGACTTTTATGTTTACCGTCGCTTTTAACTGCTGACAGCTGTTTCTCAATCACTATTATACAATTGGTTTTAAAACATAGATGATTGCAATTACTGCTAAAAGCTGCAGGTCTGGGGGATGGTTCCGTAATACGGATATACTCACAAGAGGGTGAGGTGATGCGTCAGGAGGGACGCACGCGTAAGGGGAGCTTAAAAGAGGACACCGTACCCAGACCTGAGTTTTATGTGTGTGTAGTCATGTTTCTTATATAGTATGTCCAGCTCAGTGGCCTTGTGGTCTGAGTGTCTGCCCTGAGACTGGGAGGTCGTGAGTTCGATCCCCGGCCGAGTCATACCAAAGACTATAAAAATGGGACCCATTTGCCTCCCTGCTTGGCACTCAGCATCAAAGGGTTGGAATTGGGGGGTTAGATCACCATATGATTCCCGAGCGCGGCGCACACTGCCGCTCACCGCTCCCCCAGGGGATGGGTCAAATGCGGAGAACAAATTTCACACATTGTGTGACAATCAGTGGGACTTTACCTTTACTTTACTTTACTTTATGTCGGGGGACTAAATATAGATACATTGATTTATTCTATTATGCAAACCGAAGAGTCCTCTATAAGTTTTTAGCTCTTTTTGCAACTGCTGTGCCTGTTGCTTAATGCACTTTTTATACTCATTTTTAAAGTTTTGTTGTGATGCTTTTAAATGTCCATTTTATTCTCTTCTTTTATTCTTTTATTTTCCTGTCAACCATTTTATGTGAAGCACTTTGAATTGCCTCTGTGTATGAAATGTGCTATACAAATAAACTTGACTTGACTTGACTTGACTTGACTTGACTTGACTTGACTTCAAATCAATATATCTTGGAAATGGGGGGGAAATGATCGTGATTTTGCTGTTGGGCATTTTTTTTAAGGCAAGTTTGCGCTAACAAGGGCACGGAAATGTAAAGTAAGCGCAAATATGAAGATGAACACAGGATGTTTTTAGGGGCGTGTGAGATTTTATATTTTGTTGTTCAATGTAATCACTGGCAAGCCAAGACGTCATTAGCATCTTTCCTTCTTCTGAGGTTTGAAATCTACAGCGCCATTTCAGCTCGCTCCATGCTAACGTCGACCAGGAAGTCCCAAAAGGAAGTACAAATTAAACACCTTGAAAAGTCAATTAGAAAAATAGACTCAGCTGTTCCAGAAGCTCTCAGACAGTGACGATCATATTAAGTGGCGTGGTACATTGCCTGTACTAAAAAAAAAAAAAAACAGGTTAGGGTTTGGGTTAAGGTTAAATAGCAAAAAAGTTAAATGTGACTTCCGGTTTAATGTAGACTTTGAACACGCCAAGATGTGAATAGCAGCCTCTGACGTGAAAGCCGAGTGTTTTACTCCTCCTACTGTAGCACGAACAGGGAATGAGAACAGCCTGATGCATGATGTGGCTCTTTGTAGGACCTCAGCTACAGTATGTTTTGGCTCTTAGTGTCTGACTGGTTGGCCACCCCTGCAATAGAGCTTGATACATGATGTGACAGAGACAGAGAGTGAGCAATGACTGCTTGATTCAAGCCACTCTTCCCCTCGGCGGTTAATTCTTTTCACGGCATGGACTGTCAGAGCTGTTACTATTACTCACGTGGATGATAGGCTGGTGAGCACACCATCGGTCAAACAGTGAAGAGTCTTGTCACTCAGTTCTCTCCTCCAACCCAAAACCTCAAGAGACGTCTATTTGAAACCATCAACTTCTGTATACTAGGGCTGTCAAAGAATATTCTATTTGAATATTAAAATTAAAAGAATATTCAAATATTAAAATGTATATTAAATTTAAATAAAAAAATATATATATAATATATAATATAATAATAATATTCTTTTAATTGTAATTATATTTATTTATTTATTATTTATTTATTATTTATTTATTTATTTATTTATTTTTATTATTTTTTTTATTTTATTTTTTATTTTTTATTTTTTTTATTATTTATATATTATTTTCATTTAACCAAGTAAAAAATGGCTAAGAGGGCAACATAAAAACATACATCGTTTGCCTGGTTATTTAAAAACATTACAAAAGTGCAGGCTACTATTGTAGCTACTTGCTGACTGAATAAGTATGAAAAAAAAATGTTTATGTTGAAATAAAAAAAATATTATGGTCAAATGAACATACCAAGTACTTGCTCTGCTCAAGTAAGCTCTCTGGTTGTATTGGTTTGCCTTGCCATGAACTGAAAAAAAAAGTACCGTATTCAAATATATTCGAAAGAATACGTTTTGTTTAGAGGGAATATTCGAATATGATTTTGGGCCAATTTTCACATCCCTGCTGTATACTGTACAGCAGGGATACTCAACTTGCTTTGCCCGGGGGCCACTTTTGTGAAATGATAGAAGGCCAGGGGCCAGTTAATAAACAATCAATATACATTTTTCTGTAGCGGATTGTAGGTTTTTGGGGTGTCAGCCGGAGTTTAGTCTGACAATGTTGTGCACACCGGATAGTTAGTTAGGTTAAGTACATACATAAGTGCCTGGGTAGCGAGCAGATGGCGGTATTTGACAATTTAGCAGCTAAATCATAGATTATTGAAAGATATTCCATATTCCAGACTGAAATGCTATAACAGAAGTGGAGTATTGGCCAGAATGACATGAACATTGGACACTTATTCAGCGGGTATCTTGCATGTTGCATTCAGGTGCACTGTCAGATTTTTTTTTTTTTTTTTTTTTCAATTCCATCGCGGCCACACAGGGGGCGCCCGCGGAACGTATGTGGCACACGGGCCGCCCGCCAGTTGAGTATCACTGCTGTACAGTATGCTATGCTGCAGTAATCTAGCTTAACTTGATATGGGTGATAATGTAAAAAGCGGGCATACAAAGATCTTCTATGCTTATAAGAGATGCATGGCCCGTGGTATCATCCACAGAGCCAGAAGAGAGTCTGTCAGGCTGTGTCGTGAGTGAAAGGGATGATTCAGTACGCTGTTAGTGCATCATGGAGGAGAGAGCAGCGGAGTGCAGAGTTGCATATAGATTTCTATGCTGTCAGAGGGGCCCTTGTTCTCTCTCTACCTATCTTGGTCGGACTCGGCTTGATGGATGCTGGGTCTCTTCTTCTGTCTGTCACGCGCGCCCAAAATTGATGCTAGCTCCGCTGCTTGTTGGTCAAGTGGTGTCTCACTCCAAAATCGTTCCGCACAAAGGAGGCTAATGATGCTGATGGCTGCCCTCCCTGCTGGTGGGGCGATCTAACTGCGGCCTTGTCTGTTTTACTCGCCACGGTCCAATGAAAGCACATAGCCTCTATAGGCTCCTGTCAAAGCTTCAGACTGTGACCTAGCCTTTCAGATTGTCATCTTTCCAGCTTTAAAAGCATAAGCCTGTCATAATGTGACCGTTGGCCTGTTTTTAGTGATCATAATGAAATATACATCTAGACAGAGAAAGCTAGAAAACACACAGTACTTCCACTATGTCCTGCGGAGATGGGAAGTAACAAAGTATTTGTACTTAAGTAGAATTTTCAGGTATCTGTACTTTACTGAGTTTAGGCCTATTTATTTTTCTGACAACTTTTTACTTTTACCCTGTACTCCCTACATTTTAACACAAATATCTGTACTTTCTACTCCTTACATTTTAAAAACGTTTGTCTGTATCATCTCATCTCGCGCTCTCCAAGCTTTCACGTGATGCTACTATCGCTCCCTCTCTTCATGCGCAGTCTAGCTCGCTCGACCGCCTCTCTCTCCCTCTCTCTCTCTGTGTCTCTCTCTTTCTAGTGTGGTGTGGCACATCACATCGCCAATGCAGCCTAATGAGGGAGGAGTATAATTGTCATTTTAATCATTTTAATGAGATAATTTGAACTTTTGGGGGGGAAACACATATCACACAAATTATGAATCAAAGTAGATTGAATTTTGTAGTTGGAGTAGTAGTTTGGAGGGGATCTTTTAAGTTTAATAGTCTTCAAATTATATTAATGTTACATGAATTTCAGTTAGCATTGCACAGAAACAGCCGGTAGCAATACTTTTTTACTTTTATACTTTTGAGTACATTTCAGAGCATGTTCTTTTTCGTTCGTCTTTTTTTACACAAGTAACTGTACTTCTACTTAAGTAAAGAATGTGTGTACTTTTCCCATCTAGCATAAGAATGTCACACGTGACAACAAATATCTTGAATCTTGAACACTCGTGGTGAAGGTGCTATTCATTGTTGACATCTTAGCTCACTTGTATGTAATGGAGGTCTTTTTGATGTTGACAGTCTATACCAAAATAAACACAACACAAATACCTCAGTCAGTCAGGAGAAAGTAACTTAATGTGTCCTTTGCTACAGTACACTGTAAGTATTATTCCTAAAGGTTCTCCTTTGGGAGACTGCAGGGACGGAACAGTTAGCGTGTCTTTCAGTAAATCCCCCTGTGAGAATCTTAAGTGTGTCAATACAGAAGTATAAATAACCCATTTCTCTTCTTCTCTGGCATTAATCAAGGCATTCCTGCTCTTCCAAAATGCCGTCTACCCAGTTCAGATTTGGGGATGTCTGTGCTCACAGCTAGTGTCTCACTGCTCATTGACGAATAGCCAGGAGCTCCTTGATAGAAACCAGAAATAACTTCACTCGCTACCTTTTGCCATTGATTGCCATACCTCACATGAAACTGAACCCCCCCTCTTGGTTGTATTTAAACAGCGTGGTAGCTGTAATGGAAACACATCAGTGTTTGCAGATGTAGCTGGGATGTCTGTATCAAATTACCCTCTCACTGCGTTCAGCACAACAGCAGCATCAGTACGTGCCACATGACTCCACTATTGGGATAGCTGTCTTGTGGTTTCATTATATCCGAAGAGTGATTGTAGGAGTTATGTGGACAAAGGAGTTAGCCAGTGTCAACTCTTAAATGGCAAGGACAACTAAGACGAAATATCATTGATCCATATTGATTTGACACGCGCTGAAGCAGTGGGCCTGTGCAAACATTTAGCAGAGTTCCTTTGGCTTTGGGACCGTATATCTCCTTAAAGTCCTCACCACAAATGACATAATTAAAACCAGGCAGGACCCAAAGCCTTTTATGACTTGTGGAAACCAAAGAATTTCACAGTATGACTTGGTTAATATATGCAAACCATTCCTTGCGTCTCTGTGATCAAACAACGTTCAGCTTGACAGTTCCTGTAATATGAGCTGTTATCTGGCAGACACACCTTTCCATTGTCTTGTGTATTATACAGTCTATGGTATTAGATAAGGTTTCTAAGAAATAGGTTATTTGTTTTCATTCTAGCCTATCACCTTCCACAATAGAGCAGGTACATGCAGTTCAGCTATGGAGATTTTAGCTTTGGGGAGCTTAAGTTTGTTTTGTCAGAAGCTGAGACTATGAAATGAACCTGACCTTAGTACTGTGCACAGACAAAGAGGTTGTGCTGCAAAGTCTGTTAATGATCACTACATTGTTCTCACTTGGTCACCCCTCTAAACAGAAAATGAAAAGCAGATCGCTGCCACCTCCAATATGTAATGTGCAGTGAACAAGTTAGTCCCACAGATGGAGAAAGCAACTTTTTTTTGTTGTTGTTGTTGTTGTTTTTTTGTCTTGTGGCACTTTTCCACTCATGCCAGAGCGGCGTAAGTGGCATTTGATCAACTTCACAGTTGAGCTAAAACAAAAAATGACCATACTTTGTCCTAATCTTTAATATAAAAACGTATAAACGTGTTTTTGATTAAGAATGCTGGATTCGTTTAGAATTCACATGTGCCATTTTGGCAGTAGAAAGAGCTCATCAAGAGCTTTCATTTTATATATAACTAATTCTGCCCAAAATGTCACCTACACCCCTCTGGTTCTCACCCCATAATGTGCTGTGATTGTTCTGTGGTCAGAGAGGATGTTTTAGATTAAAGACTGGTAAGTATTTTGTCAACAATTACTAAGAAAGTAAACCTACATTCTTTTTCATCTAGTGCACTCATTAGCACTGCAGAGCTGTACTGTATAAAGCTTGAACAGTGTGGGTAAGGCTTCTGTCAATACTGAACTGTGTACTAAACTTTCATGTTTTTACAAAGTCATTTTCCATTATAAGGCGAGGAAGCCCGCAAGCTTGCTTAGACAGTGCACTAATCTGAATCAATGTTCTTCTCTGTGTGTTTGCAGAGACCCCGCACTGTCACATATACATGGAGGCTGATTGGAGGAGGCTGTCTGTCCTAGGAGGCTGGTTCTGAGGTCACAGGTCACAGGTCATCATTCCAAGCCCGGCATCGTCGGCGTCTGCAGCCCTGAAGGAGCGCTCGGCCGCACTTCACTTTCACAACAGAGCACAGGTCTTCCATTCAGGGAGGCCAGACCTGCAGGAAGAGAGAGGGAGAAGATAAACACGGGGCCGAAAAAGACGCTCCCTTCATGAATTCCCCAAAATCCTGAAAAGCAAACCACTGGTCCTGAGGAGCCTTTTGGACAATAAGTATGGCTTGGCTCTGTCTCCCAGCCTACACTGTCCTGCTGGTTGGCTTCGTTCATACCACTGCCACTGAAAGCGATGTCACTCCGCGCCTCACCTTCTCCTACAGTAAGTGACATTTGCTTCTTCTTGTGTATAGAATAGTCAATAATAATAATAATAATAATAATAATAATAATGGATTGCATTTATATAGCGCCTTTCAAGACACTCAAAGTGCTTCACATATCAGGGGAGGGAACCCAACTCATCCACCACCGATGTGTAGCACCCACCTGGGTGATGCACGGCAGCCAGTGTGCGCCTGAACGCTCACCACACATCAGCTATCACAGTGGAGAGTTGAGGACTCAATGTGCCAATTAAGTAACGAGGGATGATTTAAGTGGCCATGATTGAAGGAAGGCCTGTGTGGGAATTTAGCCAGGGTCCTCGGGGTTACACTCCCCAGGGCACCGGGGTTACACTCCTACTGTTGTGAAGAGTGCCAATGGGATCTTTAATGACCACAGAGAGTCAGGTGCTCACTCACAGGACAGAGTCCCTGTCTCTGCCCTGGGGCATTGGGGAGATTATTCATCAGACCAGATTATTCATCAGACAATTCAGACCAGAGGGGAAGAGCACCTCCTACTGGTCCTCCAACACCACTTCCAGCACCAGTCTCCCATCCAAGGAGTATCCTAGGCCAGACCTGCTTAGCTTCCCAAGGAAAGCCAGTAATGTAATGCAGGAGCCACTGGTGCTGCTGACGAGGTGTGGTCGTGTTATTTCTCTTTCTCTCGCAGCACAACGCTGAAGAAGGCCTTTTGGCTGAAACGTCCGTTGCTGCTGTGTCCAGACGAGAGAATTACATTTGTGAAAGGACATTGAGTGTGCTGGCCTGTTCTCTTCTCTAATAGTGTTATTTTTCTTCCCACCTGTTTGGGGTATATTGGAGAGAAACAACGTGAGAGGCCACTGTGCACTGTTACACATCTATAAATAAAAAGTGCAGCTTGATTCCAGGCTGATGAGAGCTGTGGAGGTGCCTGGGTCTCCTGCAGAGGCTTTACGAGATGGACAGCAGGGCTTGGCAAGCTGGTGCTAAAAAGTCAACAAGAGAAGCATGGCTGTTCCTTCCATCCTCTGTGCTCACTGTCAACCAGAGGTGGAACACAACATTTACACACGTGCAATGTGGTGTTGATCCCCAGAAATTACAGGTTAAGAGTACATTATGAATCGTTCAACAGAGACAGCAGTTGGTTTCTTTAACATAACGTTCATTTGTTTTGATTTGATCAGGTACTGTTACACCTGGATATACCTGGATTTGATCATCTTTGTTGATGGTATAAGATTCTGCATGTAGGCCCAATTACATAATTAGCTCCACCAACGGAGTAGGTCATGGTTTCGCCCCTGTGTGTCTGTCCGTGTGTTATCTGTTGTCCGCACGATGTCTCAAAAGGTTATGACCGAATCTGCACGAAACTTTGTAGAAGAACCGATGACAGTACATTCCCACGCCCACTGGACAAAAGGGGGCATGGCAATGGGCATGGCCAATCACAAAAAGGCACCTGTCTTCCAAACGGATTCACGCAACAACACCACAACACTCTGTGGAGAGTTGGTCGGAGGTATGCACTCTGCCGACTCCGAGTGCCCTCTAGTTCACACAAAGGTTTTCATTAATGAACTCTGGCCACAGAAAAAAGTCAGTACATGTGTCCTTTGTATGGGCAAAAGAGAATGGCCAAACAGACTGGAGTATTTCACTTTAGTCTGTGTGTGTCTAGACCATAATTATTGCAAATCCAACTAAATCCACGCGGTGAATGGCAGCTCCATCAGGGTGGCTCTGTCAAGTACCTACAGGTCAGACATCATTACAAAATGAACAGGCCCATTGTGCTGCGACTTACTCAGGACAATCTGACACAGTCCCACAAGCATTAGGTACCACATGCTTATAATCGTATGTTATGTATTGATAGTTTGCTTACATAATCACATACTCTTTAAGATTTACATTATTTATTATTATTATTAGATTTATTTTCTCTAAGATAAACTAATCAATCAAGATCACTTGAGTCTAACATGCTTATCAACATAGTCAAATAATCCTTGATATTTTACCCTTCAAATTGGTTGAAGATGTTCAATTCTTAGTGTTGGATTGCTTTGCAGGACAATCTTTCATGTTCTGTTGTTGTGTGGATTGCTGCTATGGCCATTGGTGCCAAGTTCTGATTTGATCATCTACCATGCAATCAACCAAATGTTGCAGCAAAAACACTTTAGATGACACGAGTTGGATCTATTGAACCTTTTCTTTTTTTTTCTTTTTTCTGTGCACAAACAGAGATGCTACAGTAGCGCTGATTTGTGTTGAACCTAGCGCATGCTTACTCGGGAAAGACAAAACAAAATGCTTGAACTGTGGTTAGTGACTCACTTTTGGGCATAATTACTGTCTTCTTCTTAAAAGAACTGGAAGAGAAAAAAAAGTGGCTCAGATGATGGTGGTCTCTGCTGGTAATCTATTACCACAGTAGATGGATAAGCTTTCCAGTAAGGGACGTTGGGATTCTGAGCCAGGCAAACATTCAAATAGGTCAGTCATGTTGCCTGTCTGAGCCTGCAGCCTCCCCCATGTAGGACCTTTATACCAACAGGTAATCTCTCTCACCTGCCAGCATCAACAAAGCCGAGCAGAGCAGAGCTGGGCCCTGGCGGAGCGTTTCACAACACCACACACCATCAATCACCGGCTGAAAAGACCCTTCACATTCACACTTCTCCTTGTTCTGACGGTAAAGATTTGCTTTTAGGGCACGTTGCCAATGTTGAACACCACCATAAAACACGCCAAAGCCACATGTCAGAGGGGACGGCCCAACGTTGCCTGTAGAAGACTATATGGGTGCGTTCGGAAATAGCACTCCGAGCGCCCAGAGCACGCACTGGACTGTTCGTAAATCGGGAGCGCCGTTGTAATGTACCGTACCGTACCTTCGCGCTCTCATTTCACTGTAGAGCGTCAAGAGTGGATTTACGAACGCACCCTATTTAGGCTATGTGATACATTTAGTACAGCCAAGGCCACGGAAGGTGCTCTCTTTTCTTTCTGTTTCTATTTGAGTCGTGTTATAGGTGATTACTAGGTTCATCCTCCTCCATCGTGAACTTGGTTTTGCGCAATTACAATTTTATTACTGTAACTTTTACCACCAAGTGATAAGCTCTGACCTTTCTGCAAAGGGTCAATCAGGAAATAAAAACTTTTACTACAGAAGCTATTACACTCCTGACCATAAAACGTATAAAAAATAGTTTTATCAGGACCTACGTACAGGCTTATCTTATCTTGAGACTCTAGATCAGCGGTGCCCAACCTTTTCTTAGGATGAACTACTTCTTTTCCCCTTGTCCCCTTCAAGTACATATTTAGCACATTTTAATATCATTTATTTAACATGATTTATATAATAGTGTTATAATGTTACATACTGTATATACAGAGTTATCTATACATGAGTGGGATTTAGTTTTATGCATTAGGAAAAAAGAACAAAAAAAAATGCATTTTGGACTTATTGATGGCCCGAGACTACCGGTAGATCACGATCTACCTATTGTGCAGCCCTGCTCTAGATGATGTTGGTAAGGAAACAGAAACAGCATGAGAGACAAGCATCATCGTGACGCTGAGGGTTAGCAGTGGCAGCTTGTGATACTGTAGGAATTGTGTTTGGCGCGTTGGCGTGGTAATGTCAGTTCTGCTACCTTGACATTTTCCAGCTTCTCACAGAAGAGCTTTGTCACATTGTGTTTACTGTATCAAAGCAGAATGCAGAGCTGCGGGCCTCAGGGACCTGAACTTTGTCCAGGAGAAAGTGCCTGATGGTTCCTGGCTGTGGCTGTACGTCCTATCATTCTGGATGCCACTTAGCTTGATGGCTTGCATGCTTAAACTTCAGTGCACTAGTAGGCAGGCCAGACCCTCCCTGGCTTCCCCTCATCCGGCAACATTTTCCTAGACAGACTTCCCCTCCCATTCTCTCTCTCTCTCTCTCTCTCTCTCTCTCTCTGGGTCCCTTGGTCCCTGCTTCTGCCTTAATGAAGAGGCTAATCTGCCATGAATAATGAATGGGGATTTGTATGTGTTATGGTGTGAACACTGGTCTGCTTCTCATTATGCGCCTATCAGGATGGATCATGGGTTCAGGGAGTCGAGTCTGCATCTGCTTTTCTCTACGCTTTTCTTCCCGGCTTTAATGTGGACCATGCTGGAGGGCTTAGTCACTAGTGTGTTTGAACGCTGTTTAAAGGCACACCTCTAAGAGGTTTTACATTGGCGCTCTTTGCCTGTTCATCCCTCTGTTACACATCATGCATGTTGGACAGTCATGCTATCATCTTGTTTAGGGGCCGTGGGCCACGTGCCCAGAGCCACACTGGACCTGGACGTAAGGCTTCATTCATCTGAAAGCTGTCGATGTGTGTAGAGCAGTCGAATCAGCCACTCTCAATTCATTCAGAATGACAAATCAGCCACTCTCAATTCATTCAGAATGACAAGTTGTGTGATTGAGATATTGTGTTGGTGGTGCAAGTTGTGCAACATAGCTGATCAACAGTGCTAGCATGGTGTGAATGGACTATTGCAATAGGTGTTCTTTGGCTTTAGGATCTTTGGACATGCTCCACTGTCAAAGTACATAGTTGATATATATGCACAATATAATCCTGTTTAATAGATATGACCTATATCAAAGAGTAATGATTATGTGATTGATTTGATTTAATCACACGGCAGTAAGTACAACAGGTGGTGAGTTTATGATGCTGTAATAGCTGCGCTCAGTAGCAGTACCAGTGTCCATCCGCCTCAACGCTTTCAATCCATCATGAAACGACAGACCATTGATCTTGATATTGCCCGAGTTTATGAGATCCACTCTTGTCCAATCCAGCGGAGAGTGGGCCATAAATCAAACTCAACAGACCCTGTGAAGATCCTCACATGGCTCCCCGCACATGGCTCCCTCGCATGGCTCCCCCGCACACTGACTCATTTTCAAGGTGTTTATCGAGGAGGATATCCCAACCGTTTCTCTGCTCCTAAACACACAGCCTGGAGTCACGGTGCGGTAGTCAGGTCAGAGCCCTGCTGTACATTTATAGACCATGGGGACTGGGCCTACATGAGGTCAGGACCAGCTCCTGATGCTCCAGCCCTGTTCACACTACGGGAGAGGGTCACGGTGAGTTCCTGATGATGAACCAGTGGCTGGTTTACATTATGGAGCTTGAAGTAGTGGGGTGGGCTCCGTGTGTTGCCTCCTCCTGACCGGCAGGTCTCGATGGCCTGCAACATTCCTTCCCCTCGTGGGAAAAGGATAAAGAGGTGCAAGGCAAGCTTGTTTATAAGCTGCAGCAGGGTTTACACATTTTGGTGAAATAATGCTCAATTTAAATGTGGACAGTTAAATTAGACTCTAACATCCCCCCCCCCCCCGATTGTTCCCACGAAACCTGTAATTGCAGTTGCACAGTACTACTTTATGTGCAATTAGGTTTTGTGATTTCCTCAGCATTTATATGCAGATCTTCTACCCCCTCATCTTGTGGTACGAGTAACTTCCCAACCTCTGTTGCCTGAATCTGTATTGAGATGAGAATAGGCTGTGTTCTCAGCATCAGCATGGTGCACAGGAGACAATATCCTGCTAACAAGATGGAGCCCCAGAAGTTAGCAATACAAACAGCAGGCTCACAGCTTGCCTAATGAATCTCCTGGTGAATTGACCCTCTTGGCCTGTTGTCATAATGCAGTCCAGATGCCTCTAGTCTCTGTCTGTCCTTCAGCCTCCCAAAGTCGAGTTCCTCCTCACACAATTACCCATTCAGCCGCTCTTAATAGCCAGTTTAAAATGACTTGGGCTAATTTAGTTAGCGCTCTAGTGAGGCCTGTTTTCCATCTTCTTGTCATCGGACAATGTGGACAATAGTGGGAGCTCTGTGTCATTGCTCTGACACTGACCCAGTGAACTCCTCTTGGCAGAGTGGCTTCCTGACACAGAGGTCACCGATTGGGTCTTCATCACTTCCTCACAAAACAGTTGGATTTTCTAGGCTTTGTCTTTTCTGTCCCGAGCGAAGTCCGTCACAGTAGAGACAGTATGTTGACAAAGAGCCGTGATCCAGCTTTGTCTCTGCTGTCTCTTTGTTGGGCCTAAGAAGACTCTTCCTCACTTCTACCTAAAGTATTATTACGAGTGTCCTTCTAAAACAATGTGTTCATCGTCACAAGCTCAACCTGACAGTTAACTCAGTTACTCAACCGTTACACCCCCACATGCACTCTCTTCAAAACTCCTCCATTAAACCAATCGGATCACAGTTTTCCATCAGTGCCAATTCATTTTGCAGCTCTGTTTTTGTTAGACCTACTTGGCACCTTCTATCCACCTCAATGAGATACCTGAATTTCTCTTTTTGACTTGACTCACTGTGATGAGTCAATCATCAAAGTGCACATTTTGTGATTAAGAAATAGAAAAGAAACCCTCAAAATAAATATCTCCCAATCTCCCACAAGATAGAAAATGTATCTCTAAATCTGTGAGCAAAGGGTTTCCCTTTTGAGTAAACTAAGTTGGTCTAAGTCACTAGTGTCAAACTCAAGGCCCAAATCCCGCCTGGCACCTCGTTTTATGTGGCCCGCGAGAGCTAGCAAAGAATACAATCTCCGCAATACAATTCTAATGAGTTCTAATAGTGGTAGGCTACTAGTTGTCTGCCATTGTTTTTCCTACACTTCTGCTACTAAAAACCAATAATAACCGAATCAGAGGCAATTATGTAATATGATAACAAGTAGGCTAGATACATTTATGTCTTTGAGGGCGATCGTAATGTTGATGTGGCCCGGGATGAAATTGAGTTTGACACCCCTGCTTTACAGTTCAATCTTATTGGTTTAATTTAATGAAAAGCTGTTGAGCTGATGGATTGACTTCATGCAGGCCCTTATCACAGTATTCAACCCTGCTTGTACCCCCTTTTGTCCAGAGTATATCTTGCCATGGGGCCTCTTTATATTGCTTCTGAGATGAGAATCTAGGTCATGTTTATGGACAAAAGACTGGAAATGGGGCATCCGACATCCCTTAAAGACATCTACAGTATAGCTGTTGATCTCATTGAAGAGGGATGGCCATTTTTTCCGGGTCATCTACCAGTGGACTATGACATCTTTATGGGAGTAAAAACTGGTAAGATGGATAGCATCATCTTTAGTACCACAGTCAGGAGCCGCTGGTGCTTATTGGTCATCATGAGTCTAGCTTGTTTGGAAGGGCAAGTTCTGCAGAACAATTGGACAGCATGTGGCCCTGTTGTAAGAAGAATTTGTTTTCGTAATTTTCCGCTCATTAATGTGCACAACATATATTTGCCCCCTGCTTCTGTTGTCTTGTAGTTCTGCATAATTTAAGTGAACGGCTGTTTTAAATGATGTATGCAATCTTGGAATCTCCTGAAGCTGTGCTGTGAGAGCTGATAGAGGCAGCCCCCTAGTTGGCCTAGAAAACAAGGTAGATACTAGATTAGGGATGTTCATTTTGAAAATTTTCCAAAATCGATAATCGGTGAGAATTAACGATCAATTATCGATTATCGATTTTATTAATACTTAGAAAATTTTCAATATTTTCAATTTTTTTTTTTTTTTTTTTTTTTTTTTTTTTAACAAAATGAATGCCTATGGCAGAAAATACGAAAGACAACGTGTTCTCCTCAATGAACTCTTTATTTCAATGTGTCTCCTCTCCAACACTGCTGTCCCCGGCGCATGCCGGTGTGAATTTCTCATGTTTAAAACAGTTTTGTTGGCACAAAGGCCCGTGCCCAGCCAGAAAACTAGAGACTATATGAAGCTCCACCTCACGTTAGTCGGCTGTGCAATGGAGTGGGGCGAGGAGGAACGATTTCCACCCAAACCTAGTCCAAAAAAAAAAAAAAAATTTTTTTTTTTTTTTTTTTTTTTTAATAATTAAAAAATCGATCCAAATGCCACAGGATCGATTCCAATCCTTAACGATCGATTATCGATTTTCGATAATTGATGAACATCCCTATACTAGATAGATCTCCCTCACCAAAGGACAGATGACTCCACAATTCCCCTTTAGAGGGGTGAACTTGTTCCATGCTTTTAATGGTCTTTGTACTTTGTGGACACAGAGCCATCGGGAAAACAACTGCAACAAATTGTGGAGGGATCCCTTGAAATTGAGCATAATTAATTTCCCCTCTAAATAGATTAGCAAGTCAGCGAGGGTATTTCCATCCATTTAGTAGTGTCATTTGCAGAAATGACTTTTAATTACATAATAATGGTAATGATCTCATATTGCTTACAGCTGCCAGAGGTTGAACCAGCCCCTTAATGTGTGTTCAGTTCAACTCCCCGCTCTGCTTGCTGCCTGCCTGCCTGCCTCCCTGTTTGTTTGCTGTTTTCAGTTTTCAGCTGACTGGCGATGGAGCAGGGAGGGTCGTCCCTCTGGTCAACAGTGTGTCCCACGAGATAAAACGTCCCATCGTCAATGCAGCAGAGAGCGGAGATTGGTTTCGCCTGGTGTTGCATTTCACTGTTTTGTCCTGTGTCATTATGTTAAGGGAAATTAAGCCCTTAGTTCAGCCTTAATCCTTGTGTGTTGTCCTTTCGTCACGCCCCATGGGCCGGCTTGTGACAGAGAGGACCTTGGCACATAAAGGCGCAGAATAAGTCGTGCGACGACTGGCAAGGGTGTCAAGTGGAAGATTTCTAATTTGGCATTATTAGCCAACACATTCAACAAGACAGCGATGAATACACTCTCAGCCTGGTCTGTGAAACAATGTTGACTTTGGAATCGCTGACCCAGATTAGTATTTAAAACCATTAACCTTGCTCCTGGCCAAAACAAAGATTGTTTTGCCTGAGAAGGGTTTAAAAACACTATAGTCCTTGTGTCAATCTTGATTCAAACCTAACCACTAAACGGTTGGAATTCCTTTGTCAATAGTGGACACAGTGGACTTCAATACTTTTGATACTTCTTCAATAAAGATGTATTATCTTTGATAAGGTGAGGTTAAATGCCATTGTAGTACAGTTCAAACACCTCAGGAGGAACAAGGAGTGAACCGGCTGTGCTGTGTTGCACCTCGTCAGTTGCTGTGTTCCACCTCGTCAGTTGCTGTGTTGCACCTCGTCAGTTGCTGTGTTGCACCTCGTCAGTTGCTGTGTTGCACCTCGTCAGTTGCTGTGTTGCACCTCGTCAGTTGCTGTGTTGCACCTCGTCAGTTGCCGTGTTGCACCTGGTCAGTTGCTGTGTTGCACCTCGTCAGTTGCTGTGTTGCATCTCGTCAGTTGCCGTGTTGCACCTGTCCTGGTCAGTTACCGTGTTGCACCTGGTCATTTGCTGTGTTGCACCTTGTCACTTGCTGTGCTGGTTGGGCTGTGTTGCACCTGGTCAGTTGCTGTGTTGCACCTGATCAGTTGCTGTGTTGCACCTGGTCAGTTGCTGTGTTGCACCTGGTCAGTTGCTGTGTTGCACCTCGTCAGTTGCTGTGTTGCACCTCGTCAGTTGCCGTGTTGCACCTGTCCTGGTCAGTTACCGTGTTGCACCTGGTCAGTTGCTGTGTTGCACCTCGTCAGTTGCTGTGTTGCATCTCGTCAGTTGCCGTGTTGCACCTGTCCTGGTCAGTTACCGTGTTGCACCTGGTCATTTGCTGTGTTGCACCTTGTCACTTGCTGTGCTGGTTGGGCTGTGTTGCACCTGGTCAGTTGCTGTGTTGCACCTGGTCAGTTGCTGTGTTGCACCTGGTCAGTTGCTGTGTTGCACCTGGTCAGTTGCTGTGTTGCACCTGGTCAGTTGCTGTGTTGCACCTCGTCAGTTGCCGTGTTGCACCTGTCCTGGTCAGTTACCGTGTTGCACCTGGTCAGTTGCTGTGTTGCACCTGGTCAGTTGCTGTGTTGCACCTGGTCAGTTGCTGTGTTGCACCTGGTCAGTTGCTGTGTTGCACCTGGTCAGTTGCTGTGTTGCACCTGGCCACCTGGTCAATTTCTGTGCGGTGCCCACTTGGCTGTCCTCTCTGACACTCGCTCTCTCTGTGGCCCCGGCAGATGCGAGCTGCTCTCCCACTCTGAAGTGCTTTCCTCTGAAGCGGCCTGTGTGTTTCCCTCCCAGTGCACACCAACCACACCACAACATCTCTAGAGCTGCATTGTCATGAAATGGCCCCCGGGGGAATCAACCTCAGACCGGCAAACAACAATGGCGAGGGTTCTTTAAGGGGCTGTGCTGTGGTGTGTGTGGAGGCCGGGGGCGTGGCGGGCAGTAGGAGTTCAAATCGGATACACACACAGGCTTGAGATAGTGTGACGTGGTAACGGTCTACACTACAGCTACACAGTGTGTGAACTCCAGCTGTTATTCCATCCTAGGTTTGGTGTTTGTGGTCCGAAGTTTACGGATATCTTGTTTCTCATTTGTGTTCAGAAGATCTGTTTGAGGTCAGGGAGGCAGTTCAAATGCGTGCTAGGCTGGGCTGGCCTCATCATGAAGCAAACCTTCACAGAAGATCAACTACCCATGGTATACTAGCAGAGAGGAACTCAAACATGGCCTTCACTTTGAAGCTTCTCTTTGTGCCCCTCCCCCACCAGTATTCTCCATGTCAGTATATTATCCCTGTCAAGTCCCCAAATAAACCTGCTGTTATATTTTATAGCCTGTCAGTGTGTGCTTGCTCTGCAAAAGCTGTAAATACTATATTACAATTTATTCAACCTATTGAGCTTGAGACGTTTATTGATAAAGCTATATATTATTACAGTTTCTAATTCCATTTTCAGATTTCTATAAGCTTTCAATCCAGGTGATCTTATAAAAAAGTTTTCATGTTGTCTGCAATAGGATATTTGGAATAAGATTAAATACGTCCTACAACCTCTGCAGGATTGTCTTTGGGACTTGGGAGTGATTCTTCACCTTGACTAACCAAACAAAAGTACTTGAGGCAGTTCTAATGCTGATCCTTTCATTTGATGGTAATAAACTGTCTTTGATACAGTTGAAATACATTTGCAAAATATCAACTCAGCAGCAGTCTGGTCACTACTGGCCTGCAACTTCATCACGTAAACAGCAATATTTATTAACGAGAAACCGATGTGTAACGGGGAATTATTTCGATTAATTTGACTATTAAGTGCAATGCAACAAATGCCCCCAGGCCGACTCTGTGTCAGAGAAATAGTTGGTATGTGTCCTGCACTGTGAAGGAAAAAGGAACTCACAAATGTCAAGATTCAGACATGCAGAAGTAGAAGATGCTGGGCAGAGTGCAAACCTCTGCAGATGCTGAACCATTCTGCAACATACAAAGCTGCAGTATCCGTAGCGGCTTATGTTTGTTTATCGTTTGTCTTCTGGATTGTATTTTTTGACAAAACAGCACACGAATCCAATGCCTTTCAGCAGCCAACTCAGAAGTCGCAGATGTCGGTCTTTCCCACTAGCAAATGAACACAGCATGAAGGTTATGGCCAAAAAAAACCCAGGTCTAATGGTAGAAAATCCTGATCCAAATCGCCACCAAAATCGAATCAACTGACCGCGGGCCAAGGGCTATCCTCCAAATCCCATCTAAATCCATTAGTTCCCTTTTTTTCTTTTTCTCATGGATTTTTCTCCCAAAATGTATTTGGCCAATTCCCTGTGCTGATCGTTGCTCCACCCCCTCTGCTAATCTGGGGAGAGTTATAGACTAGCACATGCTTCCTCCGATACATGATGCTGCAGCCCGTCTGATATTCAACCAACCCAAATTCTCTCACGTCACTCCCCTCTTCCAGGAGCTCCACTGGCTTCCCATCCCGGCCCGCATCAAATTCAAGACACTGGTACTGGCCTACAGGGCAGTACACCAGTCAGCCCCCCGGTACCTCCAATCCATGGTCAGGTTCCAAACCTCTCAGCGCTCCCTTTGCTCCTCCACCAGTGCAGGTCGCCTCGCCCCTCCTTCGCTACGGGGGCTCAAAAGTCGCTCATCTCGATCTCGACTCTTCTCATTCCTGGCACCTCAATGGTGGAACGAGCTTCCACCTTCGGTCAGGACAGCTGAATCACTGCCGATCTTTCGGAAAAGACTAAAGACACACCTTTTCAGGCTCCATCTGGGCCCTTCTTGATCTAACTTTGTTCTCTCTCTTTCTAAAAAAAAAACTAACCAACCTTGTACCACTAACCTAAACTTGTACCACTGTTCCTTCAGAAGTTGTAGTTGTCATAGACTGTGCTCCATAGTTGATTGCTCTATTGCTGACAAAAAATGTGTTATTGTAAGTCGCTTTGGATAAAAGCGTCTGCCAAATGACGTAATGTAATGTAATGTAATGTACATGTGCAGTCACTAGCCGCTTCTTCTCACCTGACAGTGAGGGTTTCACCGGCAGGACGTTGTAGCGTGTGGGAGATACTCATTTTAGCAGACGCCAAGTATACAGCTCATCCCTAGCTTTTACCTCTACACTACCCAGACGCTCCATTAGTAACCTTCTGAGATATCTTGCTAACCAGCAGACTAACAGACAGACAGGGGTGAAAACAGATCCTCCTTCCAGCTTTGTTGGCAGAGTAAATACATCTTTGAATGCTAATTATGATAAAGATCGCCTGTTGGAACACTGAACGATTAATTCTTGAAGCATACCTTCTCTTAATCACATAAACCATAGAAAAAACATGATATAATAGCCACTGTACACTACAGTAGTGCTTTTAAATATACCACTTTACAATGACCTAAGCCTTCAGAGGAATATACTATACTGTAGAGACATGATTAATGTTTGCCTGAAATTATAAATGGAAAGCTTCATGCTATTTGAAACCCACGTGGATGTCTTCAATGATGCATAATTATGGGCCCCATTGTTTTCCTCCACCAGCTGTGGTCACTAAGTATAACAGTGGTGATCTGACTCCAGAGATTAATTGCGTAGATATATCCTCCTCTGTGAAAACCCCTCAAACCTCACTTTTGTCTGGGTTTTCGAGCTTTGGCCTTTGTCTTTGTCTGTGGAAATCACAGTAATGAACTTGCACAAGGCTCAGAGCGAGCGAGGAGGAAAAGTGGGGAAACGGTGCAGGTGTCGGTGCAGAAATCGCTCGGCTTCAGTATCTGCTCGGGTAGGCATTTGATTGGCTGTACGTCGTCGGGCACGCGGTGGGATTAACGTGGGCAAAATGGCAGACAGCTTTAGATTAGTTGACAAGCTAACGCTACGCTACTGATGTTATCAGACACGATAGTAGACATACAAAATATGAATCAGAGTTAGGGTTTGGGTTAGGGTCAGACCCGTGGGTTAGACCCCCAGCACTTCCGGCAGGGCGAGCAGATTCTATAAGCCGAGTAGAATCCGTACCTACACAGGCGTGGACTCCATTCATCCTGTAATCCCAGGGAAAACAGCCCCAGAGGGCCTAGGTACACACAGCACAGCACAGCACAGTATGTAGAGAGGAGCCTCTTGTGGTTAGGGACAGATTTATCCATAATAAGGCCCTCTGTTGCCGTGGCTATGCACTGCTATTAGCGTGTTGTTTCCCCACGGGGGAGGAAGTGTCTTAACCTCCTGTACCTCCTGTACCTACTGTACCCACCGAGGTGAGGTTATATCAGGTCACAGGTACTCTGGGGTACAAACTGCATGTTGTACTACTTATTATCGTAATGACACCCTACCCTATCTGAACTGGATTAGCTTTTTCTTGGGGAGCTCCTAGAATTGTAATTATTATCAACAGTGATTTTAATCCAATTTGAATCCGCCATGCCCATAATTCTTATGTATTGGGAAAACAAAAAGCCCAGAAGCACATTGCCTCCTGCTTTTCAGCAAACTCAGGGGTCATCTGATCATAATAATAAAACAGAACATTCACATTGACATAATATAATAATGCTGTTGTGTATGCTTAACCCTAACCCTAACCCTAACCCTAACCCTAACAAAAAAGATACCTAGTTTACCAGGTAAGATTACATATTAGAAGAAAGAAAGAAAGAAAGAAAGAAAGAAAGAAAGAAAGAAAGAAAGAAAGAAAGAAAGAAAGAAAGAAAGAAAGAGAATATAGATTAAAATATGCTGCCACTGAGATGCATACAGGTCTTCAAACCAGTGAGGAAGAGAGTGGAGGAGTTAAGTCCTGGCTTCACTCTGGAAGAGTCAGTACATTTGGAACAGAGCCATCTACTTACTGTAGGGAACAATATAGGGCTTCCCTCTTCCTTTGCTTTCTCTCTCTTTCGGATGAGAGAAGCCGACTGGAAGCTGGAAACAGGCAGCTCCTGACACACACACACACACACACACACACACGCACACACACACGCACACACACACACACACACACACACACACACACACACACACACACACACACACACACACACACACGGTGATACTATCTTTGGGTTTGTTTTATTCAGTCGTATCAAGATCCTCAGCAGTCATGTTGTGCTGTGGCTCTCCTGCAGTGATGAGTTGAAGGAACACAAAGAAAACAAAACCACTCGCTATATAGTTGTCATAGGAACGAGAAAACAGACTCAAGGACCCTTGTCTCTAATTAAGACAGAACATCTGTGTCTGTGGTGTGCACTATGTTTTCTGGCCGTGCACGCACACACGTGCACACACACGCGTGCACACACACGTTTACACACACACACACAGGACACATTTGCATATTGAAGTAGCGTTACAACCTTTTCTTTCAAAGACATCTTGTAAAGGTTAAATCTCCTTTGTACTTAACATGGACACTTATACCGTTTTTGTCTCCTCTCTCCTGTGTCTCTTTTTCGCTCCAGATGCCAAGGAGAGGACAGCCAAACATTTCTCAGCCAACGGCGTGTTCAATTACACCTCTCTGCTGCTC